>NC_049216.1:20735435-21090435 GCF_013347855.1 Anguilla anguilla | reverse complement strand
AGGATGTTTGTCAAGTTAAACAGTGCAAGTAAAATAGGCACACAATTTGCAATGAATTTTGCAAAGAGGAAGGAATTAGGCTTAGATGTGTGGGGCCATGTCAACATTGTGCAAAAAAAGGTTATTCCCAGTGAGAAACTGCAAAGAAGCTTTCCAGGTGTTCAGTGCATGCTCAGAGGGTTCCGGTTGATGGGCTGTAACTTTAGCAGGAGGAAACCGGGATGATCAAGAGTCAGAAAACAAATGTCTTGCATTGTCTAGCAAGAGAAACTGTCATAAAACTGCACCACAATTGCAGGAAGAACAGTGAGAAACCAGTTCCCCTGACTACAGAGATAGGCAACTACATTCTGCTGGTCGTTTCCCAAAAGACCTCCATTCCGAATGAGTTTGTATCTCAGAGGCTATACCCTATTATTACTGTGTGAAATTAATTAATTCGTTTATTTATTCATCAATTCTGCATGAGTGATAAGCAACAGAATAGTCAGTATAATCAGTTCATTTCAATTCTTGTTGTTCTGTCCATACTCTGGGAAGTTGACCGAATGCAATTCAGGAAAAACAAAAAAACAGGAAGTGTGTTTGCTCAGTTTGGAAAGGGTGTTCAGGAGGATATTCTGTGCTCCTGGTGACCCATGTATTGCCGAGAACATCCGGTTCACTGAGGGACACTATCAGATACATCCACATGTGTGTGCGTGTCTTCATTCCTATTTTTTTTAAATATTAAGTCCAGCCACCTACTCCTAGATTCTCTAAATGATGTAAATAATGCTCATATAATATATTAAGCAATCAGTATACGCTATAATGTTCATCTCTGACTTGCACCGATGATGAATGCTGGCATTTTATAGCACGCAAAGCTTTTGGTGCCTTCATGAATTGTTAAGCATTGTCTAGTCCTCATAATATACAAATTGTATTATTCAGACATTTACAAAAAAATCACACTTTGTTGTTTGAACACTGTGTAAAAATTGACAGTCCCATCAAAGTAAATTCCTTGTAGAAAAGTATTATGACTGAAAAGCATCTACATTAGGGATACTAAACGAATAATGTGTTTATTATGACATAGTTTAATGTTTTGTTAGTGTGATTTTCGTCTTTCCAGAATCTCATTACAAGACTGAATGAAAAAATACCTGAAAGCGCAGATAGGTTGAGATGACCATCAGATTCTTTGGGTATTGTTGAAAACAAAACTTAATTAAAAACGTGAAATTCCTTTGTTTCCTTACCATTCCCGCCACAGGTATTAGGCTAAAAAATGAATTGCTGTTACTTGCTGAAAATATGGATCACACATATAGGCTCTTTGCAGGACTTGGTCATTAGCTTGGATACCACATAGCAATGCAATGCTGACTGGCAAGCCACTCACTGTCATATAGTCATATACAGTAGATGTTAATAGCAAGGTCAAAAATGTTTTTCTAAGGCCTTTTCAACAACATAACAAGTTTAATGTAATCCTATTCCTCTGCATCCTCCACGGTTAAACCAAATAATAATAAGTATGCAAACATTTTCACACACGGTAGTAATATTGAAAACTACAACTTATCTGTCTGAGATTTGGCCATAAAAAATAAAAAAAAAACATTGAGATGCTAGCTTCTTTGAGAGACAGGAGCATAGTGCGGAATTTAAGATTGACTAACATTATAAATAAATAGATAAATAAAATACAACAGTGAACACTCTTTTGTTCATTCTGGCTTGAATATGCTTGATATAGCATGGGGCATTCTGAAGGGACATACTTTCTAACTTTGATGTCATATTTCTGTCACTTCCAGAGAGCCGGACTCTAATCTGTAGTGGAACTGATTGAGGTTGGCCAAATAATCTGCCAGTTTCCTCTGCAAGAATGCAGTGCCAACAAAAAGTAAGCCCCTTGCCTTCCTATCCCACAAGAGCTGCTATGGCAGTAGGAGAAACATATCATATCCCTGTCATTTTTTAATAAATTCAAGTTATGACCTCTGTTTTCTTTGCACTACTATGGTTCTGATTAATACTATAGCATCATTGTGGAGCTGTGGCTTCTGGAGGGCAATAAAACCTTGCACATCTGAGTATAATATCTTGAAATGTTCTGCCCTAACTAAGCATTTCTTAAAAAAAAAAAAAAAAATGTTTGCAATGAGGTCACATGCATGTTGGTGTGCATTTCAGCTGAGGAATTTTCACCCCTTCATTCCTCAGCTCTTGTTATCACACTAACAATTGACTGGGTCACTGGATGTAGGCTGGGAAATGAACCTTTCTGAGCATACCTAATATTCATCTTCATTAGAGCATGGCCACCTCATCACACTCCTTGGCTGATACCCGTTAACACTGAATAGGCCCAGGGAGAGCTGAGACCGGGGGGTCCCAGGGAATCGAGGAGGGTCTGGGCAGGAAAAGAATATGAAGACGAATGACAGTCTCTGGTTTGTTATCAGCCTGCTCATTGCTGGTAAACACCAAATGTGAGGTCACAATGGGGCAGAGTGGAGGGATATTGAGTGTGGATAGAAATATGGAAACCAGAGTGAGTGGGAGCAGAGGTAAAGACTTTTCAGTGGGTGTCCTTTCACATGGGAAGGCACAATGAGCCTGGGCTTATAAAGTGAGGTTAGATTGGGTGCAGTGGACTTTTACCTTTATTATAAAACCTGGAACTCATTATAAATTTGTGAATTTCAGGATTAAAATACACACCTGGGTAAAAGATGCACCAAGCCCAGTTGATGATTTTATTTTAGTTAGTCATCAGATTCTGTGTGCGTGTGTGTGTGTGTGTGTGTGTGTGTTTAGGGCTGGGCAATATGGCTAAAAAGTAATATCTTGATATTTAAAAAAAATTTTTTTGGTGATATACAATACTTACATGGTCAAAAGTATGCGGACACCCCTTATAATTAGTGGGCTTGGCTACTTCAGCCAAAGGGAAATCATGGGCATTTATTTATGGAATAAATAAAAACAACATCAGCACAAAAACTCTTCATTGGTAGTAGAATGGGTCATCATAGTGAAGATCTCAGTGACTTTCAACGTGGCACTGTCACAAGATGCCCACTTACCAACAAGTTATTTCATCAAATTTCTGCCCCGCTAAATCTACATTTATATGCATTACTATGAAAAAAAGTACAAAAATATATATATATTTTTTTCAACATACAAAAGTCATTAATTCAAACTAATGCAAAAATCTAGGCCTGCCATTAAAAGTACTGATATTCCAATTAGGCCATGTTAGAAGAAACAATAATAGCTATTTTAGCTCAAACAAATTAAACAAGCTGCATTCCAAAGCAGTGCTTTCCAATGCTTCCTCAATTATTTCAAGTACCTTGACCCTGTGATTTTTTTCATCTTACCATCTGAAGAAAATGCATCCATTCAAACTACATGTCTTGCCTTGACTTGTCTCATCCACAATTGCTCATGTAATGTAAAATACACGTAAAGCATGCTAATTCTAAATTAAAAATCTAAACGATATCTTCCCTAGGTTCAGCTCCAGTTGGTTTAGTGGCATCACAGTCACTTTTTCTACAGTCTGACTAAAACACTTGTCAGAGCAGACTTTTTTTAGATGTGTGTGTGTGTGTGTGTGTGTGTGTGCACGTTTGTTTGTGTGTAATGTATATTATCCTGTACAAACACATGCATACTTGCAATAAGAGCATCAACTGCCTTACTATTCCCTTAAGGAAGTATCAGCCTCAAAGCTTACACACTGAGTACTGCTACTGGTAATGCTGGCTTGTTTCCTTGAATGTTTACACCTTTAATTGTCTGCTGAAGCATCTGGTTTCCAGTCAGTTTTCTGGATAGACTCCCTTGGTTCACAGCCTGGGATGATTAGACACCTGCACCTGGGAACAGCGAGGCATGACTAGGAGGTGGAGCCAAGCTTGTCAGGAAGCAGTGAGCTCCAGCATGGCAGCTACTACACAGAGGGGGTTTGATAGCAGATGTTCAGCATTCAAGCTAAATTGCTGCTTTAGTAATGCATAAATAATACTTTATTATTATTGCATTTCTAGGGGAAAAAAATCTGGATGGATTCAGTACTGTGAACACAGAACGGGTGAGTGGTGGGGGGTATATTGCAATTGGCGGACTGGGATTTTGGGGGATGTAGCAAGACTGCAATCGCAAACCATGGGGGTGGTGGTGGTGGAGATTCCATTTAGCCACCATTTTATAGAGGGGATGTGGAAGTCATGCATACAAATACTACTGTATGGCCAGCATTTTCATTATAAATATCAAGGTTGGCAGTTTCAGTGTCAGCAAAATGGTTCCTAGTGTCCACTGGATTAACTGTCACTCAGGCATGACTAACTTTGAAGGGCCCCAAGCAAACTGGACAGAACATGACCATGACTTGCATGCAAATGCTGCTTTTGATAGAATCAGATCTTACTTTGGAATGGACAGATCCATCAGAAATACAACCACTACTTTTTTTGGAGTGCAGTAAACAGTTGGGCAGTGATGAAGCTGTAGTGGTTTTGGCTATAAAATATATTTCTACCTTATGATATTTATCCCAGGAGTGAATCAAGGGAGTCCTCCAATCCAGGGGCACCAGGCAATGAATTAGCATTACCAATAGACAATAATTTACAATGAAAAGACAATGCGTTTTTTGTTATTAGGAATTTGTAATAAAAATGTGCTCAGCTGAGATTAGGTGCTCTGGCCCTGTAAACAGGTTCCTTCAACATTTAAGTTTGTTTACTTTCTGATTTGAAGTTGGACATGACATCCATTTTATATTCTACTGTCCCCCATGCAGTTAATTAAAATGTAAATGTTTGATTTTTTTTTTTTTTTTTTAAACTGTTGTCGTGGATACACAATAGGCTACAATGGTGTTTTAATACGGAGGTGCTTGAGATGGCTCAGTCTATTCAGAAGATCTTGGGCATGCATACAATTTATAATAATAATAATAATAATAATAATAATAATAATTATTATTATTATTATTATTATTATTATTATTATTATTGATAATGTATGAAATAAGTTGTGAAAAGTATGATCCAGTAACATACAGAGTAAAGGTATCTGCATAGCCAGAAATGAAATGTAAAGGAAGTTGTGCTTGTACAGTATCTTAAAAATCTTTATGGGCTGAGTGCTATGTAAAATGAAAGACACTTTGATAGATCCCATGATGCAATCATTCAACTGGAATGAGCGAGGTGAGTCAAACAGCTAATTGTTACATGTTTAAGGCTGGGACACAATCCAATGCAGTAAATCTCTACCTTCCAACAGTGCAGCTGTGCACATATGATGTTTCAAATGTCTCATGATTTGGTTCCGCCACCGGGATTGCCACATTCAAAGATGAAATACAGACATTCCATTATGCAACAATAAAGGTTATTTAACGGGAGTCTGGGTCCAAAACTCCTGTACAGTTGTAGATCATTAGTTTTGCCTTAATATGTAAAAAAAAGAAAAAAAAAAAAAGTTTCCAGTGTGTTGGGACCCTATAACCATCTGGTCAATCGGTGCGCTTTGGTTCAGTTTGAATAGGAAGTCCATGTCTCCCTTCAAAGCTCGTTGTGGTGTGTGGAAAGGTAATATAACTATTTTTTTTACAAACAAATTAAAAATTGTTACAAGCGCTGGGTTAGGGACTATGCAAAAAATAACAATTCCATACAATAGTTCCTGGTTTGAGGTTGTATGATCAGAAAGTGCAAAATTCCCTTGAACTGTGTTTTGAAAAAAACTTAAAAAACTTAGTATTCAAAGTCATATCTCCAGAAAATGACTAACTAAATACATAAATAAATAAATAAATAAAATGCCATTTACTTAAATGCAACTTCATTTTCTATTTAAATAATGTGGCCACCGTATGGGAAAATGACTGTGAAAGTGCCATCACCCTAAGGCCTGGCTACCACAAAGACATCAAAAATGACAAACAATCACCCTAGATTTATCCATGCCTCAAAACAGAGTGACAAGTAAATAAATCAGTGAAGTGA
The DNA here is from genome assembly GCF_013347855.1 of Anguilla anguilla. Classification (NCBI taxonomy): domain Eukaryota; kingdom Metazoa; phylum Chordata; class Actinopteri; order Anguilliformes; family Anguillidae; genus Anguilla; species Anguilla anguilla. The sequence continues at coordinate 21,084,409 of NC_049216.1, read as the reverse complement.
GCCAACACCACAAAGGACATCCTAGCAACATGATGGATCAGTCTCATACGACCCATACTGTACAACACAGGCATAACACATAGCAAATGTAGTCCAATGAAAATGTGTTTTTAAAGAGGCCCTGAATTTTTAGAATCTGTATATAAGACAAGGGGTCTGGGCAACGAATCATTCACTCCTATATTCCACACTGTGCAAGACATCGCAAGGGATTTATTTTATTTACCATTAATAATTATTGCAGTTTTTCCCTCAAATGAATACACATGTAAGACATGATAACAATGGCAACAGTGTGAGCCAATGTGTTACTGGCTCATAAATAACCAGAACATGGAGCCCATGATAGTCTAATCGTCTCAATAAACTCTGTGTGTTGTGAGTGTGTGCATGTGTGTGTGTGTGTGTGTTTTGGCAGGTGGTTTGGAGGCGGGAGGTCATTGGTCTTCAAAGCAGTCTATGTCAACAGGAAATACTGCCATTTGGTTTTTAACAAATTTGGCGCAGTCTCCACAAGCTACAAGGGATCCATAATTTAGTTATTGACATGTTTCATAATTATACTCCATATATACTTTTCTATAACCAATAAATGTGCATGCGTAGTTTTAACATAGCGTCAGCTCTCTTGGAATGAAATCATGTTTACTGTTCTTGTGCCCATAGGTGCTGCTTCAGCCTCCAGCAGAATCTTTTGGAAGAAAATAATATTTTTACTGACCAGGTTGAATGAAATTGGTTTTGTGGCTTCTAAGGTGTGCTCTTGGAAAAGATGCCAGGATTAATTTATTGACCACATGAAATGTGACTCTGTCCCCAGGACATGTATTAATGCAAGAATGAGCAAAGAAAAAGGGAGCAGAAGTTTCTAGCAGTGAGATTTAGATGAAAAAAGGCAAGTAAAAATGTCATCATCTTGTCCCAAAAGCATTCCCAAATTCACTTCCACTGTATGTGAAACTCAATAAATTGAATTGTGAATCTGGCTTCACTGGTGTGAGATACATGGCTCTGTCTCATTCATATTACGTGCGTCAGACCTGATCAAATAAAACTGGTGAGGAGTGGCATAGAACAAAGCAAACATCATCTAAGTGTCTACAAATAAAGCTTTATGAAAATGATGCTACTATAGCTTTCTTGCCAATAATCCAAAACTGAAATTTCAGCTCAGACACTGACTGTCCTTTAAATTATGGAGTCTCATTTTTAATACCTTAGAAGTTTAAATCTCCAGAAAGCAAAGAATGTAATGGCACATAAATTATTGCTGTTAGATATATAATGCTCAATCAGTACAGGTCTCATTGGAGCATGTCCCATTGGCATCTCACAGTCTTGTCCTGCTTCACTTACTTTCTTCATTTCCAAAGATTAATGAAAATTAGAATATTTTAGTTTGCAGAGATTAATTGCATCCTTTTACCTTCCCCACAGCAGCTATTCACGTCTTAATCCTAGTGGTGATTTTGTCAACAAGTACATTGAAATTGAATAGACTTTCAAATGGGAAACTCCTTGGAGAGTATCTCTCAAATGAACGTCAATAAGCAAAACGACTGCAGCTGGTCTATTTGTGCTCAGAGACATTAATTTACATCCCTCCTTTCTTCTTTTTGTTACCCAGTCTTTATGACAAGACTTGCACACGATTACCAAAATGCCAAGCTTTGTAGAGTATGAGTTAGGTAGAGATATATAGCTTTGACAAAACAGCCATGATAACACTGCATGCAGTGCATGATTGATGTGTTCAATCAAATAATTTTCCTGTCTATTAAATTGAACTAGATGATTTTAAAATTAATTTTAAACTCTGACAAATATAACTACATACAACATAACCAACACATAACACTAAGCCCTTAAATAACATAACTTTTCACACTGACCTCATATATAGTGAACATGTACAATGAAGCAAACAGTAACATCTTGCGTACATATCCAATAATGATTGTTACCTTATTGTTTATTTTTCAATTACAACATTGTTGTGTCACCATGATTATGCCATTAAGCTAGATTTACACCAGTGTGTATCGCTAAATAGTATTTGTCAGTGGAGTAATAAAGCTGAAGCAAGAACAGCTAATGTTTATCATTGCCAAGACAACTGGAGAACATTATAATTTTTGTTTAATTGTTGTCTGATTTATTTCATAAAGGATGGTTGCACAGTATAGCTACAGCTACCTAATCAGTAAATTAAATACAAGCTAAACTGGGTTCTGTTTTATATCCCTCAATTTATTCAACACTCAAACTCAGTATTCAAGCATTCAAAATAGTGGAAGGGTATTGGGGCATTCCACCAGTCTTCCATTAGTTCTCCAAGATTCAGGTGCAAATGAGTTTGCTACAGACAAAAAAGACAGCAGGCAGCCATTTTTCACCAAGCATTCATATGCAAGCTATTGTGGGATAGTTGCCTTGTACAAATTACCTGTTGATGAGGGCTATACAAATTTAAGGTCACTCTTTGAATTATTATTGTTATATTTCAATAGGGAGAGCAGTTACCAATGTTTTGAAGTTACATGATATTGCAGAGTCCTGCCAAAATAATGAAGAAGTGGAAGAATGAAAAAAGATTCAGGGTTTAAGGTGAAAACACTATCCTAATCAAAATTATTCAAAATCATAGCAAGCACTGGGTTAGGGACTACCCAAATACAACAATTTAATTTAATAGGTCCTGGATTGGGAGCATATTTTATGATGAGGGCAAAATTCACAACTTTCTTTTGCAAAAGCAGTCATTTCCAGAAATATTAACTCAGTCTCATCAAATGATGCCTCATATTGTAGCTTGATTTTGAATTTTATCATTGGGTGAAATGCATGCTGCATTTCATAAAACTGACAACCAAAGTGTTTGTGTTGTGACAATGTTGCATTGTTTTGAATATCTTGGCCACCATAAATGTAGCGTGTTACTACTAAGGAGTGAATGCTTTCAATTCAGTCATTTTCAGGTTGTTGTTTTTTTTTTTTTTTTTTTTTAAATCAAATTTGGATGACTATTTAAAAATGATCTAATAAGGTAAGGCATACAAACATGTTATGTTCACAAACAATTTTATTGTATTATTTTTTTTACATTAATGGGAATTACTTCTTTGCATCTCTTATGAAGGCAAAAATGTGAAATCTTGCACATTGAGCATGTTGTGTTCGAAGTAGTATGAACTGGAGCTTGTCATTTAGTAAATGATAGCACAGAACCTTTGAATGTCAGTCAAAACAAAACGATATTTATCACCAAATTGATAATACATGGCTTAAAGTAATGACTCATGGCTTAACTATAACAGTGTCCAATTAAGATTATCTGAGACTGAAGAAAAGCATGTTCATTCTAATTTCATGTTGGAACAGAGTTATTATATTGAAATACTCACAGGAATAGGTTTGTAGATGGTGCAATTAAATTTCCAGAACAAAACATTATTGGCTCAGTGGTGGACTCCCCTAAGACCAAAGGTTTCCTTCATACTTGCTCTGGAGAAGAGGAGGGAGGGTGAAACATATTTTCTAATGACTCCTCTAATAATCTTTTGGGGTGCCATATACACCAATTATTAATTAGTGGCGAGAAACCTCCACAGAGACGCTCCTTAGTGAAAATGCAAGCTGTTTAATTCCCCAGGCTACCCAACCAGGAAAACACTTGCTAAACCCATCTTTAAGTACAGGACACACTCTCTGCGCCAGAGCATGAATTACCGGATGAAGGTTTTATTATTTTTATTTTTTATCCCAGGGTGACCGTTATGTTGGGTTTTTTTCCCTCCCAAAATGGCTGTATTGCCAAGCTATATTGGTCTTCCTTCATTCTGATAGTGGTTTCTTGCTGATCAGTTCTGCGTTCCCCCACACTGCTAAGAGACACAATCTAATGGGACACAAGTGGATATTCAGAAACAATATCCCTCATAGGATTAAAACATGCTGCCTTCTAATTACAAGTAGAATACCCATACCAGTGCTCAACACTGTATTTGATTATTAAATCTGAGAAGACTGTCTGGTGGTTAAGCATTTATTAAAAGGAGCATAAGCCACATTAACAGTGTAACCAACTGCATGCTTTCCAGCTACTTATCGACTTCACCAGCAATATTAACACCAGTGAACATTTCCTGAAACTTTTACAGATGCTGGGTTATGAAGCAGCGTCAGCACCTTCACTGAAAGGGAATCCATAGGGTGCTATGTGGGGCTTCAACTCACACATAGCCACTCCCTCCAACAGAAAATAAAATATTTTATTGCAAACAACGGGAGCCCTAGATACAAATCAACTGCACTGGAGCAAAATCAAGTGCTTAATTAAAAATTGTTTGCTGTGCTTATTTTGTAACATAATATTGATATATTCTTAGCTATAATTAGTGGCATAGTGGTGAAAGTGGTCAAATATAAAAAAGCACAACAACAATGCTGCTGTCATCTCCAATGTTCACCGTGTCAAATATGAATTATATATTTTTTAGCCCATCAAAAATCTGAATAAAAACATGATAATTCACATTCTCCTGCTATTTCAAAACTAGTTCTAAAAGGGGACCGGGTCCCCGGTAAAGGGATTTTTTTTTGCACAGTATGCAGCTAGCTGATGCCTGCACTCTTATCTGCTCCAGGGTAAATATCAGCATCTCCTCAAACTCTTTATCGGATGTACAGTCGTATGGGTACAAAAAATTGCTGTTATCCTAAAGCCCAGTTCAGATCAAGAACATAACAATGCATCAAACATTCTTTGCATAGGTAAATATATTGGGATGGCAGGAATGCCATCCCGCCAAGTTACGTCTTGGCGGGGCGGCATGTTATATAAACAGCAGGCAACTTTCAAGAACTTGCAAGTCCTACTATACCGTACATATTTTGCACCATACAAACAGTCGGACTGGGCAATTTAAAATATCCATCCATCCATCCATCCATTATCTATTCCAGCTTATCCTGAGCAGGGTTGCTGTGGGTGTAAATTTATCTGTGTAGTGTAAGTACACCAGCTGCAAACATACATCAAACCTTATCTCTCTGGAAACATTATTTTAACCACTATATGTAACATAAGAACATATGAGACAATTACCTACATGCTATGATATGATAACCAAAAATTGGATCTTTTTAGTTACATTTGAGATTCCATCCCATCGGTGGAAAGGTCAAGTCTGCAGATTTTTTTGCTTGCATCCTCTTTATTTGTTGAATAGTAATTATATTTTACAGTGTACAGCAACACCAGCTTTTGGCCTGTCACCGCCCTCTTCACAATTTTAAAAGATGCAAATTGGGGTTGAGAGTGAGAGCACAGAGGAGTGAGGGGGTAATAAAACCAGTTGGCAATGCATTAGACACACGCCACAACAAACAAAAACAAAACAAAATAAATAAATAAAAATAATACTGTGTCTATCACTGTTCTGAATAGCATTTTTGTGTTGATGGCACCATTTTTACAATTGAAGATATGTGAAGCCAGAAGAGGTGATACACTGCATTTGTTTACTTCCATTCTGTGACCATTCTATGTGAGATAGGCCCATTGGAAGAAAAAAAAATATCAGAACTGAAATAAATAAACTCACAATTACGAGAAAATCTTAATTCTGAGAAATAGTCAGAATTGTAAGAAATAAACTGGCATTCGCAAAAAAAAAAGAAGTTATAATTCTGAGAAAAAAAAGTACACTTTAATGGTGGAATATTGGTTTAGTGTGTGGATGTGGTGTGGGGGTGCAGACATATTGAGGCTCCTACCTCTCTCTCTCTCTCTGACATACACACACACACATTCAAAATCTACTCATTCAATTACTTTAACTGTGTTACTATTTTATTTAGAATGGAACCTTGCCTTGCACAAAGAAAATATCTGGTTAATCAATTCTTCCAGAGGTCATATATGTCCTGGAAAACAATAGTTTTGATTGGATAAAAGAGACAGAACACCTCCATCATGACAGTCCCATACAATTTTGTCTATTCAATTCTTTGAGAAAAAAAATGTCATGGTGGATGCCTTTTTAGCACCTGGTTTCATTTAAGTTAGATATGTTACATTTTGTATGTCAACATTTTTATAATTGTACAGCAGAAGATTTATGATTGCAATCTGATGGTATTATTGTAACTATAATGATTATGATGATATATCAGTAGATGTCTGCGGTTTTAAGTTAACTGTACAGTAGCCTGGCTGTTTTTGTCAATTAAAATAAAGTGTGGCGAAATGTATCACAACAGAATATGCATTTGTATAGAATTGCCAGGTAATACTAGATAGCCCACATGATATTTATTAATATATATATACAGCTATTTTGTGATGATATATAATCAAAGGGCTTGCATTTTCCACAGGCAGGCACTACAGTGGTATAAAATGCAGGTATTTTCAGGCCAGTGATCAACATAAAAATAATTAATTAAGAGAACAGGAGCAAGCGCACTAACCCGGTTAAATTTGTTGTAGCTATGGAAGCTGAAGGGCTCTTGTGAAGTCTAACCTGGGGCAACAGCACACTATGTGGCTGGTGGTGGAGTAGGTGGCCCATCTCACTGAGCTCAGAGGTTCCACACCTGGACATATCAGATGGGCAAGAATGCCTAGTCCCTGTTTTTTCCAGGCTGAAATGTATTGCCACTCCTTGCCTTCACATGACCACCTCCCCAGCCACCTGACGCTCAATAAAATAGGTTCCTGTGGACCCTGCCCTATGAAACAAAAATCTGGCTGGCCAGCGTGGGCCCACCACCACATTAATGGTGATAATGAGGGAGGCCAGTCCTTAATTCTGTTAGGTGATGCTTAGTCAGCTCGTCAGCTGGTCTCAGTGTCTGTGGCATGTGCGCAGAAACTTGGGAAACTTCTTCTGTGAAGTCGGGGTCGCGACGGGTTCCAGTCAAGATGATTTGGGATGTGCACATATCTTCCACTTGGGCCCGGCCGCAAGGCATATACGGCGGAAAAGTCTGAAAGTACTTTTCCTCAACAGGTGTCGATGGGAAATAAACCAGCTTGGTTTATTTCACGGACGGTGGCTGGCCAACTCAGGCAGGTCTCCAGCGAGGTGTGAGTTTGGAAGCGCAGCAAAGTCTGGCAAAGTTGTTAGGTTTTTTGATGACTTTTATTCTCAAAAGTCACTGACGCGATCAAACCCCATGAGTGAGCTCTGTAATGTGATTGGTTTATTATTTTTGCCACACAAACATTTGATTGGCTTGCGGTATCGGAGTGGTCAATGAAACATGGATAGACAGACCATTGATTACTGCATTAATGTTGGAGCATTCCTCCATAAAGGGGGTGTTCCTTGCCCCAAGCTGATGCTTAATTGATCATGCAGAGAGTTTATTGCAGGGTCACAAGAGGAAGGGGATGGGCACGTCCTTATTCCTAGGTTAATAAAAAAGTTAATGATGAATGTTACTCAGCAGAGAGTAAGTCCCGTGGTCAGAGAGCCCCAAAGTTCCTGTGTATAGTTATATATTGTTACACTCCTTTTCAGGTATCTAAATCCAGGACAGTATGTGAAGCTGGTATTGTTACAAAATTTCCTTAATAGCTGAGCTAAATTGTTTCATAAAATGGTAGGCCTATAGTAACGCTTCCCATAGTAACTAGGCCTGACATATTAACATTATGTTTCCTTGTACCATGAAGATTGAATTGGCACCTTTTATTGTTTTGGCCAATTCCATCATAGCCTACACAAACGTTTATGCAAGCATTGTGTGGGGTGGGGTCATCCCACAATGTCTGGGCAAGGAAATGCATGTGAATATTCACTTTTACTGATTCAAGTTCTGTTGACAGAAAAACCAGTAGATTAAAAAAAATAGAACCTATGGATTTGAAAACTGTGGATAATAAAACCTGTCACAAACTTACTTGGGCCTCACTCATTTCTGAGTTGAATGCAAAGAAGGGAGAAATGTGAACTTTACTCAGATGCACACATTCATCAGATCAGATCGTTAAACTGAAGTCTCTGACAAATGAATTGCAATTCAGCCTTAATGTATAATTTGTTTACTGTTCATGCATTAACTTTTGCAAATTGGGAGCATGGGTTGTATCCTCAAGGAGTAGTAGCAGCAGTGCTCTGTAACACCAGCTTGGTGATTAATTTAACTGACAAAGTAGTAACCGATGATCGATTATGAATGCCGAGACTTCAAAGACCGTTTCCCCTTTCAGTTACTTCACCTTTCTCAAAGCCCGCTGATATTTTGATCACCGGTTAGTGCTATGCCAACAGAATTAATCATATTTAGTGCTGTGGTGGTTTCAGAGTGATCTCAGGGGCTGTATTATATAGATATGGACACCTGACATCCAACACCTGACATCCAACATCCAACACCAATTGGTCCACTCTTTGCTGCCATAACAACCTCCACTCTTCTGGGAAGGCTTTATACTAGATGTCAGAGTACTGCTGCAGGGATTTGCTTCCATTCATCCAGAATTAGAGAGGTCGGGCACTGACTGGGCCTGGCTTGCAGTTGGCTTTTCTAATGATCCCAAAGGTGTTGCTTTTAGGTGTACTTTGAACTACATTTTAAATATCATGTTGTAGTGGCTGAATTCTTCTGTACAAAGAATGGACAGTGAAATAATATGTCCATAAGTTTTGCTGAATAAGTGTGTTTTTGAGTCTGATACAGAAAGTGCTGTCATCCCAGGAGACAAATAACTCAAGCTTGCTATTTTTCTCTCATCAAGGAATTGTGAAACCATCAGGCGACTGCAACTGGTCCAGAATGCTGTTGCCCACCTGGGCTTCAACCTGCCAAAATTCATACATGCTGTGCTACTTTTGAACAACCTTTAACTTGCTTCTGGTGGGTGCACTCATTCAATTCAAATTGCAAATTGCATTGCTCCTTCCTATCTTCAAACTGTGATCCAATCGCTGTCCAATCGCTTCAAGCTCCCACGAGCTGTTCCTCACGGCCCCAGTCTTCTCTGCTCTTATTGTCTTATGGTGGTCTAACCTTCCACAATCAGTCATGATTGCAGGTTCACTGGCTGCCTTCCTCAAAGGTCTCAAAACTCACCTTTGAAATTACACCTCAACATGTATTTAATGCAGTTTGGTCCATTAAAAAAAAAAAAAAAGATTTCTGTGCATTCCAAAGTGGTTTTATTGAAAAGGAGGTGTAATGCTTATTTTCCAGTGTTACATGCATTCTGGCTTTGAACTTTAAATCATATGCACATGGCAGTGACTGTTTTAATAAAAGGCCATGCCCACTTAAAAGCTGAATGATATAGAGTGTTTAATTTTGCCATGTTTTAATCTTAATATGGTATGGTAATTATTTAATAAGGTTATTCTTGCCTGAATGCTAACTATAATAATTGCACAGAGATTGCCCTGCTGAAGGCATGGCATATTGCTGGCATGCTTAAGTTAGTTAAGAATTGTGATTTAATAAATTCTAGTTCCTCAGCCCTGTCCAAATGCAAAGCAATGCTGCACCCAGTCAGGAAATTCTGCCTACTTATCTAATCAAGACAGAACCTGCTGATGGTACCCCGGCAAAAATTTTATTTGCTTATTATTTTTATTTTAAGCTGTGTTCAGCCAGAAAAATAGCTGTTCTGTGCATCTGAATCAATGACCCCTGTGAAGAGATATAAGAGGTGTCTTACTAAAAGGCTAAGTGAGAAAAAAAGGTTAACCAAACTGTGGCATAGCAACAGGTCAATCTGAACTATAGGCCTTGAATTTGGCATTATAAGTTGCTCTTGGGGAGGCACAGTGGTGCAGTGGGTATCCTCACAGCAAGAAGGTACTTGGTTCGAATCCCGACCTGGGCCTTTCTGTGTGGAGTTAGCATGTCCGCCCCGTGTTCATGTGAGTTTCCTCTGAGGACTCTGCTTTCCTCCTGCAGTCCAAAGATGCACAGGTAGGCTAATTGGTGACTCTAAATTACCCCTATGGGTATGACTGTTTGAGTGAATGGTGTGTGTGCCCTGCAATATGAGTGGCGACCTGTCCAGGGTGTATTCCTGCCTCTCACCCAATACACAGGCTCCAGCACCTCCCGCTACCCTGACCAGAATAAGCAGGTATAGATAAAGCATGGGTCAATGAAAGATGCTGTTGAACACTGCTCTTTCATATGTATTATACTTGGTCAGAATATGTTTTATTCTTGTGTTTTATTTAAGTTTAAAATACTATTTCATTTTTGCTTCAATTGAAAACTATTTAATTGGAGCTTATTTTATTTAATTTGTTTACATAAACTTTCTAATTAATCACAAGAAACAGATTAACATAATTTGACAGCCATAAATGTTTTATCACATTGAAATATATTATTAGAATGTAAATGTTAGATTGCCTGTGAATGTGAATAAGTTCAGAATAATCAATTATAATAAATAAAGCAACATCATCAGTTGTAGGTTAAGAGTTTCCATATATAACTGAAATTGCAAAGGTACTGTTCTTAAAGAGTCAGGCACAGTATAATCAACCCTCAATTTATGTGTCCATACTTTTACCACAGAATTGTGTGTATGTCTATTAACATAATCCCTTTTTCACATTCAATTTGTATACATATAGTTACCTTAGTTTGTTTCCCCACCCCAGTTTATATGTATTATTATTATTATTGTTATTATTATTATTATTACTACTATTACTACTACTATTATTATTATTACATTGTTTTGTTGTGATGGAACACACCACCATCATTACATTACATTACAGGCATTTGGCAGATGCTCTTATCCAGAGCGACGTACAACAAAATGTATAACCATAACCAGGAACAAGTATGACGAAACCCCTAGAGTTCATGTGAGTTTATTGAACCAGAACATTAGAAAGACAATGTCCTGGTTCAATAAACTCACATGAACCTGATGGTGGTGTGTTGCATCACAACAAAACAATATAATAATAATAATAATAATGGCCTCTGACCATTACTGGACTTTTTTTTTTGGTCAGACTTAAAATGTCAGCTACATTGTTATACACTAGAGGGCTCTGAGCTCACCAGTACTATACAGATCTCACACATCTTAGCATCTCTCTCTCATGCCAGATACTACTGGGGGATACTGACAGTAAAGCAATAAAGATTAGAAAAGATAATTTACCATTCCTTCAAATCGGGTTTTTATGACTTTTTACTTTCCCCAGATATATTTATTGATTAATGCATAATGACTTACTGTGATATTTTGTACTCTTAGTGTATTTTCATGTAATTCTTACAAGCAGTCTTTGGAGTGCACTATATGTTAAATATAATGGAAGTGCCATTAATTAAAACGTTGTCTTGAAAATTAGTTATGTATTCTGTGCGCACTTTGTGCAGTTGGAAATCAAAACAGGTTTTATTTTATTTATTTCCCTGACACACAGACAAATACCTGGGGATTAGATGTCGATAGATTTGCATGCAGAGCTGTGGTTTGAGGTGATAAACTTGTTTTGGAATTTTGGATTACAAATTGCTCTAATGAGATGCTGTTTTCATTATTGTATCACACGTTGCATCCAGTAACTTTAGAGTTACACATAGGTCTGCCTTTTTGATGATTCTGTCTGCCCCTTGCACGTTTTAGGGCCACTGCTGTACCAGATTTGCATACTGTAAACTGTAAATATCTTTTTATGTCACAGTGATTACTTTTCCCTCAGAGGAAAATCCAGGTTTTGAAAGAGTGCTCCCAGTATTTTGTTACAATCAGCCAGGTATAATTAATTAGTGAAATCAGCTGGCTGAGTTCATGGTTGGAAGAAAATATGACCGGACTTTTTTTTTGGGACCCCTGGACTGGACCTTAATTACACTTCTTCGCCCCACCACCCCGCAATAGCTGTACCTTGCCACAACTGATTCAAATACGGTTCAGTAAAGTGGTGAATACTAATAGAAATAATATGCAAAGTATTTACTGAATTGGGAAAAGAACATTTATCAGAAATAATGCAATTTAACAATACGTTAATCACATATCTGGCAGCAAATGCCTATGGCGGTGTTCGGCACTTTCGGGCATAAAGCAAAGCCGATGCACTCTTCTAACAGCCTCATAGCCTGCCAACCGATGAGCTCTTCAGTTTCCTCTTAGCCTGCCACTGGAACCGACGTTTCTTAGTGTTTCGTTCCCTTAAAGATTAAACAGCGAAGTGACAGGTTCCATGCACACATTGTTTATTTTAATCAACGTAGTTTTACCAAATGCAGCGACTTAAAAAAAAATAAAAAAGAGCATTAGCCTACATGTGTGCGGTGTAACTGCCAAAACGCCCCTCAGTTCTTTCCAGTCAATCGTGTTCAAAGCACTGCAGAATCTGGTGTTTGAAACAACGTTGAGGCATGGTTATAAAAGTTGTGCATTCCCTTGAGCGCATGCATTAATTTCTAAGCGATAGACCTGCCACTTCATCAGCCCAATGAAAACGGCAAGGGGAGGCTCCTCGCGCGAAACACTTCCACACCGTCTCCTCCCTGTTACATTTTGCAGACAGGCAGTAAGGCGAAGTACTCGCGGGTATTGTGATATTTGTGAATTCTGCGGATTCATTTTGGCTCCCTCCCCGTTTTTGATCATTTTCTTCAACTTCCTCCAAAGAAAATGCACTGAGCATTGACCGTATTGGGAGGATACTTCTTCTCCAAAGCTTACCATGGTGCAGGCACTTAGAAACAAGACAGTAAGTACTGAGCAAAATTAACAGGTGCACCAATGTTTGAGAAAATTTCATGTGGAGAAATATGTGCAGTTAGTTGCTTTCATCAGTCGAGTCATTCTTGTGGTCACAGTTTGTCATTTCTGTTAAGATATTTATCGGCATTAACCGCTCTTGGTGTTGAGTCATTTCGTCCAGGTTTCCATTAAATTTCGAAAAATAATATGCTCCATGATGGTTTCGGTGAGGTGTACAGATGAAGAGATGTATGAAAACCTTGCTCAACTTAATATTTTGAACGTCAGGTAATCTACTATCCTCGCTTGATGTGCCGACAACGGTTGGTGTTTACCGATATTTTAAAGTCAGATTGCATTTAATTTTTCACATTTCAAAGAAAATGCATTTATCAAAAGACTATTCACTTCAAAGATTAGTTTCCAAGGTAGTTAGTTCAGTGTCCATTTAAACGCGATCTCTTTTCTTGTTAATGGCTTTATACTTGCCAGTTGTGAAAAGATTGAATACGCGATTTGTATGGGAGCTAGCCACATATGTGGTGCTGAAACTTGACGGACAAAAACGTACTTAGGTGTGGCGAAATACTTCTAACTCGATCAGTTTGAAACATTCGTCATTCTGGCTTTTTCGCGTTAAAGGGCAACATATAAGGCTAACTGCACTTTGACAACTATACATGGCAGAATGCCAAAATAGTCAAAGATGGGTGAAGGGTGACAATATATGTCGACAGCAGAAGCCTACAATTAACATTTATTTATCTATAGGATTCATTTCATTAATTAGAGCGTTTACACAGAGTAACAGCGCATAATAACTACCCGATTATTTAACACTGTGACTAATCCAGCTACTTTGGAATGCGCCTGCAATGTGCGGCATCCTTCCGTTCCCGATGAAGAATTAAAATGGATAAAAGGAGCGCAAGAGTAGGTTACTCACAACTATACTTTTTTTCCCGGAAAAATAGAATGCCTTAGCGTTTACTCAAGCCGGAAGCTGAGTTACCTCGTATTCTTTAGACAACATTTCATCAATCAAGTGTCCATAAATGGTAGTGACTAACTCCGTGCTTTATTCAGTCTGTACAGGTAGAGCAATAGCTGCCATATTGTGGTCAACCATATGTTATGACTTCGCGATTTGAAAGATGCACGTTGATTTTTGGTCGTGCATACCAGAGTTGGCTGTCAAATCGATTCGTTTCCCAGAGTCTGTTGAGGTATAATTGTTATACCCCAGATGCACTACATGTTTTGAAGTAATTATAATGTCGTTGTTACTTTTATACTAAGCAAAGCTAATTTTTTGAAGAAAGAAAAAAAAAAACTTAATAAATAGGCTACTTGGTTTTTATTTTTTTTTAAATCTACGAAGTACACTTAAATGGAATATAACTTCATAGGCAAATCTGTTAATTAACACATGTAAGTGGTTTGTGCAGTGTGGTGTTATAGTCCGTAAATGTCAATACATATGTAGTGCAAGTAAGTTAATGGTATCATGTGGAGTAAACGTGTTTAAAAAAAAAAAAATAAAAAAAAATCTATATTCTGCTTACATCTGCTGAACTCATTTCTAGGAGAAATATACCAACACACACGCACACACAACCACACACACACACACTTCCTATGACAGGTTCATGCTAATCATATAATGACCATAATCATGAGATGACAGAAGACATACATGAATTTAACCAATGCGTTATGGTATCCCCTTATGCAAATGCAAGTGTAATATCATTTAAAAATGTTTCATAGAACACCAATGTCACAAATTAGCACATCACTGATCGTTATGCAGACTTTAAAACCATTTCTTTTAAAATATTTGCTAATTGTATATATATATATATATATATATATATATATATATATATATAATATAAATAACTCTTAAACAACCACTCATCATTACATCAATGTTATGATTATCATAGAACACAGAATCATAGATTCTTCTAAATTAGCTCATCATAATGAAATAGTGTATTGTAATCTAACAAGGAAACTACTGATTCAAATTTATCACAAAATATAAATTGGCTACATTGTATAGGAAAGCAGCAAACATTCCCAGACAGAAATACATACATATTACTGCTGCTAGTAACATGGCACAATGTTCCACTGTTTCAAAGGTACACACATAAGAAATATACTTATTTAAAGAAAAACACTTATCTAAACACTTATCTATCTAAATAGGTTTTTTGTTTTAATTGCATATACATTTGACAGCACAAACCACAATTTTGCATGCAAAAGTAGAACAATTGTATTAATTAATTTAGATTAATCAGTTTATTTATTTATACATTCATACATGCATACATGCATACAAAAATACTACTACTACTACTACTACTACCTCAACCACCACCACCAACAACAAAAACAGCAACACTAATCTTTTACACCACAATACTTATGTTTACAATGTTATAGTGCAGTTTACAAGGAGACAGGAATCAGCAAGGTCGACAAAAATACCTGTAGAGTGTTCATTATGAGGGAGAGCTCTGTGATAACGGAGAAAGTTTATTGGTGTGTCATTTATTATATGAACAGCTGCTTTGCGTTGAGCCTTTTTAAAAGGAAGGGATATTTATCAAAATATAACTCTAAACATGCATAGAGCACTATTTACTTACAAAGGTGTAATTTTGACAGTATAATGTGTACTTGTTTTAAATGACCAGATTTGCTCTTAATACATTTTGTGGTTTCATTTTTGCAAAAATTGTGTAAACACTCTTCTTTCTCCAGGTATTGCACACTGAAGAATCAACAAATGGATGGCCACATCGAAAGAACACACCCTCTGTCCTTCCTGAAAGCACAACTTGCTGTGTGATTGATCCTCACTCCATCATGAGCCTGAAAGCTGAAATCCAAAGTAGAGAGAAATAAGTTTTCATCAGAGGGAGTGTTGCATTTCTTAGGAAATAATGGCAAAACGGTTGGAGGTGCTGACAGATATATGGACTTCCTTATTGCTCGTGTGGATTATGTGTGTTTCTCTTATGTCCACGACACCCTTGGTCAACCAGTCAAAAAGTTTACAAACTGGATCTGTCATGGGCCTCCATGGGCCTGGCGAAGGACAAAGACTCCTCAGTCGTGCCAAGAGGGGATGGGTTTGGAATCAAATGTTTGTGCTGGAGGAGTTTTCTGGACCTGACCCAATTCTAGTTGGCAGGGTGAGTATTCTGGCATTCCAATTGTCAGTCGGATATTAAGCTTGCTTATCGTGTGGAAACATTAATTCAACAGTTCGATTGTTTATGCATTTTTCATTTTTTGTGAACATCGGAGATGGAAATGGAAGCACAGCATCACCAATTGTGCTGAGGGGAAAAGGGCTGCACTAGCATGATCACCTAAATTTCCCCCAGGTGTGATGCGTGGCCTCACTGGCCTGTCATGGCAAATTATAATGGAATATACCATTGTTCCATATTTATATTTTTTTTTTAGTTCCCACTGTCATGAGATATATGAGATATGCATACAAGATGCATTGTCACTGAAATAGCTCACATTAGCATCTGTAAGCACAGCCCATTTATAAATAAATGGGTGGGCCTATTCAGAGGCTGGAGGGCCTGGGAGGATTTTTGGGAGATTTGGGCCAGAGTATCTTGCCCACAGCTTGATTCCAGAGACTGCTCGGTATCCAGAACCAGGTACCAGCTCAGACCAAAGTCTTTTGTTCCGGCTGTTTCTGTCTTATTCCATCATCTGTTCCTAACAAAGCAGAACATTTCCTACAACCTGTAATCTGGGGCGAGATGAGGAGTTTGGTACCTGGATGTGTTTATAACCAAAAATATTATCAGAATGCATTTTTTTCCAAAATATCTTGACTTATTACTTTTTTGTAGAATAAATAATGTACAAAATATTTACATTTGCCCACCTTCCAATTTTACTTTCTGGCTATATTTGTCACAACAAATGGGCATATTAATAAAATATTGCTCCCCCATTGTCTTTACACCTGTGTTTGCCTAAGATCACAAAATACAAAGTTAAGAGCCACATAAATATTTCAGTTTGCTCATTTAAAGGGTCCCTATTGGAACCGGAATTGTTTGAAGATTAAAAATGCATTTCAGATGGCTTTGCGAAGTGACCTCCAAGGAAAAGCTTTGGATTGGATCGTTACAGCTTTCTGTTGGACTATGCAAGTGTGCAGCATTTTCATGGTTAGGCAGTGAATGAGAGCTCTTTGAGACAAACTACATTGAGACTGGATTCCTTTCTTTTGGAATTTATATTTAATATTTGCTCCTTATTGCGATAAGCAGCTTGTTTAAAACATTTCTGTTTATCATGCTTCCTTTGTGACTTAATGGTATTACTGGATTAATTTTAAAAGGCAATGGACAACTGATAATTATTTGATTAGTAAGAGTTGGTGACAGGATGTTGGTGAATTTAGCACACCCTTAATGATGCAGTGCTGACTGAGTTGCATTTTTTCCCAAGGTTAAGTATTTGTGAGCAGCATAGATATGCTCTATGTTGCAGTGAGATAGGAGGCCATAGAGCGAGTTTAGATTGAGAATACCCCCTCCCCCCTCCCCACCCCAACACACCATCCCATCAACAGCTCCAGAGCTGCAATTTCCTCTCTTGCGCTTAATTAAAAAATGAATCATGTGGAAGGGGGTGGTGCCACTAAAATGGGTCATACATTTCAGATCTTTGTGTTTGTAGGCTTGTGGTTCTGGGCTGATTATCGAGGAACCTCAGGCAAAGATTAGACTCATTCTATCTCAGACATTTTATGGCTTCGCCCTCTGATGTTTAATTATACATATACCTCCTGTCTTGTCAGTTACCAAACTCCTCTGTATTCAAACTGGCAGTCAGCAGAGACCATTAGCATATATGTAAAAGTGTGCATGGCAGTGTGGGAGAGGGAGCCGGTAACAGTGCATGACAGCATCCTCCTTGCTTACAACTTCAGATTTTGACTGAGGGATTCTGGCTTGGGAAACAAGACCTCATTCACCATACCATTCTGTTTTGAATGAAGCACATAGTAAACAGCTGTAAACAGCTATTGACAAGCTGACTTCCAAAGCTTTTACTGAAACATTTTAGTTTTTTCACTTTATATACAAATTTGGAATGGTAAATTGTATTCTTAGGCCTGTCTCATCACTGCAAAATCATACATCAATTCAGGAGAACATGTATTTTGGAAAGCATCCTCTGAAGCACGTGATGCCAGCCTCTGCTTCTTTTCACTCTGCAGTCCCATCAAGTGGAACAGTCAAACTTGTTCTATGAGGTGGGGAATACCATGTCAGTGGAAATATAGGATATGTACATCTATATTGGATGATCTGAGCAGGGATTTCAGCACTTTCTACACATGTCCTTCCCACCCTCCTCTTTAGGGGAGCAAAACCAATTGGAAAAAACATAATCTGTAATAAAGTCATTATATTTAGTCTTTGCTTGCAAATCCTTTTGCATTCAATGACTTCCTGAAGTCTCCAAACAATAGACATCGCCAGATATTCATCTTCCCTGATGATGCTCTGCCAGGCCTGTACTGAAGCCATCTTCAGTTCCTGTTTGTTGCTTGGGCATTTTACCTTCAGTCTTGTGTTCAACAAGTGAAACGCATGATCAGTTGGATTCAGGATAGGGAGTTGACTTGGACAGTCAAGAAAATGCCACTGTTTGGCCCTGAAAAACTCCTTGGTTGCATTATCAGCATGTTTCAGGTCATTGTTCTGGTGCAAGGTGAAGCACCATGCAATGAGCTTGGAGGCATTTGGTTGGATCTGAGCATATAAGTGTATCTGAATTCTGTAAACTTCAGAACTCATCCTGCTACCATCAGCAGTCACATGACTGATCCTCAAAACAACATGTGATTTGTGCTTATTTTCAGTTCGACTCGATTTTAACAACACAGACATGGATTGTCATGGGATACAACATGTGGATATGCAGTGGATACCAATCACTGTCCTAAGTATTTGGAAGTGAGCTCTCAGCTTGGAATATGCTTTGCCATATGTGAGCTTTTAAATAATAAAAATGTCTTAATGTAAAATGAATTACACAGAGATGTTTTATAATCTTAACACATGCCACTGGGGAATAAGGATACTCAAGCAATCATGCCCCATACTGTTATGCTTTGTTGAGGAAATGTTGATACAGAACAGAGGCTTCCTATGCGAACTCTCAAAGACTACATCCCTGTGTGTTTTTCAGCAATCTCAGAAATGCTAGTGGTTAAGTCAAATAAGGCAGGCATGTACTGGTTGTATTGTATGGTTAAGTATTCTTGTGGAACGTGACTTTCAGGTTGAGCTTCCTCCTTTCCACAGCATGTATACAGTAGTTTAGATCAAAGAGGCTGCACATCCCTTTAGACATTGACCAGTTTGTACCTCTGGGAGCTGAATCCTTTGCGACCTGACAGCCCCTTTTGATTTAAACAGTGCATTGCCTTTTTGTTTAGTTCGACTTTATGTGAGAAAACAGGCACATTTCTCCCCCACTGGGATCTGTTGTTCTGTATAACACACCTCATTACGTACCTTAGATACTTAGATACCTTTTTCAACCTCACAATATTAGCATCATTGTTTCAAATCTAGCTTTTTCTTTATTTCTGAGATCATAAACCCACTGACTTGTTGCACAAACATGAGATTCACTGGATTTTGGAACAATCATTTATCGTTTATATTTAGCTATAAGACAAGACAAGATTTTATTTGTTGATACAATGGGGAAAGAAGGCATTATTAAACAAAAGATGAAGGCCTTCAGAAAGTATACTGTGTGCTACATCTGTCCACATGTAGCACACTGTGTGAAATCAGTGCTGGATACATACAAGTTTTTAAAGACCGTTGGAGAACAGTCAGAAGTATGCCTGCATTGGGTAAGGAACAGGCCTTGCAACCTAAAGTTTGCATGTTCAATTCCCAGGTAGGACGCTGTTGTTATACCCTTGAGCAAGGTACTTAATGTGCATTGCTTCGGTATATATCCAGCGGTATAAATGGATACAACGTAAATGCTATGTAAAAACGTTGTGCAAGTCGCTTTGGATGAGAGAGTCTGCTAAATGCCCATAAGGTAATATAATGCACACCTTCCCTGCCCCCGCCTGCACCAGCACCCTGATGGAGCTGAGTGCAAATGTTCTTCACATTTCTGCAGGTGACCCACATTGGTGGAGTGCCCAGTTTGTGATCTGGTGATTAGAGAGAGCGGGATTCACGGATGTGAAAAATGTTCCCTAAGGGGGCAGCCATGTTAAAGTTCCATATATCCACTTCAGTTAAGCAAGAAGGGGCAGCAGTGCTGACACAGATACAGACAGCTTTATCCCCAGTCTGACTGCTCTGAGCTGACTGACAAGGGCTTAGCAGATCAAAGGTCTGCCTTCAGATCCCTCTCATTTCAGTCTTGCCAACTTGCCCTCTGATCTAAAAAGATCTTGTGCATTAATCTGCATTTGCTCAGGTTAAAATGAAGGCAGCACAAGTCTCCTAATGAGCACCAAGCTTTCTGATGATTGACAGCCAGGGTGTGAGAGTAAACAGAAGTATTAAAGGAGTTTGTAATCGCTATTGATTGTAAGACAGTATAAATTAACACTGGCTGTACCCAAAGATGGATAATATTTCAATTACATGTATTTGTATTCTTTTGAGCATTGTTTAATTTGGTTGTTATTATTGTATGGGAAAACACCTCTACGAATTGTAGAATAGTGAGGATAAATAATTAAAATGTGTCTGTTTTAACCATCTTCACTAGTAGGAACCAAGGAATGCAGGAGATATAAATATATTACCTCATGCGGTGATCAAACAGTTCAAAAGTATCGGTCTTATAATTAATCAGTCTCGTAAAATTAATTAAATCATGATTATGAATTTTAACATTAAATATTAAAATAATAACCAATGATGTAACAGCATGTGCAAGTTGAGGAGGTAGGCTCCAGCAGTTATCCAAATAATAATTAGACCGATGACAATGTTTAATAAACTAAATGTATTAAACAAACAAACATCTAAACTAAATTCCTGAAAGGCTAAAGGCAGACACACATGATACCTGACAGAACAATGGCTCCTGATATGAATCAGCTTTTAGCATGTGCTGCTAAATATGGGCTGGAAATCAGGATGGTTCCGTGTACAAAGGACTACTGAAGTTAGCTGATCTCAACGCACCTTTGCATTCTATGTATATGAGACCATATAGATTGACTGAGCATATATTAGTGCAGGAGTGAATGCATGCACAGATCTCAATTATAAGGAAGGCAGATTGTAAGATCATGTTAGTAATAGAGTGTACATCGATATATTAGCTATGCGAGGTAGGCAGCTGTATCTAACTAACGAGCGACGTGATATAATCTAAATACATTACATACAATCGATAACACACGTCTTTGTAAACAAAGAACAAACAGAAGTTTCCTAAGCTAGTTAACGCCTGGATGTTTTTCAGTGTTACTGCAGGAATGCAGATGGTTCCGTGTGGTACTGGCTTGTCCAAGGAAACTGACTTGGGCATTGGCTCGGAATCTCCGTTGCACTGTCAATAGAAAAGCTGGTGTTCGTCTTCTTCCGTCCTTGCTGGAGCTGGAAGTAGCTTTGCTTTGTTTGTCGTCAAAGGAAAGTACATCGACTACACGTACTTAGCTTTTTCCTGTGTTGAGGAATGATAGCAAGTGTAAAGTTTGTAAACAAATTGATCTCTGGATGGATCCGTTTATGTAGTTTTTTTCCAGTATAGCTAACAAGTTTACTTTGATTAATAAATCGCCGGTCGTGGCTATAACCCGAGAGAGCCAGTGTATCTCTTTGCGTGTTCTGTACAGGCAGGCCTTAGCTTTCTTTAGGCCTGAGCCCTTAGAGAGTGCCTTGTGCATGCCTCTCCAGTTGAGCCGTGAAGAGAACAAGGGGAGAGGAGAGAGTGGAACGCACATTCTACAGGCGTCTACATGAAGTACCCAGTCCATGAGATCAGTCTGTCTGTGATTGTGTGGCGATTTGGTCTCCTATCACATACCTTTAATTTTTTTAAATTTATAAAGCCTTTATATTTTTTTCCTTCTATTCCATCTTTATTCACTTTTTATATTTACTCTTAATACTTGTGTAATTCTGATCAGATTCACCTGTCCATTTTTCATTTTGCTGATTATTATCCATTTAGAAATGAAATGGTCTCACAGCATTTTTGCTTGATGTCACTTAATAAAATTTGCCCTGACATGTCCAATTATTGACGGGGCTGGGGTTCACATCAGTTGCTAAGAGTGTGGAAAGCTAACCAACAAAAGCTAATATTAATTTGTTACAATATATCTGTGAAAATTAATAATGGTACTTTGCAGAAGGCACGTGTGCTTGTAGACCACTGTGTGGCGTGGACCCCAGGAAGAGTAGCTGATTGCCACGGCATCAGCTAATGGGGATCCTTTAAGTAAACAAATTTAAATAAACAAATGTATGACGAAGCTTTACAAATCTTGGTCTAAGATAAGGGGAGTAAGGTACTCTAGACCTTTGCCTTTTCCATTTAAAAGATGGACAAATATTTACATAGAAAACTAAATGGAAATGAGTTACGTGACAATTATGTGCTCCTATGCCATTTACAACTAAACATAATACTTGTAAAGAAAAGTATTTTTTATTTTGAAAATACTGTATAGTGTTCTGATATATTTTCAGAACCCATATTATGCAATTTAATACCTTCATTTCTGAGTTTTTTTTTAATTTTTTTTTTAATTGCTGTATATTTTTGCTATATTTTGCTCTGGCTGTACCTTTTATATCCACATACATTTTTTTACTTGCTCCTCTGCCAATGTTAAATATTATGTTTGGCTCTTCTGCTTCAATTTGGGCTTATAATCATAATATCCTTAAGAGCTGACAAGAAAAACGGAAAAAGCCTTGCCTATTAGTTAAATGTAAATATAATATTTTTAAAAAATACACATTTCCTAAAAAATCTTGCAGCATACCAAATGAAGGATATCATAATGACGGGAAGTTACAATTAAACATTCACCAATGTGTCAAATAAGCATTATTTGTTTAAAATATGGCTTATATAGTGTATGCTATCCTGCATTTGTTCAAATTACCTGACCCTGGTCCCTTTTCTAAGGCTGTTAGCAATGGATCAGGAAGATTAAATAATTAACAGTTGGCAATGCTGGCTGCTCTCATAGCATCTGCAGTGTCTGGTGCTGCTAGAGCTAATAAGGGTGTTGCTCAGGCAGAATATTTTATAAAATGTAATTTTATATAATGGCTAATCATTCAGAACATCTAGGTTAATGTTGTTTGTAGCTTTGAAAATAAATAGTCCCTTACTATGCTTTGTGAATAATGATATGTCATTGTTAAATCAAAAGCATGGTGCTTTGAAAGCACAGCTATTGCAATACCAGCTTAGGTTTGAAAACGGGCCATGCCCACTTCTGGTATTTTTTTCCTAATATAGATACAGATGCATATAATTTTGTTGTTTGAACAGATACAGAAATTATCATCAGTTGCACAAGCATCTAAAACAACAGATTGTAACACCCAAAGACCTGTAATCATCTTTAAGCTGTTATTGCAATATTCAAAGCACAACGTGTGCATATGTGCCCCCAGTTTTTAGTGGCACAAAATAGAGCTTTCATTTGAAAAGGAGGTTAAGCAGTTTAAAACGATGTCTTAATGTGGCAAAAAAAAAAAAAAAAAAAAATGCTCCTCATATTTTATCAGCAAAAGTTAGTTAATTCCAAGGGAACATAATGTTTGGAGAGAAACATTTGGCATTGTACTTTTACTTTGGCAGATGGGGTTTAATAGCTTTTTTTGTTGTTGCTAGGTAAAACCTCCATATGCAGGGGCAGAGACAATAGTTACAGCTCTGTGGTAGAAGTTGGAATTGTTCATAGCTTGTTTGCTTAAAGTTTTATTGTACTGCAAGTGATCGATTGAAAGGGTACAAGCTATACTTTAGCGTGCTTTTTATATTCAATCACTGTTGAACTCATTCGCTTCCTCCAGTTTTCAAAAGTTTCCTCCACAGTAGAATAACTATTTTGTCACGTTATGTCATACCGCCTCTATCATTACCTAATCTCTGGTCCAACTAGCTAGACAGCAGTACATGAGGTAATTCCTAGAAGGCAACGAGCAAGCTAGATAACTATTTGTTCTAATAACAATGAGTTTGTGAATAATTTTATTGCAAGTGAACTACAAGAGGTACCAGCCTGGTGGTATTTTTCCAGTTGGCTACACCTACATTGTTTCAGTTCAAGATGAGGAAGCCACAAAACAATGACGTAGATTTTACATGTGACATAAGAAATTAATTTGCATTTTGTAAGCACATAAATGACTGCTCTTTAAGTTGGAGTACTAATCATTCAGTTATCAGTAGCCAGCAAACAAACAGGATCAACTAAGGGTGGATTTTTAATTGTATTTTTTAATGTTATATATTGGATTAAATAGGATGACATGACTATTGTATAGCCATATTGTTGAAAAAACCTATGCATTGTGCATGTTGATACTATAAAGAATGAACAGATTCTGTGACTGGTTGAAGTTTGCATATTTTTATAAGCAGATATAGTCCAAGATTATTGAAGTGTATTATGAAATTTGTTGTTTTTATTATGAGGATAATTCATATTTGCAGGCCTGGAACACTGATAGTGACAGTCTGTATCCTGTGTCTGGGGCAGACCCAGTTTTTGATTGAATGCCCCCGCATCAACCACAATCACTATCTTTCTCTTTGTTTTGCTATAATAAAATATCTATAATAGATAATAACAATAGATTGTTATTCATACATAGACAAGAGTCAACTTTGATTTCATCTTGACAGAACAGCTGTTGTATAAATGCCTGTACTACTTCCTGAGCAGTAATTACATTTGCATATGGCCCTACTCACTTCCTGCCACAGCACGTTTCACAAGAGATTAATGGTAAATATGTGACCAAAAACATTTACACTAAGCAGGAAATGTGTTGTTAAGTTTAATGACCAGCCATGCATTTTATCATTTGAGTTTTACTTCACAAGGCAGGTGAGGCCTGTTATCCCTTCCACTTCCACTGTGTGTGTGTGTGTATTTGCATTTACTGGGGATTGCATTACAAAAAACGTTGCACTCAAAATATAATGATGAGTACAGAATAAATGTGTTATAGTTCAACAGTACACTTTCTTCTTTTAGATTCTATGAGTTATTCTTTATCCCATGCTCTCTGCCTCAACCTGTGCAAGAGACAGAACCCAGGACCCTTTGGCAAAGCAGATACTGCGGAATTATACATCTGCAGTGACTCAGAGTGAATGCAGCGGCCCCTATGCGGGAGTGAAACAGTGCAAGTGCTGATGATTACACAGATAGGGGCTTTATTCCACTGGCTCATCTCCCTACTCTGTATGCACCAGCCGGGCCACGGGATCTGCAAAGTGTCAACTGCTATTCATTGTTCTTCCTATTAGACGGCTCAGGAATCTGCAATGAAGTGTGAATGTTTCAAGATGCAGAAATAGGGGTAAGGTTGTGGGTCCCAGTCCTCTTAAGCTATGCCACAGGTATTTGTTGCATATTATATTTTTATTATTTCATAGGTTATTTTTTTATAATAACTATTTTGGGATGTTGCTGGACAATGCATGGTTCAAGTAGCCTACTTGCCATCCCACCAGCAAATATGTGATAACAGAGGACATCAGGAAGGGGGCAAATACATTTTATCACAGCACTGTATGAAGGTTCTATTCATAAATAGTATTTTTCTTCAGGTGATTTGTTGGTAAATGTTTCTCCGGGGAATTAAGATTTCATAATTAATAGTTAGCTGCCTTACTGATACTTAAATTAGGGGAATAAACACAGACTTGTAGTGGTTAAAGAACTAGGCTAGTTACCAGAAGGATGAGATCTAAATTGTAGGTTGGCACTGCTGTTGTGTCCCTGGGCAAAGACATGAACATGAATTACTTTAGTAAATATCCTGCTGTATGAATGACTCATATATAATGTAGACTGTCCAGGTTTCTATGGATAAAGGGATTTGCTCAGAAATTCCATTAACATGAGTAAAATACAAACTGAATCAAATGTTTGTGTTGGTCACCTTATTCTGAGGACTATTAAACATGTTCATTGAATGAATGAGTGATTGGCAATCAGTTTTTTTTTTTTTTGCATTAGAGCACACGGTTAATGAAAGCGACTTTTATGATTTTATTAGATGTTCCAGTGCTCACCCTATACATCTGGGCAAGTGAAGCCAAATATTTGCTAATAATCTTTGATGTGATGACTTGGAAATGCAAATAGACATAAAACCGTTGTGGTTTCATTTTCCACCAAATTAGATCAGTGGAAAAAGATGCCATTAACCTTGCTAATAGGAATTATTCACATGAAGCAGATCACTTCAATGGACCACTCATCAGTAGATGTGATTCAAGTACCTTTTGTTCTTCTGGTGAACTATAACCTTTCTCACGCCAAAAATTCTGAACAATTTGAGTTACACTTGGTTTAAGGTGCATTTAACACTAGAATAGCCATGGCATGTCGTTTGGCATTTGGGGTTATTAAATATCAGTGACTCATTAAGATTACACATTTATCCATTCATGATTTTCATAAATATATGAAATCGTTTGATAAATATTTATTTTATTTCTTTTAATTGAAAAATGGAAGAGGAAATAAAATACCAGATATAACTAATTTAAACTATCACTGCATTATTCTCAGTTGGCAAATGCAATTGACTGAAACTGTTACAAAAATCATTTTTGATGACTGTGTCAAAACTACTGTTCAAATTATCCTTGATTACAGTTTGTGAAACAAATCTATAATCGATAGCCTACTAATTACAAAATATTTATGAGAGATAAGATCAGATCAATCATGGTGATTTATCATAAGAAAGCCATTCTGTTGCAGGCAAAATCAGTCTTTCAGTGTGTACTATAACATGCCTACACATAACAAATGTAGCCTATTATTTTTGTGATGGTAGGTATTACATGGAGCAATTACACTGTTTACTATGCAAATGCTTAAACACATCATGTGGCCAGATCACCGCTGTGCTAGTGTTAATATGCAAGTACCTTTCATACGAACCTGTGCTCTTGATCAATTCCTACAAAATTATACATAAAGTAAGTAACCAGTATTTCATGGAAATCTGCGTACTGTATTGCTTTCAACTTCACATAATATAACTAAGACAGGACACACTGTACAAGGAAAAACTAGTGATTAGCTATAATCATTCTAGGCAACTATGCATTTGTTTATTTTTATTATTTCTGAAATCTCTGCACCGTGCTCCTGATAAAATATTGTCCATGCCATTGTGGACTATGGTCAGGGGTGATACATATATCTCTTTACTGATTGAGGGTTTCAGTCTCTAGGGTATTTCTTGCCTCATAACTTCATTGTGCCTCCTCTGTCTGACTGGTTAGCTGCAACATTCCTTCTCAGGATATACTGGATTTTCCTGGGTGGCGACAGTGTATCTCAGCTGGTGGATTGTTTAGTGGAAAGTAGTGGTGGTTAGTATTACTCATTTTTAAGGATCTGTGTGCCAGGTATGCTCCCGCCAAATGAACAGATCATCACAGTGATAGCAAGGGCCTACAAGTACAATTACAAATGGGCATTCAGTTCTGGAGGAGAAAAGAATAGTTGTAATCCACAAGTGATGTTGTGATTTTAGTACTATATAATATCAACTAGAGTTTGTTCTGTTCTGATCTGCTCTGGATCCTTATGGAGATCTGAATTAAAAAGACAAAATAAATAAATTTGATTGTTGTGATCGCAGATTTTGTGAGATTTTGATTGCAGATAATTTTACTGCATAAAAAAAAAAAAATATTTACAGCTCACACCATCCTTCTTTACCATTGTTAGACAGATACTGTTGTGTTTAATGATCTATTCTTTGGTGTTTGCATGAAGGAACTCATTCATTTCAAACTTCTGCCAGTGCCCATCAACCATTTGTGGTTAATATTTGATTTCTTCCAGCCAAACTGAATCTGTTTGCCATGCCAAGAATGTGAATGACTATGGTGTTTATAACCAATGTCATGCCGTAGTGAAAATATGCTCACATCACACCCTGCTGTACACATACAGTGGAAGCTTGGCCAGTAGCTTCACATTCCAGGTATATACTGCTCTACAATATAAAACATACAGAAGAAACCCTGGCAGAAAAAGGGCAGACAGGAGAGCTTCAATTTGCAATGATATGAGGTCGATTATTTTCTGTCTTTAGCTCTTATAATTCTTCTTATAATAGCTTCCCATTTGCTTGGTGTGGTCTTAAAGTGAGCATTGACTTAGGTACTCAGGTTCACTTGATACTTCACCTACAGATGTGACCCCAGCTTTTAAAAGTGCAAATACACTGCTGTCCGTTCCCCCATATCCATTTTACTCAAGGTCCAAGCACTAAACCGAAAATACAGTACTCTTGTAAGGACTGGTTGTTATAATGGTGCAACTAGACGTGTACTTCATGGCAAAGTGAGCATGTGTGGGTAGAGCAATAGACAAAACAGAAGATAGTGGGAGTAATACCTAATCTTTTGCAAAACTGAACCACTTTATTCCACCACACATATTTATGCGAAGAACAGGGAATGCATCACAATGTGTTGGTGTGAAAAACAAACAAAGCTGTGCCACAAAAATGATGATATGATAAAACTGTGTTCAGCAGATTCCTTTAAATTCAAATGGAATAAAAGAAAGTTCATACAGAGAATCAAACAAATGGGCATTTCTAGCCTGTCTCACACATCTGGAACTGAAAAGGCTATGATTCTTAAGTTTTATCACAGATTAATTATTTATGTTTAATGATCCCGTCACAGCAGAAAAAAAATGATGTAAATGAATATTCAATAGGCAGTGTGAACAAGTCAATGCTCACACAAACTCAAGTCTTTTGAAACAGCTGCAAGCTCTCCCTTTATTCACTGCTTGGATGTTCAGAGCTTTGTTCATTGCAGTACTTCAGAAATAAATGAGAACGAAATATTACAGCAAAGTAATACAAAGAAGATACAGGCAGGTGCAACAAAGCAGAACAAGGCCGTACAGATGGCCATTGGACACATTTTGTGAACAACAGTTTCATTTTTTGGCTTAGATGACACATGGAAAATTCAGACCCTTATACAAAAATACAGATTCATTATGAATGTTTAATGCTTATCAGGGTTTTAAATGTATTTTTATCTGAATTTAATGTGTTGAGATTGAAAATGGCCCACAGAGAACTTGTTGTCTTTGGTTTTGTTTTGAAAAGATCTTCTATGTCTCAAGCTGCAGTTTAGGGAAGCTTTGCATGTCTGTGTATTTCTACTTTTGTAGCAAGCATTGTTTGAGCACAAGCTCACAGTTTCAGAACAAATTTTGCTTTGTGTGTGTCTAATTGTTATATATATATATATATATATATATATATATATATATATATACATATATAAATTTAAAAAAAAAATGTTGAAACCAAATATTCAAAGGTGGATAATATTTGCAATCATATAATCATGTAATGGCCTAGGATTATATGAAACACAATTTGAAAATAAATGATATCTTTAGGAATTCTCTTTGTGTTTAATAAATCATTCCTTAGGCACCAGATTATTGGCCAAAAATGGTAAGAATCCCATTGCGCTCTATCAGTGGTACTTGCATTAGTATTAGAAGCATCTCTAAATTGTACACATAACTGCATAACTCATGATTTCACAGATATTGGTATGTTTGAGTCTGAGTCAGCCTGCTAAATGTAGCCTCAGAATCACACATCCATGGCTTTACCTCACTGTGTTTTTTTACCCCTGTATTTCTAACAGCAGAACTGTGGCATGTTTTCAACAAAGGGATGTGTCAGAGTTGAAAATAATGTTCTCTTTATTAAAAATGCCATATTTGCTTATCTGGCATGTATTGACATACAGAACATTTGCTGCAAAAATGCTAATATTACCAGTATGTATATCGAAGTGACCTTTTCCTTTTGTTAATGTTGTGTGTTTTCATAAATCTGGTGCTGATATCCTAGGTTGTGTAAGTACTTCATGACAGCACAAGAACCCTCTTTATTTGTTTGTCAATGATCTGGCATACTACTGCTGGGAGTATTAAAATAGACTTTGATTTCAATGTCCACTGGAGGCTAATTTCTTCTCAGCGTATTTCTGTAGAAAGGAATAATTGCATTGAATACTGTATACCATGCATTCACAAACATTTATACACACACTGGAATTTTGTAAAAGCATAACATGACCCACAGCTCAGCTTTATTTCCCAAATTTAACTAGTGCCGGTACTTGTGTGAGAATTATAGCTCTTCATTTTACAAGGGTTTTCTGGTTATTAATCTGATACAAAACAATGAGGAGAGGGCACTAACACACAGGGATGTTTGTACCCTATTTTTAAATCTCATTCCCTCATTCCCATTACTTGCCGGTGGAGCTATTTTGTACTATGTTACGTTGTGTGATTTAATTGATTTGCCAGAGGTGTACATTCTGCAGAGCTAAAAATAACCATATGTGTGTAATTAAAATAATTTAATCTCAGCCTTCCTGTACCTCTTCCATTTGTCGACATGCATCATACTGTACAGTACAACTTGTCTTCTAGGTATTTTTTCTAATTCGAGAGAAAATTAGAGAGAGGTCTTCAACAATGTGCAGTTTTGTATCTTTATCTTATAACTGATGAAATGATTATTTTATCTCACAACAGAACGTTAATGAGTCTTCCATAATCCATATCCTACTATCCCTTACCCAGATGTCCATTATGTAAATCATAGTCAAGCACAAGTACACGGCTACCCCATTCTTCTCAGCCTGGTAGGTGAATACACTGAATGGGACATGAATCTACAATCTACATTAGATGCACCACTTTTGAAATCTAATACAAAAATACAACCTATGTAATTTTGTTTTATGATATGTATGAGTATAGTGAAAAGAAAACCTACTCTTGTTGTGTATCGTTGTTGTTGACATTGTTGAATGTAAGTACAGCGTACTGTAAACCCTTTGAGATTGAAATATTTTTTGCAAGGGGGACCTGATACATACAGTTGAATGAGGAACAAAAAAAAAAAAAACCTTTTCAAAGGAACAGGTTTTTAAATGTCCCCTTTTTTGTGTTGCCTGGTGAAATATAATTGAACACTTGATAGTTCTTTCTTCATGGATTCTTATCACTCTTAATGTAGCTGAAAGGATTTGACAATAACCCACTCCCCACACTTTATATCCACACATTGAATGTATGCTAGATGTCCCTTGTTATTGTGTTCCCACCTCTGGCTTCTACATCCATAAGACATCTGTGCTAGTGATCTGTGTCTGTGACTAGACTTACCATTATTGTGTCTCATCTGCTCCCTGCTAAACAGTGAAAAATGCAAATAAGATGATTAAATATTGGCAGATAAATATCGAGAGTTTTCATGTGTGCCCCAGTGTTGAACTCATCTTTCCTCTGTCAATTTCGGTCAATCTCTACTGATCATTGGTGTTTTGCATCCAATTCTCAAGTGTCACCCGAATATCTGCATGAATATTGATGGTAAAATGATGCATGATGCATGACCTATGATTTCTGAGAAATAAAGAGTGAGAAGTAGGAAGTGACTCAGGAGACTGGATAAGCACTTTGTTCCTCAGTCTATACATCAAACCCTGTTGGAAGTCCAGGTGACACTTGAGAAATGAACTGAAAATGTGGATGATCACAATGGATTAACGGAAAATCTATTGATTAATGCTGAATGAGCTCTGGAGGCTAGGGAAGTCAATGTCTTATGTGCAAAATATGTTCTTAATTGATAAATGGAAAGAAGGCATGTGTGGATGCAGAACATAAGAATGGCTTGAACTCATTATATGCCATGTGAAAAAATAGTATGCTAAAGTATACAATTTTATACTTAAGAATACTTTAGGTATAATTACAGTGTATATCAAGTGTGCTTAGTATACTATTTTTTTTCTGCTTCAGACCCCCACTGAAACAAATCAGCATTTTGAAAGAACTAATAAGATGAGCTGACATATAATTGTAAATTGAAACCTTTTGAACGCACAACGCAACGCATCAAAAAAACAAAAGCCACAGTCAATCTGCCTGATTTCTGCAAAGCAAAGTCTTTGTTCAAGCTTGTAGTGGCATTGGAGGTCATATTACATATACGCTCTACATCTTTGTCCTATCAAAGAAAAAGGAATCCTGATTTTCTTTGTCAACTGATCAGCTTCAATATATTGAGCAAATATATTCACTGATCTGATTATAAAGTGCTCCTATGAAATTAAATAGTATATTATTATTATTGTTATTATTATTATCCCCTTTTCAAAATATGGCACTGACAACAGAATAATATACATGAACCATAGCCATTCAGCTCATGCACTTCACTTAGCTTTGTCATATGCACAAAAGTAATTTCCACACCTGTCACAGTAATTCCAAAAATGCATGCACCAACTTCAGTATATATGTACCTTATTTGTCTCATATTTCTGGGCAAAACTGACGCAGAAGCTGGTTTCTGAGCTGTACTTGGTCTGTCAGTCTACATGTTTGCATCACAGTCACATACTGTAATGTAATGGGAATCTATAGCCAGTACATTTTGACTATATAACAGTTTGTTCTCACTAGGCTTGCAGACACTGTGAAAAACAACACCAATTGTCTCCAAATACAAAGCAGTACAACTGTTAGAAAACCAGGCTTGCATTGTTGCTTGCACTTTTTCAACAAGCAGGTGGAACTTTAGCCTAATAATGCTGTGTAGGTTCAAAAGCAATATTTTCACAGTAGAATACAATGTCCAAGCAGATATGCCCAAGAACGAAGGGTGGCATACTTAAGTCACTGTAAATTAATTTTGTTGCTGTGTACAGTAGGGTAAGCTGTCCCCAATGTCCATAAAGAGTTAGGTAAAAAGGCATTCATATATTCTGCTCTCTTTACCTGGAATATGTTACAAAAATATTTGAAATGTTCTAACCGGATTTCTCTTGGTGTCTTTAAATCTATGATTATGGATATAGAGGCAGTCTCATTGCAATGTCTATGTTCTGGCTATATTTTGTGCTGTGTTTTATATTTATGATTGTGATTTTAACTCAATTTCCTGTATTTTTATATATGTTGTCTGTCTCTAACTTTATGTATTGATTTGTTGCTGCCTGTTTTGGCTAGGCCTCTTGAAAACAAAATTTAGAATCTCAGTGAGCCTGTCCTGGTTAAATAAAATGTAATAAAAAATAAAGCTTATGATGAAGGGATAATATTATTTCAGTTTCAGAATATATTATTGATTGGCCCAATTTTTGCACGTGATAAATTATATTTTACGGGTTTGTCGTGTCAAACAAAAAAATGTACTTCAAGTAATTCAAGTTGGACAGTGAATGTTTTTAGAGGCTATAGATTTGATCATAAAAAATCTATTTTTATAGCATGCTGGTATCTTTCCTTCTGAGTTCTCAAGCACTTCACTCCTAAAGACGAGACATAATTTCGCTGAAGGGTGAGGCAACAGTTTCCTTGAGTAGAGGTTGCATGACCATTTTTAAAGAATATTTATGCAAAATGCAATACCTTTATAGGACATGTGGAAACATAACATCACTGTACAAGCAGAAGTGTGTTTTAATTCCTTACTGTATACCATGAAACCCTGAATGTGCTGATCCCCTATAGAGTGGACAGGCTGACATAAATTTATTTCACTATCTTAAATATGCTTCATTGCATAAAAAAAACAGTGTCTGGGCCAATCAATAACACAATGTCAAAAAATTACAGAACTATTTAACCTTTACCCCATACTGATATTAATAATTTTCTCATGTCCTTATGTTCATTTTTCTGCCTTTTACCCATCATTTATTTTGCATTCATACATGCTTAGAGGCTCATGTGTAAATTAGTAAATAGATGTAAAAAGTAAATGATAGAAGAGGAAGTGATTTGGTTTCGACAATGCAGTCCCACTGCTGCACCAGGACTGCAAGGAATGACTAAATCTTTAAATCTGCTTTACCTTTGAAATACTGCCATAAAATGTGAGATAAATCAACAAACAATTAATATAGTTCATAAAGTCCCTCTATTGTGGCATTACCAACATTTGAGCCTTTGTAATTATCTTATGCATAATCTCCTATCACACAAACTATTTTCTGTGTCTGTTTTGGCCCATAATTGGAAAATATTTCTTTAGAGCAGCCACTACGTCTATTCCCCCTTTAATAACACTCTGCCTGGCAGACTCCCCGTGAGAGAAAATAATAAGAAAAAAAGGACAACAAACAAACAAGTGGACTTTTGCACATGTAATCGAATCTCCCAAACAGGGCTTCATTTTTCCTCATCTCTCTGGGACCACAAAACCTTTATAGAGACCTGTGCTCCAAAGGAAGGAACAAAATTATAATTCCAATACACTTGTACAGTAAATGTAAACAGATAGCTGGCTATAAAGCTGGCCTCTAGTTTCCCCAAAGGATTGGTAATAAAGTAGAATAAATGTAGTAGCTTAGTTTTTTCCTTGTCTTTTTTCATGAGCAAAAGTGAAAAGAACACCAATCAGATTCTGGCAGACAAGAAAGATGCTGCAGGAATAAGAATGGGCTTTGGTGTGTCAGTATGAACTTCAAATAGTGGCCTGTATTGATGGCTGAAAAAAAGGTATTTATACAATTGACAGTAAAGTTATTTTGTCAGTTTAAGCATTGCATGGGCTTTATGCCTTGAAGCCTCAAATGGGAGAACATGCAGATGCAACCACTTTAGATCTGAACAAGTAAAAATAGGTGGCAAACAACTTGGCACAACATGCAAGATGTTTTTATCCTTTCAATTCTTCCCATTATTGTGTTTGTTGTCTGGGGAACAGAATGTATTTATTTATTTGCATTATTTTCAAAACCTTGTGGTGAACACAAACACCTACAGTCTGCTTATAATAATTTTATGCCGATGGTTATAAGTGTATTATTGATAACACACCTTATAAACAGGATACACAATGATAATTAAGTTATATTATTTATTTATGTATTTATTCATTCAACTTAATGTCATGAATTGCTTAAAATGAATGACAGGACTAATGTGTTCATGAACACAACCTAAAATAAGTTGTTCCAGTAGTTTACACAGTACCCATGCTACTGTAACTGATTTCTAAGTTTCTAAGTTGAGGGTCATTATAAGGTCCTAGCCATTTTCATGATCTTGTATTGGAAGCAGATACAGAATGTATGCTTGCAAGCTGTGGTTTTCTGGACATGGCTCGCTTTTTTGTATTATCTGATGTGAATTAAGGATGAAGAAAGCAGGGTTAAAATCACAGTCAAAATATGTGCATCTCTCAAGCCATGTCTTACTGCCCATGCGATAACTTTATATTAGTTTTACAATATTTTTTGTACATATATCTGACCTACATGTGATATTATTAAATTATCCACTAGCTTGCTGAATAAAGCAACTATTTTTTTTTACACAGTCCTCGGAGGAAGGTTAACAATATTTTTATGGCTTTAAGTGGTTAGCAGAACGAAGTTCACTAGGCTGTATATACCAATGCAGAGCTCTTCCTTGAACCCCACCCACTCGTGGTAACTTGGGGAAACCACCAGTGTGAAAAAGAACCAACTTCATACAGAGGGAGTGCTTGCCAGAAGACAGCTTTACAGCGTAGATTGTAAAAGAAGACAGACGACTTGTTCCTTGGTAGAAGTACTGTCCTCCCGCACAGTAAAGGCAGAATTCTGGCTTCATAAGTGCCCTCTGTGAGTACTTGTTCCTACCAGAACTCTGATTTACACACTATTGGCTGTGGCCCCATATTTACTGCCTGCATATGCTAGCCTGCTGGCTATGTGACTAGCTCCAGGAGACATTCTTATGATAAAAGTCAGATTAGTAGATTGTGATTACAAATTGACTTTGAGAAATTTATTTGGTATTTCTGTAAATGTTGCCCATTTACAGAAATACCAAATAAATTTCTCAAAGTCAATTTGTTCATCTCCGCAGCAAAAATATATATACATATATTTTACGTACTGTCATGACCATATTTGATTTCATGCATATATTTAAGAATTAAGAAATATTTACAGCAATGTAATATTATGCATAGTGTATATGACCAGAAGTATGTGGACACCCTTGGTCCGGGGCTGTTTTTCATGGTTTTGGCTATTAGTTCCAGTGAAGGCAAATCTTAATGCAATGACATTCTAGATAATTCTGTGCTTCCAACTTTGTGGCAATAGTATGAGGAAGGGCCTGTTGTGTTTCAGCTTGACAATGCCCCTGGGCATACAGCACGCTCCATTTAGAAATGGTTTTGTTGGTGTGGAAAAACTTGACTGGCCTGCAGAGAGCCCTGACCTCAGTGCCATCCAAAACCTTTGGGATCAATTGGAAAGCTAACTGCAAGGCAGGCCTAATTTCCCAACCAGTGCCCAACCTCACTAATGCTCTTCTGGCTGAATGGAAGCAAATCCCTGCGGCAATGCTCCAACATCTAGTCTTCCCAGAAGAGTGGAATAGTGGCAAACAGTGGACCAACTCCATATTAATGCCCAAAATGTTGGATGAGATGTTGGACGTCAGGTGTCTGCATACTTTTGGCCATGCAGTGTATGTTAGAATGGGCAAATAAATATGAATCTCTTTGTTTCATAAAAAGTGTCACCAACACATATATTGTCTATTTATTCTTATTGTAAATTATGATATTACTTAATGTAAATTTACACCTTTTATGAAAAAAAAAATGTTCTACAGAACTACACAGTAGGCATACTGCATTTTAGTAATTGACGATGTGCAGGCATACCCAGTTGAATTATGTATTGAATGTATATCTGAAGTGAGGCTAATTTGGATATGTACTGACCTTGACCTCAGGCAATACCTACATGCAGTACTCAGTTTAAGTTATATTGCTGCTTATTTAAATTAATAATGTATTTAGAGGAATGTATTGTTACGTTTTCCATGGAGAGACACTCATTGGATTTACTTTATTTTATTAGTTTGATAAGAGGATACCAGTGATAACCTTAAAAATCTATGAAAATTTGTGAAAACTGAGGGTATTTTTGGCAGCATATATCAAGAGAAGAGGAACATCTTAATGAAGTGTAGAATATGTGGTCACAGAAAGTTCTTCCACACTTCAATGTGCACTAATCAAAAGCTGTGCAGTGTGTGACAGCATCAATGAATTGCTATGTACTTCTGGAATAAAATATTAATAATAATAATAATAAAATCCAATCCCTCCTTGGTAAAGGTTTAGGGAATGTTGTGCGTGACACAAACCACATGAAAACAAACATGCATTACTTGGAATTTTTATCCTTCTTTTGTGCATGAGTCACTCTAGGGAACAGAATCAGACCTTCTGTCCACCATGAGCCATTTTGTTTTTGAGGATGTACTGTATACAACACTACTACCTTTCCTCATAAAGGTGAGGAGTAAACTTGCAGAGCACTGGAAGAAAACCCTTTGAGCTGTTACTTTTTGTTCTTCACGTCTATGCGAATCATCTCATCTCAGAGATCAGTATTCTATAGTGTGAAAAGTCAGGCTGCATTTCTTCTGGCTGTTGGTTGTTGTCGTTAACAGTCAGTAGTCTCTCTCTTACTCTCGCACACTCACTCGCTCTCTCTTTTTTCATTTTTTTTTCAACAATTTCATTGAAAGATACCTTAGGAATGTACATACCTAAGGTCAACAGTCCCTTTCCTGTAAGCACTCTCATCCAAGTTCCAAAGTAATGTTGGAACTTGGATGAGAGAAGTCATAATTTACCCTTTGATTACTCAATTAGGCAAATGTGTGGGTTGCCTTCCTACTGTTGCTCACACCATGCCAAAAGCATGAGCTACAACATGTATGCCATTTATAATGCCTATATTATGGCATGAATGTGCCAATCCAAATAAAGTTTGTATTCATTATATATATATTTTTACAGTAAAACGTGAGTGCCTGGACCCAACTTTCATATGACGTTTTATTGTGAAATATCAATGTTGGATCATGATGTAGGCGTTCTCAGATTGATGCTTCTATCCAGGGTGTTATAGAAAACAGATGTGATAATCAGCATGAGGACTTGTGGCTACCGATGACAATCTGCATATATAAATGGGGAATCTACAGACTTCGGTTGGAGCTGTGTCTATTTGGACATAACGATCATTTATTTATTATTACTGTAATGTCTGCACTTGTTGTGTCCTCAATATTTCAACATTTTATATTGCCCAGCTAGCTATAATGCCTAGATACCGTGGTCCATTAGTGGCACAACTGGTGGTCTGTTGAGGTGAGGTGCTGGAGATGAAGATTCACTGTTGTGAATGGCCATATCGCAAGCAGTAGTGCTGCTGTAGTATACATTTTCTGAATGCTGGCAGGCTGGCAGCTGTTGCAGATTGTGTTCCAATAGGTGCTAACTTGCTTGGTGGTGACCATGTACTAGCACAGATGATAAGAAACATGTTACTGAGGCCATCAGACTGAAAAGAGAGTTAGTAAATAACTGCCAATGCAGTTTATGTTTGGCATACTTTGGTTGTTATAGTTAACATTTAGCTTGTGATAATTTGGAACACATTTTGCTTTGGAGATTCATACATCAAAATGTTGATTGTTGGACAACATCTATAGCTGACAAATACATCTAATTGGCATTCAACCAAACACAGTATAACTCACCTGTATGGCTGCCTTTGTAATTGTAATTTAATTACTTCTACTTTCTAAGTCCTTGTCCATGTGGTGGTGTTTCTGTCCAAACCAAGCCACCTGCTGAGCAGACAAGCTGTGCCTTCAGCATACTGTGAATTCTCAAAGGTTCCAACTAAGATTGGAATACCAGCATGTACTGAAAAAGTATCACTGAAAAACGTTACTGGAAAGTATGAATCACTGTCTGCATATCATTATCATTTTTCTCACCATTAGTTTGGTTTTCATTGGAAGAATCAAGATACAGTATGAAATGAGCATGAATCACAGAGTACATAGTTGCTTCAGAGGGTAGTTGCTCAGAGGGAATATGACAGCTTGAAACACTGCATACTGTAATTCTGTTTTCAACAAGACATCGGCGGTGGAAGGCTTGCTTGAGCGAAGAGATTCTCTATTCTTTTAGCCCTCAGATCAGTGCCAGCAGACACTCTACGGACACTGCTTAATTATTTCTGCCTCACCCTCAGTTCCTTATGAAGTGTTGCAGTTATTTGCATGCCTAAAGGCACCAGAGAACCTTGTGATCACAAGGGAAAAAAAAATATATATATGAATGTTAAAAAGAAATATTACCCTTTGTAATTTTAAAGTTGCACGTGTGGACCAATGGCTTTCCAGAAGCCATGTATAACATACTTATTTTTTGTCTGAGGTCACATTCAAATCACAATGAACTGGTTGACAGTAGATGGGAATTCTGTTGAAAGAATCTAAAATGTGTGGTTGAATGACACTGATCCACATGACTGTATATGGCTCACAGTGTTTTTGCTGTGGCACCAAATTATCATATTTACCTTTTGTATTTTCAACCATCTGGAAGTTGTCTCGTCTTCTTCAATGACAGCTCATGAGAGCGCATTCATGAATCAGGTGATTAAACATCTAAGATTATATGCATTGACAACTGTGCATTGTGATGTGCTGTGGACATTTGGTGCTCCTTGTTCTTCTGGCAACGGTCCTGACCACCTGAACCATTCTGTCACAGCTGGTCTCTTCATTCTCATCATTTTTTATTAATCTTCATAATACATCTATTGTTTCAATATGGTTGTTATTGATTTTTTAAAAATATTCTTGTATGGGAAATTGCAATTGGCGCGGTGTGTCTTTTTATGGGGAAACAACCAAACTAGGCCACAAGGGATCAAAGTAAATTCTAAGGGTCAATCATCTGCATGCCTATTTTATTTTGTCATTGATATGGGAATCTTACAAGAAAACCGGAAGTTTGTTGGCCATCACTGCTCATTCATTCAGCTGCTCAAAAATAGATATGAATCATGAATCAAAGCTGTGCCATCTGGGCTATGATAACACTCCATCATTACAAAATCCCATATCAAATGAGAGGTGCTACAGGTTCCATCTGTACTTCATGAAAATCAAACTTATTCTAATTTAATTAGTTCAGCTGTAAGAGAACCATTGTTTTCTTTAATTATGGCTGTTCTTTGCTTGTCTTCAGTGCATGAAGAAATAATTCAGGCTGAAGTTTGCAAAATCTCTGTGCATACAAAGTTGTTAGGTTTCATAGAGAGCACAATTCTGTTTTAAGTACTTTCTAATAAGACTAGAGAAGGCACAAACTGTTGAAGATGATATCAAATGATTTCTGGACGCACGTACATATGCATACACACAACCATACACACCTAAGCATCACAAAAGTAGACTACGCTCTGTTCAAATGGTATATCTTTTCCCCTATTGCTGCATAGCAGTTTTGTCCCGTACAGTAATTTAATAAAACAATAATATATAAAAAAAAGTAACATTGAGGTATTATCTGGACTTTAGCTGTGTGCTGAATTTCCACATTCATTATTATTTTTTCACACATTTGCATGTCCATGCTCATTGTCAATCAGAGAATTAATGTCCATATATTACAGAACTGTTTTTGAGTAAATAAGAGCAATGACTTAGCTTGTCTGTGCCTTGGTCAAACTGACTGTGATCCTAGTGAGCTTCAAATTCAAGGCAGATAGAGAGAGTTTGCTTCAATAGCACGAGTCATTAGAGCTAGTTTTCCCTCCTTTGCACTGTGGCCATTTTTCCTGCAGACTGCTCATGTATTTCTAATGAGGAGATAAAATGCAGGGACCTGAAACTAGGACCGTACATTGTCGGCAGCAATAGTGTTCTCAGTGGATGAACTGGAAGGAAAATTGTTTCCAAGAATAGGAGTGGATATCATCTATCATGCAAAGTGCCATCTGCTTCTTACACTCAAAGTGTTATGTCACAATGCAGAGCAGTAGTTTCCTTACAAGAAATGAGATTCACTCTTATAATAGTAGTCGGTCTTTGCAATTGACTTGCCTGCAGCACTTACCTGAAAAGACATTGCCAAAGTTCTGTTTGACTTAACCAATCATCTGAAATCACTTTGCGCTTGCAATTTGCACAGATTGAGAAACACATCAGTGGAATGTAGGACATGGCACTGATTGCATGTGAGTAGTTGTGACTCGGGGTTGTGTTATGTGTTAAGGAGTCATCGTGGCATACCCTCAGCTTTCTGGGGGGTGAACTCTTGCATTTGCCTTCTAGTTATGGGAAGCATAAGTCATACATCATTGCTGCACAGCTCATTTGCTAATACCCACAGAATGAAATGATCTGACTACACACACTACAACGGAGTCCACCTACTGTATATTAGTAGGAGGATCCAGTGCCTGATTTCTCAGTAGACACAGCTGCGTTTTATACAAATGTGTTTTAGACAAATTTGTTAACTCGGGCAGCACTGTTAGAAGAAGACAAGCCCCCTGCAAGTATTAAGTCCCAAATTGCCACTTAATGTTTTACATTGCCGTTAACATGATTGGCAATTGCGATTAATGCTCAAATCCCAAAGGGTTATCTTCAGAAGCACACCCTAGGCTTGTTCCTTGTTTATTTAGCATTTGATTTCTCCAAAGTCTCCTTCAATCAATGCTTGACATGTCTTTGGTCTTTTATTCTCTTTGGTCTTACCACTTTTCAATGATGGATGAGGTGACGAAGATGAAAGGACAATCCATGCAAAGGATTGCAAGACAAGATAAAAACATGGGGAGGTGAGCTTCAGAGGGGGTTTGTACATTGTTCATAGATGCAGTACCCAGTACCCCGCTCCTGCAGAACCAGTCACATTTACCCATTGTGAAACAAAGTCCAACCTCAGGGTGTTCACAAAACATGTAACCAAAAGCTAGTAATACACCCTTTGCTTCATGTTTACTCAGCATCTGAGACCTACTTGACTGACACATGACTATGAGATGAACAAAGCAGAGAAATGGGAATAACTGAACAATACTAAACAAAAAATTAAAAATCAAGTCACAGAATTGAGGAATGAGGTTAATTCTGAAAGAGAGTGAGGGGTTATTTTGTATTTCCTATACATTTATGTGACATATAATTGGCAGGCGCTAACAATAAGTGCAAAAGATGGTATTTGGAAGAGGCTATTTGAATAATGCAGCACACCCACCCACAAGCACGCAAGCACATATGCATACACACACAGTGGAAGGGACAACAACTGTAAAACTCTGATGATTAAATTGTGCATGATTATCCATTAAACTTCACAACACACTTTCTGCATACTGTAAATGTTTTTGGTCTCATATTTGCCATTGTGAAACATGTGGTATGGGAGGAAGTGAGTAGGGCACCCTCCTAAAGGCAAATAAGTTATTGCCTTTCCATTAGCCTTTTAGATGGCATTTTATTCAGCCTGTATGCATTCTGCCAGTATGCTTATATTTCGTGTGCGCTGACTTCAGTGAACTCAGATGGCACCGTAAAGGCAGCAATGTCCTGTTCCTACCTTGCCTGCACTGACACATTGCTGCTGAGGTCTGTCAGGAGACTGCACTTTCATTTAAGCTTACTTCTCATCACATAGGGCATACATGTCATTCAAACATGCCTAGCAATTCACTGTTCAGATTTCAGGGTGAAGGATTCAGTTTGCCACT
Source organism: Anguilla anguilla (assembly GCF_013347855.1). Lineage (NCBI taxonomy): Eukaryota > Metazoa > Chordata > Actinopteri > Anguilliformes > Anguillidae > Anguilla > Anguilla anguilla. The sequence goes on along the minus strand of NC_049216.1, from coordinate 21,041,754 downwards.
TTGCCCAGACAAGGAACAAAATCATAATATTACCATGAATGGTTTTTCATAGAATTTGGTTACTCATTAAGTACTCTGATTGCTCCTCTTTCTTCCACAAATTCCTGTCTCTAGACAAATTCTTCCAGAGACATTAGTTTCAGAATTGACATTAAAAGATCCCAGTCCACAGCCATTGGTTGAGAACGAGTGAAAAAATGTCTGTTCCCTCTGTGCTTCAAGATTGATGAAACAGTGAACTACAATCTTAGGCAATCTGATTTAGAACACCTGATTTAGAGCCCTAGTAATGAACTGGCTAGGGTGGTAAGTGGCTCTTTTGAAAGGCTGACTGATCCCTGGTGGTAAATACCCAAAAAGGAAGCTGTGCTGTTTTCATTAACAGGTGGGATGGAGGTTTAAAGATACCAAATCTGACATCTACAGATAAAATGACAAACCTACTTTTTAAGCTGGTAAAAAATGCAATATCTGACAGTTAAGATTATCTGGAGGCCAACACTGATAAGTGTTCCTACATTCCAGATTTATCAATGGTTTTTGTAACTGCTTTGGTCAGAGCTTATATCAAACTTGATGCCTTTATACCAACTTGACAAGAGATATAATTATCTCACTTTTAAAAGACCCAGATACCAGATTCCTCATATAAGAGACTAATAAAATTATTGGGGTAATTTCACTGATTCACTGACTAAAAGATATTGTGGCAGTCTGGAGCCCCACCCCTAGGGGGGCACACACACACCTGGGTTGCAATGGCGATCAGGCCAGGGCTTAAAGATGTGCTCACTTCCTATGGTGGGAGGGGAGTCTGAGAGAGTGTGAACAAAGTGAAAGCAACCTGGCTGAAAAGCTAAAGGATGAAAAGCTGAGGAGCCAGACAGCAGAAAGATGTAAAAACTTTTTTTTTTTTTTTTGCTGAGTTTAGTTTATTTTATCTTAGTTATTTTGGTTTGCTATTTTTGCCTCGAAGCCATGAGGGAACAGTAATGATGTGTGTTTGCTTGTTTGTTTGAAGAGGTTTATGTATTGGCAAACCACAGTGGTGAAAACCAAAATGTCCAATGCTCCTTGTGACCAACAATTATGTCCTTAACTGGGGTGTCATCTGGCTTGTGACGGGTGTATATATGCACTTTTTTTCTCCAATTTGGAATCCACCATGGTGCATTCAATCTACTTGAAATCCCATCATTATGACACTGTGAAAAATTCATACATTTTCCCACAAGGCTGTCAGTCATTAGTATATCATCAGTGTGTCTCCTCAGTTGTACAGCAGTTGTACTGCCCTAGTAATTACAGAGACAGACAGCTTAGCCAAATCTGTACTATATTTTGTTTCTGACTGCCCTTTTTGACAAAGTTTATTGTGCTTTGTGAAATTGTATATGAGGGAGTATGCATGAATTCTTCCTGATCAAACACTTGGTGAATCATATTTCTCTTATTTCTTGAAATTTCAGTTCAAATAAATTGTGACTGGAACTCCTGGAATATAACCAGGAAATCTCAGGGTTGTTTCCATCAATGTGTGAAAAATTTCACATGTGGACAATAATAATATATTGTAAAATATGATGACCACTTCTGGGCCACACTGGAGAGACATCAAGAAGTGTTCAGGTTTACCCTCTTTCCCCAGCCTCCTGTCCTTTGGGATTCAACACCCTGAGTGTAGAATGGCAGAGAAAGAACTCTAAAAACCTTGCTGCAAATGCCACTCATCCCTGGACTGACAAGACCTCCTGTCAATTATTCAGTCACAGTAAAAAGAAATAAAACCTTTGGCACAGAATAAATTCACAGTTTGAAGCCATATTTTCCAGCCGTGAGCTTCAAAAGCAATTCTTGCACAGGATGGAAACATCTGTGACACCAGGAGGTGAAAACAGGTGACAAACAAGGTGCTTCCTCTCACTCAACTAGATTTTTTCACCACGCATGTCACTGGGGAATTACTTCTGCCAGACATGTTATAGAAACAACCAGTTTGCTTTGTGTGAAGGTACTGTCTCTCCTTGTCATTTCCTTAATATGGAGGTTTCTGTCTGCATTTTATAGAAGTGCATGAGATCAGGGATGCATGATACTATTGGGATTGCATTTTTATCAGCCGTTAACATCGAATAAAACAAATTCATCACTATCTGTTGATTGACTAAGAGCAGCTAAAGTGATGATGCAGTATACAGGTACCAGAGAGGCAAAGCATTTTAATGCTGTAATTTAAGTGAAAATGCCATACACAAAAAGTAACCAAATTATATTAAACATCTAATTTATTATTATTAACTGATCTTTTTACCAGTCAAATTAATAAGCAAAGCTATACAGTGAATCAGTATTTACTCATGCATGTTCTTTGATTAATAATAAAGTATGAGAGTTGAAATATTTAGTTCTACAAATTAAATGTTACATTTTTCCTTCTTAAATTGATGTCTATGCTCATCTAATTCTTCCATGAATATGGAAACTTAGTTGCCACAACTTAGTTGTCAATTGGCAAGGCAGGTCTGCCTGTTTTCATTTTACAGGTCCAGGAAGGCAGTTCAAAAATTCAAGAATCACCTATATGAGAATTGCATAGCCTCTAACCCACTTTTATGAGGCTGTTGTCCATTTTTTAATCCCTGCTTTGTTGCAAGTGTATTTAGTAGGAAGCTGCACATTTTGACACAGTAACACTTCGACCTCTGTGAAGAAAAGATTTGTGGGTGAATAACTCTGGCTGAGCTGTCAATGGCAAAAGAAAACATTGTCTGAAAAGAGGTTTACCTCGACTCCCAAACAGTGATAGATTAAGGACTAAATAACAGTGGTATAGGAGATGAAATCAAAACATTGCCTGAAAGCTGATGCTCCTGTCTGGCCTTTGCTTTTGTCAGTGAGCTTGGGCAATTGTGCTGTCACAGTAAAATACCAGTACATTCGCAAAAACCATCTCCAGATTTAACCTCTCAGCAGCAGAAGCAGTATATTGCGGTGTAAATCCACGTTAAGATTCTTTAACTAAATGCATTGAGAGACTATGAATACAATGGTAACTCATTTACTTTTACCATTTGCTCCCTTTAGCTTCACACGGATTTAGACATTGGTGGGAAAAACATTAAGTATGTCCTGGCTGGCGAGGGTGCGGGGACCATCTTTGCCATCAATGAGAAGACGGGAGACATCCACGCCATGAAGAGACTGGACAGGGAAGAGAAGGCTGAATATACTCTCACAGCGCAAGTGATCAACAGGGACACCAATGAGCCTCTGGAGCCACCCTCAGAATTCACTATTAAAGTACAAGACATCAATGACAATGCACCGGAGTTCATTGGCGGCCCTTTCCATGCAACAGTTCCGGAGATGTCCCAAGTGGGTAAGCAAACTCTTGCAGCTCTTTTTTTACCTACAGATGGTTTACTTATTTTGTCAGGATCACACTGGATGCAAAAAAAAAAAAAAAAAAAAACTACTTTACACCATGCCTCTGCACATTTTAGCAGAGGCATGGTGTAATTGTACCTCAGGAGAATAACAGCAGTGTAGTTTAAAAAAAAAAAGTATTTCCAACAAAAACAGTTAACAATACTTATTCACACAAATATTTGTTATTGGTTATACCTGCACAGGAATTAGCATAGATGATTTCCATCCTTACATGATAAATTGCTTTTTACAGAGGCAACTCATTGTGAAAATACAATTTCCAGTGATTCAGACCCCCCACCCACCAAACCTTATGTGTTTACAGAAATAGAAGGCCACAAGATGAGCCTTTCTTCATGGGATCATTCTGAACAAAACAGAACTAATGACTGCTGTGGCACTACAGATGCTGGTAAACAATGTCACATTGTTCATGGCAGCTGGCGTCGGTGCATTGCTTCTGCGAGATGTTTTTTATTTTATTTTTTATAACACAATCCTCTATGGTGCTCTAAGATAAGGTGGCATCAAGTTGAAACCATATGTGTGTTATCTGTTTGGTTTTATTTTTTTCTTCCATCATAAAATCAATCAAGTGTAAGTGAAAATTCGATATCTTCTTGGAAAAAGTAATGCACAGTCCATTATATAGCAAGGTTTGAAATCTTTATTCTCTAGTGGTTATGAGGGAAAAGTCTCACTTTTTCTTCGCACTGCGGTGTGCTCAATTGAAATGCACACGACTTAACCCAATGGTTTTGACAGTGAAGTGAGGGAAATTGCAAGCAGTCGGGTGAAAAACAGCATTGAGGGCAAAGTGAGATTTACCAGTGGGAATACAGTCTTGTCTATTTGCTTTCATGGGAGCAGGTCGGTTTTGTGATTGTTATTTTGTTGTTTGTCACTGCTGATTAATTAAACATGAGCCAATGTGCTCTTGTTTGTTTGAAAGACGGTCTTGATGGATTGTTATGATCTTGTTAAGTATTTATGGGATGTGGGAGGCAGCCATAAAAGGAGTAGAGCACTTTGAAATTATACAGCAACAAAATAAAAAAGTAAAAAATAAAAAAAAGACATGTATTGAGGTAAAATAAGTGACAGAATGAAAAGTATTTAAAATAAACTTAATTTAAAATTGTCATTTACTAAATATAAAAAAAGCTTACTGAGAACATATGATTCAATATGCTCATAATTAACATACTGCTGAAGTGTATCCATTACAAGTAGTTACATTTCAACTGCTGATATGGAACATTTTTCATATGCAGATTTATAAAGTTAAAGTTGAATACAATCGTTGATAATCTTCAAATTAAAAAGTAAGAGTACTTTTTTAGTACGATATCCCATAGTCCATATGTCAAAAAATAAATTAAAAAAACCAAAAACAGACACAACTGAAAAAAAAGAAATTATATATATATATATATTTTTTTTTTAAGTTCAGGAAAAAAAAACAATTGATCAGTTGCACAGTGGCCAAACGGCAACTTGTCTGGCCTTTCAGGCCTGAAAGCAGGGCCATTTATAGCCCCAATCCTGCTAATGGGAGCAGCTGGCATGATTAGGAATGGGCTACAGCTGTTTCCCTGCCTGAGAATGGGATTGGAGGTGGCGCTCTCCAAGGACCTGCAGACCTTCTGTGGATCAGGGATGTGAGAGGTGCCGAACAGACAGCGCCCAGGAGCAGCCCTCTGCTCCTACCTCACCCCTCATTGGGCCATTATGCATATGCATACTGCTCTTATTATGCTACCATAAAAGTGACATGTACAAAAACATACTTTATTATTATTATCTTTTTTATTCAAATTTGTTGTCTTCCAATGTGCCCTATGGCATACCTACATACAGCATGTATTTTTTGTGATGGTCGTGATTTTTTGTGATATCTTTGCATGAGGACAGCTATGAGGACAGTGCTTGAGATAGTCGAATAAAGCATTTAAAAAAAAAATGTTTTAAATGTCCACATGTAGTATACTTACATTGCATTCACTTCTGGTATATCCAGTATATCTATCCAGGGGCGATATAGCTCAGGAGGTAAGACCGATTGTCTGGCAGTCGGAGGGTTGCCGGTTCAAACCCCGCCCTGGGCATGTCGAAGTGCCCTTGAGCAAGACACCTAACCCCTAACCTCTAACTGCTCTGGCGAATGAGAGGCATCAATTGTAAAGCGCTTTGGATAAAAGCGCTATATAAAAAATATAAATGCAGTCCATTTACCAGTACTTGCATGTTTATGGTTTGGTTGTCCGTATAACTGTGATTGTAATTTAAAATGGCTGCAAGCGTGAGCTGTAGTTTCAATCGTCACAGTGAGGGGCATTATAGCAGGTAACAACAGATTGAAGATGTCTTCTTTGATTTGTGCTTTTTTTCCCCACTTAGTCTGTCCTGAATTTCCCCCTTGAAGACTAAGGTTTATTACCTCCACTTGGACATAAGAACGCACTTTGCAGTGCATTGGCCTGGTGTTGTGATTTGCATATGCGTACTTGCGTAGAGTATGTTTCCTGCCTTATGAGTCAGTCCGATACACTCAGAACTTGTCCAACAAGTAAAGTAACCAATCTCAGGTTCTGGGAAAACTTTTAATGGGTTGACTTACATTTTGTAGTCTGAGCAGCGATTGGTTTCCTTACAACACCAGGCTATGGTTCTCAACCAACCACTTTCTTAAAAGGATGGGCGACTGCTTCTAATTCAAATTCTAATTTGTTTCCCATTAAATCGCTCAAATAAATTCTGTCCATAACGGTTGCCTCAATTCAGTCTCCCAATTATGTGGCCTAAATTATGTGGCGTCCGTATTCAATTTGCATAGATAAAACTAAGAGAAAATAATCAATAGACGGTAACAATATGAATATTAAAAGTAATTAATGACTGACTATAGATTTAAAAATCAACATTGTATTTCTAAAATTTATTTTTTTTAAACTGAAACTCAGTTGAACAGACTCTGAAGCTAATGCAAACCAAAAATGGTTTATTCACAGTACAGGTTTATATGAAACAAAATAAACTGCTACAGAAGAACCAAACATGCTTACCACTACCCCCCCACCCAGTTTTAACATGCTGTATTACAATGTATTCATTTAAGCCACTAGGCTACTAGAAATGTTTAAATGGTTTGAGTAAAAGTATTCTATCTATTTGTTCTTTCACACCATGGTCATAGATCACAAATGGAAATACAGTATCTAGCAATTAATCACACCATTTCTGAGATGCTATGAAATACCATCAAGATAGTAAGCTTGCTCATTTTCTGTTAGTTTCCAAAAAAGCACCAACGTGTCATATGTTGTGCACAATGTGGTAGTGCAGTTCCCCAATGTGATGAATGTCCAGATTCCGATGAAGTATTGATTCAGTAATTTGAGTTTGCATGGGGAATTATATGTGAAATTGAACTTGACTAAGGGCTTCACTTATCATGGCAGATGGAAATCCTCCTGTGCAATTCAGAATTTGTAATCCAATTAAATTGAAGCACACAGTCAACTTTTTCATCCATAGGTTCATGATGAACAATATAACCTCAGTCTTAGAATACAATCATATAGAAGGTGATGAAAACAAAAAAATATTTATGCTATAATGTTCGAAGAACGCTGCATCAATTTTGTCTGGTTACTACTCAATTCTACATGAGATCACTATTCTACATTAAGATCTATTCAGAAGAGACTCATTTAAAGGTCCAAAAGGTATTCACTATCTTTACTGACCTCAGTAAAGGCAGTCTCATGAGAATTTGTTCATTTTGAAATTCTCCTGACATTGTCCCGATCTCTGTTTTGCTGGTATTTTATGTGCTGCTTCTCAGGAGCCCCCTAGATTTAGAGGTATTTTCCCTTCTTCTTGCAAGTCAGTGAAGATGGAAGATTTTAAGCCAGCAATCTTTAGACAAATCAGTGCTCCAGTTTCCTTGTAGAATAAAGAAAATATAGTGATACAATTTGTTTCGTAGTGATGTTTCAATTGCTTTTGTCCTTTCTAAATTATATTTTTGTAACCTGACAAGCTGTTGTGTTGGCTCTGTACTCCAGCTCATTAGATTTGAAGAAAAACAATGGATATGAGTTTAAAGTGCAGATTGTCAGTTTTCATTTGAAGGTATTGTATATTTAGTGAAAGTTTTTAATTAAATGTGTTTATACGACCACTATGTTTATCAATCATCACTATCAAGCGAGCGAGCTAGCTAACATATTTGGTTCACTTTAGCAAGCTAGCTGGCTAGCAAGCCTTTATAAAGTGGCAGTGAGCACATATGCAGCGTAGGATCATCGCTGTATTCTCGTATAAATAACCAGCCAAAATAAAATGGTGATTGAATGCATCACACATTTGTTCTTTTATCTGAGATAATGATATTAGCTACTATATGATGCTGTGTCAATAGCCAACGCGTTATTGCAAGCGAGTGTGTCATCTAGTCACGCGTCATCGTAGCAAGCTAACCAGACAGTAAAAACGCAGATAAAACACTTCTAACGTGGATCATTTTAAGCCATGTTATCTAGCTTTGTCGTGATAACATGAGAGAAGGATTGCTGTTGGAGAAGTGAATCAACCAACAGTTAGCGTGGGTAACCTGCACGAAAGCGCATTGTAGTTTTTTTTCACGTATTTCATCCAGTCAATTTAATTTAATCTAACGTTACACTTGATTCACTCATTAGCTCCGCTAGATAATGTCTTACTCTTTGAGATCATGTAGTAGAAATAAAATAAGAAAATATAATTCATTTAACTTACTGAGAATATATAATAAGAAATAATAAGGCTGTGTCAATAGCTAATGCGTTATTGCGAGCGAGTGTGTCATCTAGTCACGCGTCAGAGCGCATCGTAGTTATTTTCACTACCGAATTCTTATGGACAGGGAAGCTCGCTAGATAAAGTCTTACTCTTTGAGATCATGTAGTAGGGATAAATAAGAAAATATAATTAGTTTACTGAGAATAGATACTAAGAAATAATAACAAATTAATAACAACAATAATAATATTCATGAAAATACATGTTTGAAACTGGAAAACTGATTTTTTAAAATTCATTTTTTATGGATGGCTGGAAAAGAAAGGAGTAAAAGCAAGGTGTGGAGTTATTTTGATTTCACACACTTAAAGATGGTGTTAATATATATATAATTCATTTAATATCATCTTTTACATTTTTTTATCTAAAATGTTCTTTGTGTGTTTATTTTTATTTTTATTTGTTTGCTTATAAGTTAAATGTTCTTAAATATAGAAACTTTAATAAAATATAAGTTTTTCAAATTGATTTGAAAATGTTGCACTTTTTGACAAAATATCGGTCAAAACATTGGTAATCGGTGGGCTAGGACTCTCCAAAATCGGGATCGACATCAGACCCAAAAATCTGGCATCGGTAGGGCTCTAATATATATACTCTATACACTCTCACACACACATTCAATCTAAGGGGAATCTTTTCAATTTCTTAATAATTGGGTTCCTCAAGCTGTCATGTCCTGTGCACTGCAGTTGTCTTCTGAAGTCAGATGCCCAATCAACCAAAGGAGTGGTTCTTGTGCAGTGAGGCAGGGTAAAACTCCCTGGGTGATACCAGCGCTAATTATGTGCTGTTCTTGGGACTTGCAGTCACAGTCAACACTGACACAGTCACACGTAGATGCCATCATGTAACTACCTTATGCAAATTCTTTAAAGACGAGTTATTTGGTTGGATGTGCCTAGGATAAGTGATATGGCCGAAAATTTATATCAGGATATTTTGCACTGTTACTATGATAATGATATGATATCACAATATAGATTTTTCAAAATTCAGAATAATACCTTGAATTAAATAAAACCATGGAGGTTAAGACATGACTCAATCCACTCAATAATATTTTTACTGTGCAATTTTTAGTTTCGGCACCAAAGCAACATAGAAAGATTTTTATTTTCCTTATCCATTTTTTATTGTTAAAATATATTTAAAGTGATTAGTATAATACATTTCCTCAAAAATATAAATTTTCAGCCCTATGATACTGTAGATTGCTGATCTGTCCAGGATGTATTCCTGCCTCTCGCCCAATGCTTATTCCTAATGAAAAATACAAATGTAGTGCATGTGCACAGTGCAAAAGCACAACAAACAGTAAATATTTTTGCCACCCACATTCTGATAAGAAGATACTTGTTAAAGATGTCATCTCATGTACTACAAAGGGAGTGGTCTGCAGTAATTCACACATTTTTGGACACATGTTCTTGGTTTTGTTTGGATTTGATTATCATGTGCCTATTCTTAATAATACATACATTATGTGGCTTGTAAATAAGCAGTTTGGTAATGTCTTGCGAATGGTCAACACAGACTGCCAAAGAGGCTTTATGATGCATCTGAGCTTGAAGGGTTAAAAAGCTGTGTGGTCCCCTAGTTACAGTTCTTTACACCCCTGAAAAAACAGAAAAGGCTGTCAGGTAATGGAGCCATTTCCTGTGTTCTGTATGAGATTGCCATGACACATGATTGATGGAGAGCAAAGCAAAATGACGGACAAAGCCCTTTTCTGCCGCTTTTCAAAAATCACCTTTTCACAGACAGCCAGGAAAAACAAGTGATAAAAGGGAAGCAAATGAATCACCTGGAGGGTTTTTTTTGTCCAAGCCACTCTTATAATAATGAGCAAGGTGCACAGATAGCACAAGCCTGTATTAATGGGCCTAGGAAAGCACTGTGACTGCTGGAGTGCCAAGGTTGATACTCAATGACAGAATATTCAATGTGGAGGTTGTCACTGGGATTATCTCCCTTTCCTGAAAGAGAAAGGGAAGGGACTCAAGGAAATGCTAATACATGCTTATAGGTGTTTGTGAATGCATCCAGATTATTATTTTAAAACTGGTTATATAAGGATTCCTGCAGTTCATTACAAAACTTCTAATATATTTTGCATGAATATGTATAGTCAAAATGCTGAAATAACAAATATTATTTTCCAGTAGCCCAAGGCACATTCCATGATTGAATTAAATTATCTGATCGATAATATCGAATAAAAATGCATATGCTCACCTGTGTACCTAGAATTGAATGAGATAGCGATTATGCTCCAGAATCGTAAATGTGTTATTTAGCTTATCTAGGCAATTTGCATAACTTAAGTACATTTCTGAAGTTGTTTTACATTTATAAAGCATTTAGTGTAGCCATCCAGGTTAAGTAACCTGCTCAAGAATATAAGATTATCTCTGGGAATTGAACCTGAAACGTTTACACTGTTCCTTTACCACTATGCCACACTACTGCCTTGAGGCATGTGTAACATTACACCACCGATGGATTCTTTTCAGAATCTGGACTCCGAAGAATGGACCTCAAGTGCTCCCCTTTAATTGCGTACATGAGATCAATAAGGCAGTTGGCTCCTTGAGCAACATGTCCTTGTATGATAGACAGCAGGCTGTGTGTAGACCATGCCTATACATTTGCAACTATTTTCAGAAACATTGGTAGAGGGTACATCAAATGGCCAATAAACAAATTTAGCACTGATTGGCTACTTTGGGCATGATGACTGTCACCAAGCTCACTAGATGTCTCTCCTCATGGACAACATAAATGGTTAGAAGTCATAAATGTCCTCTGGGCTGAATGTTCCACCATTTCAAATTTTTTGACAAACATTTAAAAGATATTTCCTAGATTGTTTGATAACATTGAACCTTGAGCAATCTGTTCATTGTAAGGTCCTCTGAAAAGTTACTAAAACACAGCTGATCCAATAAGATTGCAGCAGTACTCTAACTCTACATAAAAACTCCTAACACATGGACCTATTATTACCATCAGATTATAATTACATTTTAGTGGGAAAATGTGTCTGAACTATTGGCCAACTGTGGCCCTGATTTGCCACATGGGTCATTCTACTACCTCTATGGCTTCATGGTAGATATTTGTGCTTGGCCCCCTTAATTGCTGCTTGCAGCTATATTTTTGACTGAGGCCATAATGAACAGATTTAGATTCGTTCTCATTAGCAGTGCATTCTGAGAATTTGCACATTTGCATTAAACAGCTTTTTTTATGTGAACATAAACATCAGACACTTCTATTTATTATCCAGTCTATTTGTGTTAATTATAACCTGATCTTCTCTCAGTTTGAAAAAAAAACAAAAAAAAAAAAACAGCTGTAATTATGGCAACCTGTGTACTGCACGTATATAAACATATACAACGTTCTCTCCACATGAATATCAGAGGAACAACATGCACAACCATGGCTGTGGTAATGTAAATTAGCCCTGTGAGGCTCACATTTTTGTGAAACCATTCACTAGAGACTGAGATCTCCCTGCTCTTGTTCCAGTATTGCTGAAGATTATTTACTTCTTATATGATGTCAGATGCATTTTTGCAGATGCCCTGCAGTTGGAATACTTGCTTTATTAATTATGCAGAGGTAGTGATGTAGCCATCCAATATAGTTTTTCTCTCTCTTTTTTTAATATCTGTGCCCATTTCCCATATTTAGTGAGGTCAATGTGTTAACAGTGCTCAAAGTCAGGCTGCTGATCTTCTAGTTGTTGGTTTTTATGGTAGTATCTCTCTCTCTCTCCCTCCCTCTCTCGTTTCTTTACTTTAACAAATTTGTATAAATTGTAGATATAAATATTAACTGAAAAAATTTAAGCAAGGAAACAATTAAATATGCTGCTGATCTTTGAGAAAAACGAAGGATCTAAGCTATTATGAAACATACGTGAAATAATTGTGCTCAAATATTCAGATTTGTGCCATGGGTCAAACGAGAAAGCTAGTTGCTCGTCATAGTAAAGACTGTTTATCATTCTCTTAGACTAGTGGAAATGAAAGGATATGTTACACTATAATTTAAAATAAAAACATGGATGTAATACCTACATCTATTATTAAATATAACAGGGGTTAAAGTAATCTCTTACATACATATTCCACATTAGCAACAGTAACCTGATTGTAGAGACTGTAGAGTTGTTCCGGTTAAGCATATTGGTATAATATCATAGGTATGCTTATAGAAGTACATTAAATGCAGAGTGCATTTACTGTGAAAATTGTATTTATCAACGTTGACAATGGCAACGGTATCAATGGAATTCCAATGCTAATGACAGAGTTTCCGTCAGTATTCATTCTGAGCCTTTTTTGGGTTTTTGTTTTCACACCAAACCCAATTTTGTTAAACAGAGGATATTCCTCTTTTGACAGTTGCATCTCAGCTCCTGAGCAAGTCATGACACACAGAGCCTATTTCGGCAGATATAGATTCTCCCTGTCTGTGGGCCTCGACACACGCAGTGTCTTACACAGAGAAGTCACCGGCAGCATGCCCTGGGAAGCATTAGGGGATCACATCATTTAAGGGACCTCGATGTAATTAGTTGAATCTGCCCTCAAGTCCACAGTGGAGATAACTCTTAGAAGGAGAATGGCATGTGAAGCCACAGATTAGAATGTAAAGCGGGGTGAGGGTGACAAGTCAATGCTTTCGCTTTTCCATCTTCTTCTTCTTCAGCGGATCCATCACTGGTTTTGTGCAAGCTCTCTCAGTGATGGATTGCCAGTCAGCAGGCGGCAGGAAACCTACCGCATGCCTGACTGGTATATTTAGTCCCTGGTCACGTACGTAGCATTTGCTCTTACCTCTCAAACTCTCTGGGGAAAATCAGCTAACTCCTTTGGTTCCTGGCACCTTGTGTGGCGGACGCATCATTTGTTTTCATTTTCTGTTGCCCCAGCGCCCAACGCTAACATAACGCAAGCAGGAAGCTGTGCATTGTAGATCAGTGCATTGTAAGAAATTGAAGGATGCACATGTGAATTATATGTTGAAATAAGCTCTGCAGTTGTATTGTGATCCTGATTTGACTGTATGTCCATGTTTTAACAATCCCTTCTATTTTCACAGAACACTGTGCTCATTCATGTTTTTCATTATTATCTTTCAGGAACCATATCACATTCAGAACCAACCTAAGATAAGCAGGCATAATTAATTGTTGCTGAGGCTGTTCCATCTTGATGTTGTCATGTAAATCCACTACATGAGTATGATAGACGTAATTATTGATGTTAGTCCATTTGTCTGCATCATCTTTTGTGTCATTTGTATTTCATAAAATATTGTAGCTTGTGGTCGGACTATAAAACTTTAGATGACTATTTCAAAGACCATGGTTAAATTGTAGTCATTTTTTAATGATGGTGATACTCATTATGGTTGGATTATACATACTTTATGCTTTGCAATCCTCCATAACTATAAAAGAAACATAAGCATGAAGTACCTTTTTGCCAAAACCACCCATGCTGTGCATTGCCTGAGAAATAATTAAAACAGATTGAAGGCACAACATTTTAGAATGGAATGTCGGCTTCTTTGGCAGTCACTCTCATTGAATAAAAGAGTCTTTTGCTTGTAAGCAAATTGCCATGGTCCACACTCCTCTGCCTTCTTCTTGTGTTAGCTGTTGTCTGTCAGCCCCCCCTTACCCCTCCATCTTCTACCACCATCCATCCTCCTTGCTCATTCAAGCTAGAGCTTCCTCAGCCTTATCAAATACCATTAATTGCACCACAAATTTGACACTGCAAGCCTGCTGGTGATGGTTCCATGCACTTCCCAAGTCCCCCCTTCACAAGAGGCTCATGGGAGCAATTTACATTACTCTGACAACTGTAACACAGGACGGTCTTTCCATCCAATGCATTATTTAATTAAATAAATAAATAAATAATAATAATATTAACCACCAATCTCATCATCATGTCTCATTGTTCAAATTCTCTGACCACTATGGCCATCTTCTTTAATCAGTATCTATTGTTGGTGTGAGATTGTAATGCATATTAGCTGTCTTATCAGGGCTGATCTGTTGATGATGAATCCCTGTTTCCACCTTATTATCATTTGCAGATATCGCTTAAACCCAGTTGGCCATGATCATGCCCTTAGAAAAACAGCATGAAGCACCAATTAAGGCAGGAACAAGCCCTAAGTAGCAAGGTTCAGACTAGAGGAAATGGACTAAAATCTTAAGGTGATGCCAAGTAGTCTTAATAATACATTTCATTTTTTTTACTCTAAAGTCATCATTCCTTCACATTCAGGCCCATTTGCATGGGATTATTTCCATTTTGAGGCAAACAATTTTTCTGTTAAATCATGCTAGATTAAGTGGTCTGGAAAAACACAACTTCAATGCAAGATTACATAGTTTAGTAGTTTACCATTGACCAAAAATTGCCATGGCCTATAATCTTGAATGGAACATTTGGTTTTGCTCAAATTCATCAGAAAGTACTGTGCTCCACAGGATAAAATAAAATAAAATAAGATCTTAACATTGGTAACCTTCAAATCTTGTTGGTTTTAGAGAATATCATGTGACTTTTATCCATTAGGGATGAGTTTGCTTTGTTTTCTGTTTTAAAAAAAAAGTGCTCCATACCCATAAATTCCATTTAACTGGGTCACAGTTTGGCTTTCAAATAAACGTATCTATTTCATTTTGAATGGGGCTTATTGCCTATTTATATCAGTGCATGGTCCTGCCAACAAAAAAAGAATAAAAATAAAATAAAAAATCTTTGCCGGAATCCAGATCACACTATGATCAATACATGAGCAATGCTAGTGTCATAAATATGGATATGCACAATACAGCAGCCGTCAAAATGAGCACGTTTCTAAAAAAAATATCACAAGACAGGGAAGCGCTGGAAAGCAGCTGACTACAACTGACCTAGTTCTGAAGAGAACGACTTTAAAAAAAAGTTTTGTCCAGGAGTTCTGATTTCATACATAGCATGCAAATATTATTTCTCTGCGTGTTTAACTGGTTAAATTGAAGTAGTATTTATTTTTTCTTCATCATTATCACACGGATGTATTTAGCACACAAAATGCAGAACCTCCTGGTCCTGGAGAACACTACATGTAAGACGTAAACAGTAGTGGTGTGGTTATAGCACATGTTGTATACACTATTTCACACGGTACCGGTATGCAGCATTGTGGCAATGTTATTTCAACATTGCCACAAACAAGTCCGGAGGTCAGACTGCTCTCCCATGTTGTGGGCATGCTGAGCAAAGACAGTTCGTATTATAAACCACTGGGCAATATGTGCAGTGAGAGTCACTCGGAATGCAGCCTTCCCATGCCTCAGTGCTTGCATGAATATACATGTGACCCACTCTCTCACAGGCAAATGTCACAGAGGCACTCTGTCTGAAGTCTTGTTGGCTTTCTGCTCTGATCTGATCTCTAGGAGATCCGTCAACTGCTGATAAACATGGCAGAATGAAACAGAATTCAGGCTAGAACAGGATGCTCATGACTGGCAATGTGTCACCGTTGACATCACAGTTATCCTTTCCCCTGCTGTTAAGGAAGCCCTCTATTGATTTGCGTTTTTTTCTTGCAGTGCGCCTGTGTTCAGTAAATAAAGATTTTTTTTTTAAATTTAAAAATGTATTTATCTTTTAAAAAGATATAATTAAGCATTATGTCCAATATGTGTTCTCTGTTGTTGGCATGTCTGGAGACAAAGGATTAGAGTAAGAGTAAATGTCCAGCTGTAAGGCAGCTTCTGGTGATAGTCATGTAAATATTCAGATACATATTTTTTTCAGTCTTATACAACTAATATACAGTATACATAGTTGACACTGAACAATGTCAGAGGTGCAATGGTATGCAGTTTTGTCAAGTGCATTCATCCTGATGAAATCTGTGCAATTATAAGTATGTATTCATTCAATGCTTGCAGCTTCTTGTGGGTTATGAAAAGGGACTCCGGTTTTAATTCAGTGCTTTGTTTGCAAGGGACTGGTGTCACACACAGCTGAACACCTGCATATGAAAATGTAGACAGCTTGTATTCAATAACTTCTTTGCAGTGTTTTGGAATGACTAAGCAGGTAGAACGGAAGGCAGCGCCAAAAGGAAAATATTATTAGGCAGGGGGATAACAGATTTATTCATCAGTCTCAAACACACTTTCAGACTTACACCAGGGTGCTGTATGTCTGAGAATAAAATGTCACCGATAACACGTGCATGAAATTCAGTTCTCACCGAGATGCACACAAGACACGCTACTGGGTGTGCCTCACGGACCGAAAGCTGCTTTTGCAAACCTGATTTTTTATTTATTTATTTACTTTTTCTCAAAGCAATTTAAGTCTCTCATCTCCTGAAGTTTATACCTGTTACACACCACTGTCACTGCACCTGCGCTACAGGCATCAAATAAATCCTGAAACAATATTCAGCCAATCAGATTTCCTGGACCGTCAAGGCCCAAAAGCTCCTTTGACAGCCAAGAGAGGCCCGGAAAGTCTCTGCACAATATTGAGGAAGGACAAGCTAATCTGTACTGATTTGAAACAGTGCCACACAGAAGAATGTCTCTAATCCCTCATTCGTTATCGGAGGAAGAGTGGAGAAAGAACCGACTGAGGAAAAGGAGGCGAAAGCTATTTCATGGCTCGCCGGCTCCACTGTTCTTTACATTTTCTTTTTGTTCCTGAATTTGTATGTGGTATAGGTATTTTCTCTCTCACTATTTGTTCTAGGCATGCCTGTTAAACAATCATAAGTTTGGAAGCAATGTTATTTCAAGCAATTTATGGCATTTATGTCAGGGCCCTTCTTTCCATATTTATAAACTATATATATATTCCATATTTGTATGGGAATGAGGGATTGCATTACATTGTTCTGTTCTGTCTAATTCCAAAATGACAAATGACAAATTCCTGCAATATTTAAAGAGTGGACATTTAGTCAAGCAAGTGTTGTACCAGTTCACTGGGTTTCGTAATTGCACATGTTATAATTATATAACCCTCTCTCCTTGTGGTATAGCTGAGTGTGATTTTGCTGGCCAGATTTTCATTTTCTTCCATTAATTTTCTCTCCTCTTGCTGATTCACATTGTTTCACACCCTGGTGAGTTTCGTCTTGTACATTTAAATACCATTCTGTTGTGAGGCTGGCCATTAGAGGTGGATTCAGCCTCTGTGTCAAATAGTCTCTGAAATTTCAATGAGTCTCCAGTACTGCAGTTTATGTATACTTTCACCAATGTGAACATTCATATTATTTAAAACTCTGAGAATAGATGCCACTATTTAGCATTGGAGAAAAAAGAAATACAAATATGAATTTGGTGTTATTTACTCAGTCATATGGATTTATAACTTTATATCTGTTTATTATTTTTGTTTCTATTTTGAGATGATATATCTCATCTATATCCATCTATAATATACATTATAGGTAGATTTTTATATATACGTGTTGAAAAATGTAATCTGTAAGTTGCCTTAGATAAGGACAGCTGCTAAATGCCAACATGTAATGTAATGTTAAAAATAAGTTCTAGTGTGTTGGCGATGCATTGTTGTACTCAAATGATACTAAAACACCTTGAACCTGCAGGTGCTTTGAGCAAAAATAAAACTGAAGAGTTTGCAATGTCTGCATACAGCATAAAAATAGTAAAGTCCTCACTTCAGGCTTTCATCAGCATTATGCTGAATGACAGTCTCACAGTTTTAACACATCTCAGGTGTCAGTACTTGTAACAGATGAACATCCTTATTAACTGCCTTCCATAAATATAAGGTCATTTAACCTAGTTTGCAACAATCACATACGGCTGTATGTTCATGTTTTCTCTCTATTCTGGATTCTGTCAATCACTGCACTTGGTCTCTCTCTCTTGAGAGAGAGAGAGTATACTTTCCACCAAAGGGAATCACTGCACTTTGATCCCTGATCTTTGCATTGTGTTTCTATTGTAAGTCACAATGAATTAAAGTGTCTGATAAATGCCTGTAATGTAATGCCAATCACATAAATAAATAAGTTTGCCATAACAATGCATAGGATGTGTACCATATCGTAATGTCAAAACAGGATGTCTTACAAGCAGAACTAGTAGGGAACTGGGAAAAGGGAAAATTTATTTTTGAGAAAGGATGATGGTAGCCTACTGTTTTACCAGTAAATCAGTATACTGTAGACAGCTATAAAGAATGTTTAACATCATGTCTATTGAAAAGTACTGTAGGATAAAATACATTCTGAAAACATAATAAATCATACAGATTACAGAATAGATGTGATAATAACCATATATATTGACATATGGAACCAGATTGCCAACTGATTGTCTATTTACAAAGTTCAGAAAATGTGTTTCAGTAGCTTGTCGCACATTCAGTAACGATTTCCGGGATCTCCACCAGTGTCAGTTGTTTTTTTTCCAAACTAAAAAAAATGTCAGATTTCCTGTTTTTGTACCTCCTCAGATAGATGTGAAAAATACTGAGAAATAATTCAGTTTACCAGCATTAATTTTTAATTACTAAGGTAAACTGAATGTTTACTTTAATATGTGGAGTATGTGCTCTTTGAACTTTTAGTTCTGAGACAAGTCTGGACAATATACCCCTTCTTCCATCACAACACACATGCACGTGCCTATACACGTGTATTATCGGATAACAAGAAATGGCAATGTCAGGAATAAGCCGTACCCATATTCTTGCACCATGTGTACCACATGGACAGGTAACCCCTACGGGGCAACCAGAGTCCATCATTCATAAATAATTGGGTTGCAATAAAAGGCTCTTATAAGGTATTAGGGTCAGAGTAGTTTGGTATTTGTTTGGTTTTCAATGGGAAGCTCACTTGAGTTTAACATTGTTAGTGAGATCATGGGGCAGTAGTTGCTATTGATTATTGCTTAGCACGTGGAATGACTGCAAAAATCAAGACATTAAAACACTGTGTGTGCAGCTGAGAATCCCAAGGCAATTGTCAATACTGTGCCTGCAACTGTCTGAGCTGTTGGCCTCCCTCACGAATAAGACCTGGTGAAGGTTTTATGAGCCACGTTCTTTAGCTGTGCTGAAGAACTCCCTCCCACATGGTGCTAATGAAGACATCTGGGCTTCATTTACAGATTGTGGCTTCTGAGCCACTGCTTCTGTTTGTGTTACAGCATCATCAAGTCTGAGGGGGAGATGCAATGCACTTTCTTACTGTGGTTTCCATTCTGCAAAGTCACCAAACATTTTGTACTGCCTGGCAAAAGAATAATTCCATCCCAGTAGCTTCCATTAGGATACCGCTGGCTCTGAAAGATTCCTCCTTTCGGCCGGACTATGAAGCAACTGGAGGAGACCCCCTTTTGAAAAGCATTTGAGATTTGAGAAAGCTTGACTGCTAAATTAAAAATGTGAGAAGCAGCCAGACAGATATGTGCCCACTGCCATCTGGCACAAAAAAGGACAATTCTGGTGTGCCTGTCACCTACAGTCCTGTCATTCACTAGTCTCAGTAATGTATGGGCTCTGTTACTGTATAAGCAGCCAAGAGCCTAAACCCTGGCTAGTAAAACATACTTGTGTACAATTGTGTAATTTATCACATTTCCGTGTGTATTAACCAAGCTCACAACTTGTTTTTGGTTTGTAACTGTATGTTTCTTAATGTGTACATGTTCTATTGCAAATCCTGCTGTAGCAGAGGCTAGCAATGTCTGCAAGCAGATACAAATGTCACTCTGTTGGCCTGAACTTAATGACAGTATGAAATTGAAAAAACTGCAACTGTGTAAATACACTGGGAACAAATGTTATGTTAGGGTTGAATTAACACTGGACATTTTACTGTGTACTCCAGTCATTGCCATGCTATGAAGTCTTTCTTGTCCTAAGGAAAGTGTTTCCAGTTCTTGTCAAACCCTTGTGTGCAACTAATTCCCAAATAAAAGAAGAATATTTGTAAAGGAGACTTTTAAAAAATAATATTTTAATGTAACATTAGAGGACACATTACACTACAATTAAATTATACAAATGCTAAAATTGTCCTATAATCTAGTCCAACCACCATTCAGTTGTAAAGCATTTAAAGAGCTACATGAAAATAGATTATTTTCTTAACAGCAGTACTCTAATGTGAAACTTGCTGGTTACAAGCCCAGTTCGGTTACCACTGTATTCCCCAACACCCTGTGCTTTGCTGGAAGCAGTGACGGTAGCCTGTTTGATGCTTTCTCATTGCCTCCTGACTTCTTTCATTCACAGGAACATTTGTTACAAAGGTGACGGCAACGGATGCAGACGACCCAGTGTATGGAAATAGTGCCAAGCTAGTGTACAGCATTTTGGAGGGGCAACCGTACTTCTCCATCGATGCCAACACTGGTGAGCGATCGTGTTGGGACTGCTCCAAAGTCTGATACTTTAATGGTGGCTAAACCATGACATGGAGCAGCGACATATTTATTCTGTATTGTTTTGCATATTATACCGTGAAACCGTATGTTGAAATGCTCTGGAAAATAAATGGATATTATTTTAATTAGAATTAGATATTGATTATCATTTCAAGGAGGAAACATCTCAAAATGAGTTTCTTATTTGATGATACAGAACAACTGTGCTTATCAGTCACCAGGGAAACATTGTCTGGGTCATCCTGACTTGCATGACTTTCATATTTAAACCACAGAAAAATTGTTTCCATGCTTTTAATGGCATTATGTTCAAATGAGCTGACTTTCAATTTCAATTACACTCGAATGAACAACATTGTTTGGATAGGAAATGGTAGACATTAATGAGAAGAAAACTATATTCTGAATACAACTATTCATGTTGTATGTACACTCCTTTATGTCGGCACATACAACCATTTCCATTACTATTAAGCATCAATTAAAAAAATAAATTAATTTGTAAAACTATGTATTCCTCACCTCATTACTGAATAGATGCAGGTGGTTCCTTCAAGCAAGTCAGATGTTCCAATGAGTGCTAATTAAAGGGGTAAGGTATGGAGAAAGCAATAAATAGAATCAATTTCACACTTCCAAACAGAATGTCGGAAATTAACCATATTTGACTGATACAAGAGCACCAGATTCTTAATACATCAGTAGTTAACATTCAGATACAAATTATGGAAATCTGTGGAAATGTGTTTAGTGTACAATTGTATTTTAGCTTCTTAATTATTTATTTATTTGTTCATTCATTTCAAATTAGTCATAGAGGGGAAGGAAACGTCCAATATATATAAAGAAAGAAAAGGGTAAAGGGGGGCAAGTGGTGGGGGCAGGGGGTAGTTGTCTTTACACCTACATCTCTGTCCTAAAATCATCGGGATTAGATTTCCCAAGGTATGGCAATGCATGAGTTTTTGCCCTGATAATTCCGTCCGAATCCTCCTTCTGCTTCCCCAGCAGTGCGGGCTGAATTTGCAAAGCAGGTTTGGGAACAGTTCTGGCACTGGGAGTGCTTCGGCTTTTTGTCTGATGGAAAAGCTTCTGTTCCCCTGCTCTGCAATCCCCGTGCCTGCCGTCAGCACTAAATGCATTACCCGAGCTCCACAGCATGTGATGGCTCGGGGCATGGCTCACCTTGTTTGTAGCCTTTGATGATTTGATTCTGCAGGTCCACAATGCCCTTTTTTTTTTAACATCAGATACCTTAGCAAATGCAGTTACAGTGACTAAACACAATTACATTTTTTTCCAACAAAGATACTGCAACAATAATTAGCACGTGGCTGATTATTTCATCTTTATCGACAGAATGAACCATGTGAAATTATTATAACTCTCCTGAAACAGCTGAAAATTGATATGGACTCATTGTTGCTTTATAATGAATGTGACCAGTTACCTGTAATCTACTTCATGCCAAATGTGACCTTAATAATAATAATAATAATAATATTAGTTTGTTATGCATTTTTATTCATTGCTACTTTTGTGTTATCCTCCTCAAAACTTTATATGTGCACTGTGGAAGGAAACGTAAATATAGTTTTGGTTTAAAGTGATTATAATGCATCCTGTCTGGGGTTATGGTGACTTTATGAGTTAAACTGAGCATATTTCTGCCTCAGCATTACTGCTCCTAACCTCTGAAGTTATATAAACTTTAAAATAACTAATAAAAGTTGCAAGCTTGTGATATATTTAAAAACAAACAAACAAAAAAAAATGACAGTGAATCAAATGATCCTTTTAAGAGATGTCATACAACATGTACTGATTTCCAGCCTGGTAGCTATCCTGCAATTCCTTCCATATGAATGCTTGGAGGAAATCTCATAAATAAGATAAATTTGTCCATATTTGTTCCCAAAATTAGCAATCCGCTGTATGATGGCCTGCACTTTATGCTGTAGACGTGGTCTAAGTAGGAGGGCGGCGAAACGCACAAATGGCAGACTTGTAAAACCCAGAAATTCCAATGAGCTGCATCAAAATTGCAGTGTGACATGTGATATTGACTGACACACTCCCAGCAGCAGCTCCCCATCCACTTTGGCACATGGTGAGACACCAACTTACCAAATGGCTCAGGCGTGTGAAAATCCATGATGAAAATGCCATTTTGCCAGTGTGACAGCTCACAACACATGTGCCTGCCGGAAAAAAGAGCTCTGGGTGTTTATGCACTTGCTGTCCAAGAAAATAACACGGATCATTATTTGGGATATAAAACAGAACCTAGTTCAGCCTATATTTAAGAGATTGATTAGATAGCTATACTGAGCAGCCATGCATCAAAAAAAAAATTAAAAATAAAATGATATAAAAAAAAACAAAAAAAAAATAAAAACTTTCCATTTCTGTTAGTTCATTTAGCCGGCATTCTGATCATGCGTGCAGTTAGTGGTCTGGTTGACATAGGAACAATTAACATTAGCTTCACTGCTGTTCTGGCTTCAGCTTTAGCCATTTTAAAATTTTGAATTTTGGAATTTAGGTGAATGACAGATTTGATTGACTTCAGGAATGGGATTCTGGTATTAACTCAATTTTGAATGGACAGTGATTTTCAACATTCCATGGCTCTCCTGTGAAATGGTCGAGTGTGGGAAATGTATCTCATGCATCTTCTTTCTTTTGTATAAGAGAGGTGACTGCCAGAAAGCTCAAATACAAGCTGTACAGTAATCATGACGTGTTGGGTTCTCTGTTTTCAGCTGATATTAAAGTTGCATTGCATGCAATGGATCGAGAGATGAGGGAGGAGTACCTTGTTGTCATCCAAGCAAAGGACATGGGTGGTCACATGGGAGGGTTGTCGGGGACAACAACTATCACAATCACACTTACGGATGTGAACGATAATCCACCGAAGTTTTCAAAAAGTAAGCACAAGGGGTTTTTATGCAGCTTAGTGCTTTTAAAATGAAAATAAAAAAGTGCTACTGAAATAAGAAAATTAAAATTGTTTTAAAATGGCCTGAAAGTTAATGTTTTGACATTTGGTTCTGTAATAATTGTGAGACTATTTCTCTGTTTTTTTTTTTTTTTGTTTGTTTTTTAACAATATAGTGCAAGTTAAATGAATCGTCAGTATTAGTATTCTATATCAGTATTCTACTGGTTCTCACTTCAGTCACAGAATACTATTTACTTTTATTCATTGTGAAAGAGATTAAAATGATTGTGTGCTATTTGGAGACCACTTTGCAATTTATCTTCTCTCTATCAGATCTGTATGAGTTTGTTATACCAGAGGACCTCAGCATTGGAAAAGCAGGAGGGAAGGTGAAGGCAAATGACAGGGATATAGGAGAGAATGCCAGATCAACATACAGTATCATTGATGGAGATGAAAAGGATGTTTTTGAGATTACCACTGATCCGCAGACGCAGGAGGGAATCATCCAGCTGAGGAAGGTGAGTTGCAGTACAAAAGTGGTCAGGGTGCCAATGAAATATTCTTCTCTAAATAACTTTGAATCAATTTTCCAGTTTCCAGTCTGGGTATGTCGGTTTCCATTGCTATTCGGCCATCAATTGCTCATTCAAAGCCATTGATTACGTAGTTAACTCACACCACTTGGATTATTGAGTCTAAATTGTTGTTCATTTTAATCTGGGGAAAGAAAACATGAAGGAAATAGCAGATCCTGTACCTCTGTACGGCAAGGGGCACCTCTTTTAAATGAATACAATGTTTAAGTCACTGTATACTATTTTATTGCACTATTCAGTTTTAAAAATGGTCCATGTATTTCAGCTATAGATGCGGAGAATGATGTGATATATTCAATCTAAAAATTCCTCACCATTTCCGAACCAGTGTGGTACTGTCATTCCCAATGACCCACTAAGACAACTTCCAAAAAATGTGTAATCGGTTTTAAGGCAATTAACTCTTCTATAGAAATCTTAATATCTGCCTGTTAAGATCTTTAAATTTAGCCCCCGAGCAATGCCAAACCAATAATACTTACTTTTAAACCAATCCCCATCCTACCCCACAATGCAGCTGGCCTGCAGTTTATTTCCCATAGTACCAGTAGCACGATAGCCTTGTAGGCGAGTAAGATGCAAAAAACGGCTTGTTTTCCACTGCCACAATGCCACAATGGATCTTACTTCCATGGAGCTGGAAAAGCACCTGAGACAAGGGGAGCCTGTAACTTTATAGCAGTCAACCACAAAAGCAAGGGGACACCAATGTTCATTTGCATTGACGCTTGAATCAGAGAGCTAAATGGGGCGATTGGACCAGGGAGCCCATGATAAACATCAGTCTGTAAGCTGCTGTCAAAATATCGGGAGCAAATTATTAAAGATCCTTTCCGCGGCAAGGTTAAAAATATTGATCTAAATGAGTCTGCGGGGGCAGAGAGTCGAATGCAGCTTTGTTGTGGGGTGTAAGCTTTTTATCTCTTACCCCTCAGGCCCATCTGGGGCCTGGGAGTGGAATGCTCTGCTCGCTGTAGCAGCCGTCACTGATCTTTGATGTTCTTAAATGTGCCTTGTGTTTACATACACAGATCCTATGTTGCGTCTCTTGGGGAGCTTTGCGCTCACAATAGCGCTTCCAGCCAAAGCTGCGACAAGGGAATTGTGGATCAGGATGGGTGGGTGGGGGGGAGGGGGGTGGGGGGCGTAGCACAGAGAAACTAGAGCCAGGCACTTCATTTAGCATATGTGCTATTGATAGGGAAACCAAATTGCAGCTCTCGGGATGGAAGCGGGTCAAGTGCCATCAGTGTTGAATCCCCATGAACAATACATGATAAAGCAGTGGCACCACAGTCCAATTTTAGATATGGCCAACAGAGAGGGGTTCATAAATGATAATTGGGCAGAATGGGAATGTTCAAGTCCTCTTTCCAAATGTGTAGCTCTAAGCAGGGAGGGAAAGAGTCATGGTAGGAGTGGCTGTTGTAACCCTTGAATGATGTAGAGACACAGAGGAAGAGAGCACTCAGATTGAAAATAGACTGAAGCAGAGCAACACACACTCTGTCATCAGCCTAAAAAACGTTCAAGGAGACTGCAAGTGTTGCAGAGTGTTTATACATTTTACTGTCATGGCAAAAAAAGAGTAAAAATAACTTAATAAAATAGAACTTTCCTGGTAGCAACTGCATTGACGGGCAAGTTGACTTAATTGTATCAGGAAACCCAAAGCCTTTTTGCTTGCCAGTTCAACTAACGGTTCTGTGTCTCAGGAAACCTTCCATTATCTGCTGTTTTCTGTGCTAAACTAGTATTCAGCTGAAGTTCAGCTCGTCTGTGCTCATAGTCCAGCTGTTTTGTGCAACTTCCTAGCGCAAGGGAGGTTAGCAAAAACAAAAATCTGTGAACAGCTTCCCGGACAGAGGCAGACATGGCTGGAAGATTCTCCCCACCCTGGTGCCCATGTGCCAGAAGTGTAGACTTCAAAGCTCCCCAATTGATGCCAATTCCCAGCTGTGCTCCTCTCACAGCTGGGCCCCCTCTCGGCGTAGCTCCAGCCCCGGCATGGACCAGCCTATGGGACCGCTGTGGTTTGGCCCATTCATTTTCAACACTGCTCCATTCCTTTTTTTTTCTGCCCTTGCTTGTAATTCCCAAAGCCGGCCCCCTTCCCTCCAGCGGTGAGGCCCAGTTTTGATTTCCCTATAAATCGTAGTTATTGAGCATAGAAGTGACTTGATCCCATTATTCTGGTATTATAGGAGCCCCCCAGAGGTGATTTGGAATACGCAAGACTTGGTTGGGGATGGCCGTGGAGACATAGCGCATTGAAGTAATGACATTGTTACACATAGCAAGTGACTTGTGCAGATACTGTGAAATCAGAAATGTCATTTCAAGACTTTTGTTAAATAGCATTTAATGACCATACTGTTTGACTTTGTCAGCTGGTCTGAATGAATACATGTGTATGAATACGTGTGTACACATTTTCATTGTTCAAGTGCAATAACTTTATCACAGGTGTCGTTGGTATCCAAACTCAGCACAAGATTGGGAATTATTATCTGACATTTTCTCACTGTACAACCATTGCCTGCAATAATTTTATAACTATGAAACTGTCAAAATAATGAGCTTCAACATAATTATATTCCCCTAAAGTGTAAACAAACAAATGGCATTGAGCATCATTGCTGTTCTATTTGCAAATAATTTGCCTTGATATTATTAGATTAACCTTATTTACAGCAACGTCTCCATCTGGAACAGGTGTTGCCTCCGCCCAAATTAATAACAGTTTGGTTGCTTCGGGTGAAATTGTGGTTATTACAAATAAATAACCTGTTTAGTTTATTTCTAGTTATTGCACTTTCTTTTATTTAACTTGTGTGAGAGGCATGGATGTGGCACAGCGATAGTGAAACCTGAACCGTCTTCCCAACTTTCAACAGTCAACATTAGGCTCAGTTGTTCGTGCGGCTACAATCATTAGTTAAACCATTTGTCTTTGCCACTCTTAACAGCCCCTGGACTTTGAGATGAAAAAATCCTACACTCTGAAGGTGGAGGCTACCAACATCCACTTCGATCCTCAGTTCAGCAGCAGCGGTCCCTTCAGGGATACTGCCACAGTGAAGATAGCGGTGGAGGATTCGGATGAGCCCCCGGTGTTCTCGAAATCAAGTTACCAGCTGCAGGTTCATGAAAATGAGTCCATTGACACCGTCATTGGGCAGGTAGCTGCCCGAGACCCAGATTCAGCCACCAGCCTCATCAGGTAGGACAGGACATTTTTTCACACTCCCATTGTGTGGAAGAATGTCACAAACCCACTGACTGTTCTTTAATTCCTCAAGCTTTTGCCTCCATTTATGAAATGGCAAGTTTTGTGAATAGTTTTTTTATTTATTTTTTTATTTTAACATTATTCTGTTTTGAACATTCATTGTCGTTTTAATAGTTTCAGTGGCCCTTTGAAATCACATCTGCTATGATTGCAAAAATATCCGTCTCTGCACTTCATTACAACTTTTTCACAAGTTTCTTTTTATGCCATTATAATTAGATCTAATAACACAAGCGAGACAAACAATACAATTTTTGAGTGCTTACTCCCTCAGCTGCATTCCAATAATATGCTTTTTTTCTCCAGGAAAGGGCACCTTGAATGTAGGTTATACAGGCAATTTCTCTCCATCCACTCCAGCATTTCATTAATTCCCCAGTGTCTTTCTGTGTTCCAGGGACAACATTCAACAAGTTGTGTAATTATATGGTGGACAGTGTGGAAGTGAAATGCGTTTACACCAAAAAAAAAACCCTGTATTCTGTAGTCTCGTCTGCTCTGGATTTATATCAAAAATAATTTATTTTATTCAATTTTTTAATGATCACATTTATTTTCAAGGGCAAGACAGTGCTGGGGTATGTCAGTCTTTACCATATGACTTCCAAGATTTAAACTTTTTTTTTTTATTGTGGTACAGGCCATGTTTATGGTTCAGACCACACGCTGTCAAGGTCATGCTGTGGTGTGTGTCATTACACACAGTAAGACACCATGAATAAATGTATAATTATGGAAACAGATGTATTTTGAGTAGCTTTGCAATATAGATATTAAAAATCTTTAATTTTAAAACAAGCTAAATGATGCATGGATGCCACACAAACCACTAACTACAGTTTTTATTTATTTTAACAATCACAGTCCAATAAGTATGCCCCACATTGTCGAAAGTTCCCTCTGTTTCAAGTTGGACATAGAGGACACTGAAGACACTGAACCAACATGTTTATAACTGCTGATAATACAAAACCTTTTTATTGCAAGTTTGTTATACTGGCTGCAAACAGTTCCAAGGTGTTGACCCCATCCCTTCAGGGGGAAACTTGCCAGCAACACCATGCATCTGAACAGTGTCTTCATGGGGGCGGATTAAAGCCAGGAGCAGATGATTCCAGACCCCCTTTAAGACCCAAGGTCAGGAAGCTGATGAACACGGAGAAGTACGAGTGGAAAAACAAAGCTCTCAAACTCAGCAGGGGGCGAGTGCTCAGATAACATTTGACCGTGCTCTGTAGACAGTTGGTGGGCAATTAGTGGCCGGGGTGAAAAATTGTGGATTGATGACACAGCAAGGAGTTCCTGATACAACTTGTATGTTATTTTATTTCAGTCTGGAGGTTCTAGTTAATGTCAATTTGCTCCTATTAGACAATGTCATGGTAATTGCACACAGGTGTTTGGTGTTGACTTTATTTACCCTTCAGGGGGACACTACCTGTCAGAATGCATGTCTGAACAGAAGATTAAGGCCAGCAGCAACAAGTACATGAAATCTTGATGAATTTTCAAACGACACTAACCTACTCTGTCACTACAATGAGTCTGACATTACAGCCAATATTGAGTAGCAATACAAATGACTGAAAGTAGGACTATAGGTGCAGTCGGGCCCTGCACCACTGATACAGTACAACTTGGTCGTACATAGAGACACCATTAAAAAACATTCAACTTAACATCCAAAAATTGGACAGACATAATCAAATTGGGAGTTAATCCCCTGCCCCCTCATTTATTCACCTTTTGCGATGGTATAAATAGCACATTGCCAGTAGGGACTATAAAATGAATCTGATAAAAGAATGCTGTAAAGTGACCTTGAGCCAGTATGGTAAAGAAACAAACACATTGACAAACCTCCAGGGTCCAAGGCTCAGACAGGGCCAGGTCTAGGCAGTGAGAGGAAGCTGAGGAAGAATTTGGCAAAATCCATAGCCAGCCAAGTAGAGCTTAATATAAACAACAGCGTTAAGACAGTGCAAATGCTCCTCATCACATTAAAACGTCTGGCTGTGTTTTGTGTGTCACCCATACACACTGCTCCAGTAGAACTCTCGCACACATGCATACAAAATTCCCCAATTCTCATACATTTCTTGTTAATCTGGAAGCCACCAGTAAGCTTTATTTAAAAAAATGCATTTAATTATTTATTTTTTAAATTCTGCTTGTGATTGACGTCCATATCCATTGTTAAATTTTATGTCTGTATTTTATTTTTGAAAATAACTTTCTTTAACTAGGTATATTGTGTCTGTTTATCACTACACAGCGGATTCACAAGCATTCAATGGATTCTAGAAGCATTAAATACACTAACAGACTCAAATTAGATTTGATTTTCCACTGCAGTGAGCTAAAATGTCTCAGTAAGTAGTTTAGAAAAACCACTCTGTACACCCTGAAAATATGTCCACACCACGCTCGGCTCAGCTCACGTTATGTCGGATGATTAACAGCATTGATGATGCTGAAATGACCTTATAAATAAAATGTTTACTTTTCAGCCAGTCTGCCATGTTTGGCAAACTAAATGATGGAGTCCAAACCAAATGGCTACAAAACACCAGGATTTAATTAATGAACCATTTCCTCCCCTCATGTGGTTTGCCAACACCAGTACACTATCCAGCAGAATGTAGCTTCATATCAAGTTAAGGTACATCTTTTCCAATGCCCTGTTTATAGTTGTGAAATATGATATGACATTAATAGCAACATAACATGACAGTTTTACAGTATGACATAAAAGTGAAATATAGCACTGTAAAACAAGGCCTTCAATTAAAAGCATCCATTACATTATAGCATTTACAGTACATGTTGTAAATATTGCAATCTCTCTCTTTCTGTATATATATATATATATATATATATATATATACACACAAACACATACACACATAGTGTAGTGCGTACCTATTTGGACAGTGACACAGGTTTTGTACTCTGTACATTGGATTTGAAAAGAAATGGCTGCACAGCACAAAGCCCCGTAACACTGTACACATTTTCGTTCATAGGTTCAAGATGAACAGTATAATCAAGCTTAGAAAATGATCATGTTGAAAGAAAGCATTGGTAATGAACACAAAGGGGCTTATATAAGAATTGTGTATGCTAAAATTTGTGATGAATGCTGCCATTTTATGGTTACTACACCATACTATCCAAGATTATTATTCTACACAAAGAACTATTCACAAGAGACTCCTTTGAAGGTCCCAAAAGGTATTCAGCATCTTTACTGACCTCAGTAAATCCAGTCTCATGTGAATCTGTTCATTTTTATATTCACTTGACATTATCCCTATTTTGCTGGGATTTTATGTGCTGTTTTTCTGTGCATCTCAGAGAACCCCCTGGGTTTAGAGGTCTTTTCTCTTCTTCCTGCAAGTCAGTGAAGATGGAAGATTTTAAACCAGCAACCTTTAGACAAATCGGTGCTCCACTTTCCTTGTAGAATAAAGGAAATATAGTGAGACAATTAGTTTTGTAGTGATGTGTCAATTTATTTTGTTCTTTCTAAGTTATATTTTCGTAACCTGGCATATTGTCGTTTCAGCTCTATACTCCAGCACATTAGATTTGAAACTAAACAATGAATGTGAGGTTAGTGCTGGTTGTCAGCTTTAATTTGAGGGAATGTACACCCATATCAGGGTATGTGATCCATGCAGGAATTGCAAGCCCTTGTTTTACATAGTCCCCCATTTTAGGAGAGCAAAAGTAATGGGACAACTGGCTGCTCAGTTATTTCTTGGCCAGCTGAGTGTTTTTGAATCATTATTTCATGCACAAGAAAGCTAACAAAAGGTCTAAAAGTTGATTCAAGGTGAGGAATTAGCATGTGAAATCTGTTGCTATTGTCAACATATTGCTTTGGTTGTGTTCAGGAAAAAGGGGGTTTAAAGTCCAGCATTATACTGAATGAAGATGGCTCTGCCTTTAACTGCTTTTGTAAAATGCCCTTTTGTGACATGCATTTGCCAGGACAACTGACATTGTACAAAACAAGTAAACTTTCCATATAAATGACATTTACTTTGATGGAAATAAAATATAAACGCCATATTAGCACATGTGTAAAAGGTTTTGCAGTGGCAATTTCCCCCTGTGAGATCACATTTAGAAAAAAAGCCTATCTAAACATTTCGGTGAAAGTAGGTGGAGGCAGGAGGACACAGAAGTAGAAAGAAGGTACATGCAGAGGGAGTAGGATCATCTAAAACGGCCACAGATGAAAAACAAGAACCTTAAAAACGTTGTTTAAATTTAGAGAAGAAACAGAGATTTAAAAAAAGTAATTCTGTATGCTTTGCAATACAATTTGCATTAGATTCAACTAAAACATATAACTCCTCTTCTGATTGTGCATACATATCGTTGCAGCTACAGTATATGCTGGTTTAAGCTTCCACTCAACAGTTTGGTGGACCAGCTGCCCCTGAAGTAAAACTTTTCTGTTTTGTACAGATATAATGGTAAAAGCCTACATGTTTGGAGGACTAAACGTGAAATAAATAAATAAATAAGAAATTATAAATAAATACTTCATTTTAGTTTGAATTAAATAATTCACACCTTGTGACTGTCCTTATACTGTCCTCTTCAATAACGTTATCATTTAATTAGAAAATAACATCTATTTCCAAATGCCTTTTTCCATTTCATAATGACACTTTTCCAAATGACTTATTTCCAAATGGAATTGTTATTTCTGAACTCCCTTATTCATTTCATAATCAGACTTTTCAAATGGTAAGACTTCCTGTCAATCAAGTGGGGCTGGACTCTACCGACTGACAGGGTAATTTTTTTTTGATCAATTGCTTCATCTTGTTCAAAGAGCAGTGCCTGGCACTACCGTTTTGGAAGTTTGATTTAAAATGAATAAGTATGTTTGAGTCCGTAAACTAAAATTAATTGAAGTTGCAAGTTGTTCGAGTTAATTCTACAGATTTAGCCATTAACCACGAGGAATCAAGGACATGTATAATAGGCAAATAGAACCTCCTTGCTCTTTAAAGCATCAGTTACAGATGTGGCTGATGGGGAGCGGTGGATCCACAGGTCAATCAATAATGTCAAATGTTCTGAAAAAATACTTTGTAATACGTCCCACTGTTTCCTAGCTCAAGAATCTTTTGGGATCCTCCTAGCTCCTTGCTGCTAGTTCCTACAAGGATAAATTAACGGGTTGGAATGCCCTTAAAGACAGTGGACCTCAATCGACTTCTGAGTCAGTCAAGCACCGAGGAGACAAGGATGGATAAAATAAGTGATTGAAATGAGCCCATACACTCACCGAGCCTCTTTAAGTAGACTACTTTTCAAGTTTTTGTACCAATTGAATCTTTCAGTACATTTTGTTCAATGAGTGTTTTAGTACATTCAGAACATTGCACTTTGTACGTCACTTTGGATAAAGTGTCTGCTAAATAAATGTAATCTAATGTAATTCAGTAAAACCAGTACATTTTGTTAATTGAGTCTTCAGTACATTCGGTACAAACAAAATTGAATGAAACAAATGAATGACCGGTCAGATGCGCTTGTGTTCCAGCACAGACTACACAAGCGATTTTGTATCAATGATTTAATGCCATTGATAGTATTTGCAATGCCTTAATGACTAGTGATTGCAAGTACACCTGATGTTTACACTTTAATCATTTTGTGAAATGTCTTGTCATTATAGGGGAGATGTGAACTAGTCCAGGCAGCACATGGGCTAATAGGGACAACAAGGCAGAGGTAGTTCAGCTCATTTGGCAAATTGAATCTGTCCAGGTGCTGAAATTTAGCTTCAGTCCCTACCATTGAAAGTTTGGAATGTATCAAGTTTAAGAAGTAATTGCTCAAAAAGATTTGTTCATTCAATTTGGAACAACACTGCCTAGAGTATGGAGTCTGGGCTAATATCAGCCAACTCCGCTCATTAAAGTTGGCTACCGATGCTACTGTCAATGTTGTAACGTTATACTATTCAGATCAGGAAGGGCGAGGCAATACGTCTACTGATTGTATGATACAGGCATTTTCTATACACAAGACAAGAAAAGTTTTTTAGCCAGTGGGATGTCTGTTTTGCACTATGTGGGTAAAAAACAACAAAAGAATGATAAGTTTAGCAAAAACATGCATGTTGGACCAAACTAATCAAACTTTTAATTGCTGGACGCAAGTCAAAAGTAGCTTTCTAGCTTGTCAGTTTCCAAGTGACAGCCATGAAGACCGAGTGCTAACCAGGCACTGTGCGTAGAGTGCCTAATGGTATTAGCTCTGCTAGCTTGCTAGCTAGGTAGATAGCAATAGGTTTTTAATTGGAAGTGTTCTTAATTAGTTACCAGCAGATGAATAATGAATTTAAAAAGTTAAGAAAACTTGTTTAAGTTTGAGTGCCGAATCAAAATACTAATTTTCTAGTAGCTAGTTAAAACTGGCTAAAACTAGCCAGGAAGACAGCTCATCAACCCTGCTGGCCAGGAACTGCAAGTGGAGTGGCTGGTGGCTTTAGCCCAGAGATGTTCCTAGCTAACATAATCTAGTTAGCCTGATAATTGGCTGTAATATCGCAATGACCAGCTTAATAATGAATAAACAATGACGCAAACAATTGAGTGTTGGATCTACATAACAGCACTTTCATTTGGTAGTCGCAAGTTAAAACTAGCTTCTAGCATTGTCATTATGAAGCTTACCTTTGCATTTTTGAGTAACCAATGACTAAGAGTGACCCTGCCCTGCTCGTGTGAGAGGGAGTGGGGGTTTTGGGAGACCAACCACGACCGAACAGGGGTTCTTTAAGCTGTTCATAGTAGTAGAATAACCACTAAGTATCAAGAGACAAAAGGACAGGGGAAAAAGAACAAAAAAAAAGAAAAAACACTCCTAAGGGAGAGTATCCCAAAGAAAAGCCCTAAACAACCCACGTACTGGGTAACAAACAAAAGCTTAAGGAGTATGAGTATAACAGTCTGGAAACATTGGAGAACGTGAGAACTTTAAGAAGCCCTCACACAGAGAACTGTGAAAATAATCACTAGAGAGAGTTGTAGAAATGAGCAAGGACAGTAGTGCTAACTTTGTAGCCCACAATCCAATAACCTCTCAGTTTAAAGTTCAGTTCCGCAGTAACTCTTCGCGTAAAACAAAGGACGCAGAAGAGGAACTGGTCTAGTACTGGTCTAGTACTGAACAAACACTAAACCTCTTACCAAACAGCCCAAGTTACCGGCTTTCATGTAACGCAAGTGACACTGAAGCAAAGCTTATCGGCTTGCTAAGTGTTTAAATAGAGAGTCAACAGGTGCAAATAGTTAAAGGGGATTTGCACGCGTATAATTCAATCAAGGAAAAGAAGAAAACTATATGGCCGTAATAACTGATGAAAAGGCGCAGAACAAAACCAATGGCCGTAATAACCGAAGGAAAGGCGCAGGAAGGAAAAGAAATGGTGGTATCAGCCAAAACCATGACATCATGTTGATTGATAGGAGGTCTTACCATTTTGAAAGGTCTCATTATGACATGAAAAAGGAAGTTCAGAAATAAAAACGCCATTCAGAAGTAGGTGTCATTTTGACATTTAAAAAAATCCATCCAGAAATGCAGCATGTTATTATGAAATTGAATATTGTGAAAAGGACAATCACGAGGCGTCAATTACTTAATTATTTGGAAATAAAATGAAGTATTTAAATATTGGCCAATTTCTTCATTTATGAATGTATTTATATAATTCCATATTTATTTATTTATTATTTTATTTTGGCACGTTTAGTCCTCCATATACATGTCATTCAAGTAGCCCTGTACCTGCCTGGTTCACTGTCCTCTATTTACAATATCTGACATCTCCTCTGTAAAATTTGTGAAGGCTACAATACTCACTATAGCACTTGAATTGTGGTGAAGCCTTATTATCTGGTTGAATCTGCCAACATTTTCTAGTTTCAGGAAACCATGTTCTAAGGAGCTGACCACTGCTCTGATCTGTGCTGGTGAAACTTTCTTCTGTTCAGGCTTTTATTTCGCTCTATGACTAGGCTTGGTGGGACATGTTTTATGTTTTATTATTTCACTGCTTAATATCAATGTTTATTTTATGTCCACATTGCAAACATCATAATTCATTTACATAACATCTCAAAGCAAAGGATGAACTGATTAATCTGTAAATCTAAATAAAGACCAATTAATGTTTTGCACTGCAGTATAGTAAAATGTCTGCAGTATAGTAAAAAAAAATGCTGTTGTAAAACAAAATATAAAACAAAAGTTGTATTGCAGGGGGTCCTGTCTTAGCAATAGAAGTAAAATAAATTTTAAGAAATCACCCAGATCCTCACAGCAAGACATTGCTTCCCAACTCCCCCTTTATTCTTAATATCCTGAACCAGTTAACCTGAATGAAAATCTGAATATTAAAAAATATGTTATTGAGTTTGCCATTGGCATATAAGAGACCAAGTAAGAAACCGAGAAACAAGTTTAATACAGAACTATGGAACATAGTGGAACATGTTTACAAGCACATCGTAGAAATTTGAAGTCTTATTTGGTATGTTTAACCTTGATTGGAAGGTTGGAATAGCCTATAATACTTTTTGAAGAATGTGATATTCTGATATTTATATGCATGTACATTTGTATGTATGCATTAGCAAATGTGTGTGTGTGTGTGTGTGTGTGTGTGTTTGTGTGATGGGGTGGGGTGGGGACACCTTCAAGTCCTTTTAAAAAGGCTTTGATTGACACATGGCAGAAAGTTTCTAGGTTTTTATCTCGCATCACAAGGAGAAGCTGTCAAGGCAGTCTCAGATCTGCTTTCTCTCCTGGAAAATGCTCCCAGGTGGCCGCTGCTGTCTGCTTGTCTTTAGTGCGATGCAAGTCTGTAGGGTTCTCTTCCAAGTGCACCTGTCTTAGTTCCACATCCTTTCTTTTTTCCACCTCAGAAATATCACAACTCTGCGTGCCTCCTCATTCAGAATTAGGCCAATGACTAATATTTTAATTTTGTTTTAGCACTTCCTTATCCTTGCAGTGCTTGTGCCTCCTTGGTGCAATTAGATTGGAAAGGAGCAGTTGGATTTTTAGGAAGAAGTGGTGTGGGTGGGTGGTGGACATGAGCAAGGGGTGAGAACACAGTGATGTGTTGACTCGTTTGGTGAGTGCTTCACTAATGGTTTGTTTTAGAAAGAGCGGCATTAATGAGAGAGTATTTAGAGACTCAACTGGCCTCCCATCTATTTCAGTTCTTAAATATTGGGCCTCTTATACACGAAAGCATTTAAATGTCTTCCCGTCTAATCTGAAGATAGTAATTAATCCTCAGGTGATAATTATTGAGTTCTCACAGCTTTTAACATATATTAATCTGCAGGAGCCACTGATGAACAAGGCACTATTAGGCAGGTGCCAAGGGGATTGTTTTTTAATAGTCAGTTGTGAGTGGAATACACAATTTTTTTCACAGTGCTGTTTTTGCAGGTACTTCATCGATCGACACACAGACCTTGAGAGGCAGTTCAATGTTGATGTTGATGATGGGAGGATAACTCTGGCCAAGCCACTTGATAGGGAGACAGATATGTGGCACAACATCACTGTGACAGCCACAGAAGTCAGTAAGTATTTTTTTAAACTAAAAAAGTACATGTTTATTTGATTTATATATAATTTTGTATATACATTTAAAATCTTTATTCTATCACTTTTACATGGTGATTCCACAAATAACATATTTTGTAGGGATTTACTACACAGTTTATTCATTGTTTACCAAATGCATCATATGGTGCCTACAAATACTGTCTGAATCCAAAGGGTGAAACATTTGATTATCTTTAGAATTTCAATTACATTACATGTCTGAGTGCCTTAGATTAACTTTAAATATGTTTTAAGATAAGGTTTCTTGAAATTCATGAACAGTAACACTGGATGATTTTTTTTTCAGCAATGTCATTGGATAAAATAGGATAAAAGAAAATCTGGGAACTAGACACCTGAATAGCTGCATTTACACATTTAGTGTCCCGGAGGTTATTCAAAGATAAAGCTGAAATGACTTTTATATCCTAAGATGTGCAGGACATTTTCCAAACATTTATTATTCTGTAAATCAACAGAAAAAAAGCTACTGTCATATAATATTAAGCTAATATCAAGCATCAGTAGCAGATGAGATGGCAGACTAAATAAAAAAAGACACTCACACAGTTGAAAATATAATATATCTCTAAATATATTTGTCATGCCGCGTTGTATACACTTTCTTTGCTTTCATGCCCTTCGGCTAAGTGTGGCTGTGACTCCCCGCAGCAGTGTCACTGAACACACCTAACAGAAATGCACCAAAATAAATACACCCATGTTTACCATACTTTGCTTTTTTAAATCAAAAAGAAAAAAGGCTACCTGTCTGCTGTGAAGAAAAAGGATTGCACACCCTGTCCAATTCCGTGACAGTTTGCCACCCAAATGGCACGGTGTTCTGCTGCTCGCTCCAGATACTATCTGACTAATCAGATTGAATTTCTGGCTGGCGCAAACTGGGCTGCTTTCACAGGCTGCTTGACATGTGCCAGACTGTGGGCACCACTGCTGTCCTGGGCTGGGCACATTCACCTGCTCTCAAACCCGCACAGCTCCTCTCCTAAAGATTACAAGGGATTCAGATTGTATCGGGGTATCACTACACACAACAAAACATTTTACTTTTAAATATTGTTATTTTTTATTGATGCCCCTAAGCCCTTTCATTATATGCGAGTTTAATTAAGGAAATATGCTTTTTTAAAATAAAAAAAGATATATTTTATGTGTCATAACTGACAGAGATAACATTTCACTATAGAGAGAAAAGCTGTTAAAATGTGTCAGTCCTCTCAAAGATCCTTGGCACATTAATTAATCTGAGTCCTTAGTGGTCAGACATGATCTCTATCACTGTACCCTATAAATTCATCTATGTCAACAGCAATGATGCTGCCATAGCACGCCCTTGTCCAAATGACGAGATAATAGCTTTAAAAGTTAGTGGTTGCTGAGCTGATTAAAGGCAATTTACAGAGGCCTCAAAAGAGACCATAAATTACAAGCAATGAATAATTCCAATAAACCCTAATCTAATTAAATTGGCCTTTATTGTCTTTTAGAGTTCGGCTGCCACCATTTCATTAAAATGCATATTAAAAAAAAGCCTCATGTATAAACCATGAGAGTTGAGCAGGGAATTTCAAAAGCACTTTGTATATGATAGATGTGTGTTTGTACTTATTATTAACTCGCCTGGGTTCCTGTCAAACCTGGGGATTGAAGAAAATGCAGCATGAATGGGATTTTTGAGTCTTACCAACATATTTAGTGGGGATTGCACTATTAGTATGTGATATTATGTTTCTTTCTTTTTTTCTTCTTCTAGAGAATCACAGCCAGATCTCTCGAGCCATTGTTGCCATTCGAGTTTTGGACATTAATGACAATGCCCCTGAATTTGCCACAGAATTTGAAGCTTTTCTTTGTGAAAACAGCAAACCTGGGCAGGTGGGTATATCGATCAGGGCAGTTGCCCCTCTTTGTCTCAGTGTTATTTATCAGCTATTGTCAAATATTGCTTACTTTATTTACCCAAAAAGTGGGCAAACATGCAGCATTTTGACCATATATTCTTCTCTGAAATTTGAGATGAAAAATGAAAATAGAATAAATGTATAATTCATATTTCTGGAGCCCCCTTCACCTCCTTGGGATGGGAAAGTGCATTGGGAACTGACACATTCGGTTTGGACTACAATACAAGTTCTGTCAGCCTTTCCCAGCTGATTCTTAAAATGTATTCTCACAAGACAGACCTGTAATTTTAGAATGGCAATGGCCAGAAAAACATTGTAAAAAAGAGAACTTTGCTCTTCGCTGGCAGATATTTGCATTTAGAGAATAAGCACAACTTCTGCCCAGATAGAAGTTATTTCAAATTTAAGAGTAAACTCTTTTTAGCACAAAAACAACAGAATTTTATTGGATTACCAAAATAACAGCAATGGATGCATTTTTGTTAAAAGGTCCGTTTTTGCATCATGTTTCTCTGCAGGTCATACAGACCGTCAGTGCGGTTGATAAGGATGACCCAAAGAATGGACATTCCTTCATCTACAGCTTAGTGCCAGAAATGTTAAACAATCCTAATTTCACAATAAAAAACAATGGAGGTAAGCAAATTCAGTGCAGGTATTCACAGCATTCTTAAAAGTATGAACAGACATCTGCAAACGAAAAGTTCATTTACATCCATACCCCAAAGGGATTATCCGGTAATTAAAATAAATAAATAAGAAATAAAAACACACAGACACACATAAACACTTGGATTTGAGCACCCTGCAGTTAACAGATGTGCTATTGTCTGACATCAGCTATCCTTTAATGCACTGTGCATTTTGAAAGAAAGTGAGTGAACGAGATCCAAATCCTCTCAATAGTCATGTAACTCAATGCAGGGTGACTTCTTGTGTTGTTGCAGCAGAGCAGATGGTGCTAAATTTGTTTGCTAAATACCGTGATTGGTTTAGCAAGCTATCTTGGGTTTTTTTTCTCTCCTCCATCACACTTTCTGAGGAGCCTGCACTCAGCCTGATGTTACATAATGTTTTCAAAGAGCTTGGGGTGAAAAATCTTCATCTGGTAACTTCCGTCTGTTCTGGTATGAAAGCTGCAGGCAAGAGGACCTGCTGTTGGCTCAAAATCACGCCTGTTCTGCTGGCGTAAGAACAACTCTGCCTCTTTTTCCATAAGTCAAAGCATGCCATGACAGAGGCAGATTCCTGCGACAAGTATTTCAAAGTTTAAAAGTGTTAGAAAAAGTTGCATAAAGATATACATCTTTGTGGAGGAAAGAGGTGTTGCATTACAGCACAATTTACTGCTTAAAAATCCCAGACTGAATCTGTTCATGGGGATTTCACAGATTTCAGATTGTATCACTCCTCAGAGAGGTCAAATATTTACTAAGGGCTAAAACAGGGTTCAAGCACAACAAAAAGAGAGTTCTGTAATGACAGCAAGGTGCATAATTGCATTGCATTTCAACATTTGGCAGGTGCTCTTTTGCATAGATGACTTGTTAAACATACAATCCACTTACAAAACTCAATATTTTATTGAAACAATTCAGCACTGCCCCACAACCTTTGACTCAACATTTTAACATATCAGAGAGGTGGCTCAGGATACAGGTTATACCTGGGCTAACAAGGTGTTGTTATTATCTCCCCTCACACGCAAGTTGTACAGCACACAGTAAAATATCCGAGATATGAAATGGTTTCAATTTTAGAAGGGCTGTGAACATACAACAATTTTAAGAATTAAAATCCTTTCTTTATTGAAATTATATATGTATGCTCATAATTTAGATAATAGTTTCACAAAGAATTAACACTTTTAAAAATAAGTAGCTATAATCAGTAATCCAGAATTTATTAGAATAGTCTGTTTCTATTGCCATGTCAGCTCTCATTCTGCCTCATCTTTATATTAAACTCTACTGATTTATATTCATTAGCAATAGTGCATGTTTTTCTCATTTTAGAAATATTTCGATTGGCGGTATCAATAGGAAGTTTCCATTTGTTTAATGCTGACTTTGGTACAGTCAGTGTAAGGAGCAGTTCTGGTGTGTGTGTGTGTGTGTGTATGTGTGTGATGATTATTGCAATATATGCACATCTTAATGTGTTCATATGGTACATTTGATTCTTTCAATTTTAGATAATCCTTTATTTCTAATGACATGCTGCCATAGGCATTGTACTTCCCCAGCTCGTAATGACGCATAACAAAAATGGGACTTTAATTATTATGATAAATCAGTTCTGTGCATCTGCAAATAATTGCTTTGTTGTCAGGGAGAGGGGAAAAAAAATGCATTTCTGATTATTAGCGTTCATGAGAATAAATGGCTTAGCCATGAGTGTGTTTCATTACTATTTTCTCCATAAATAACTATACCTATCTTCCAGGGTGCCCTTTACTGTTATGGACTACAATGAGTTCACTTATTGTAATTAGCATTTATAGTGTCAAAAAATATTAAGTTGGAAGAAACACAAGGTACTTCCAGTGCCATACACTTGTGTAAAATAATTACTGCTACTTCACTTTAATTGCTTTTCATTGTCATCCCTTCCTTATTTGCCCCCTTCTCTTCAGCATGAAATAGGAATCAGTTTACCAACACTGTAAAGTTCAAGATTTGAAAAATGTATTTAAAAATTAAGTTCACAGGTTCTGTCTTATTGGGCGATGGGAGAATCTGGGCTTTCATATGTTTGTCAAAATGTGAATATGAAGTGGATAATGAACCTAAACCTTTATATAAACATCAGTTGTGGCACTTAACCATTTGTTCCTGCTTTTCTAACTAAACTTTCCCACTTTCCATGTAAAAACGTCTCCCCTGTCAAATCCATGAAATGGAAAATGTTTCATTGCGCTTCAGTAACAGTGTTTCTTTATATGACACCACCATTGGCATGCTGTGTTAAAGTGACAAAGTTTCAGCTTTTCTATACAGTTGGTAAGCACTTACTGATGATCACCTAATTGTGTGTACTTGATTAGGAACACCTGGTACTAATGACTTTCTTCATTGATATGGAAGTGGTGAAGGTGCACTTTCACATTCCACATGACTTTTGGCTGAATACATGTGACACAGTAAACTTTGTGTAAGAATCAAATAGATTGATCTACTGTTTTGATTTGGTGAGGGCAAGAATATGGTTAGTTATGTCCGAATATGTAAAAAAAGAGCATATTTTCTTTTTCACATACTGTATGTATACTGCATATGATAAAGTTTCACCAAATGAAGAATCTGGATTTGCAGAGAATTGCCATTTCAAAATAAGTAAAAAGCAGGATATGATATGATGGAGCAAATGATTAAGCTGATGGCTTTCATGGATGGTCACAGGTGCAGAACTCAGCCTGCCATGGAAGCCAAGCTCAACAACGTCTTTGTCTCCATTCCACAGACAACTCTATCAGTGTGCTGGCCAAGCACGACATGTTCCGGCGACAAAGGCAGGAGATGTACTACCTGCCCATTGTTGTCAGGGACAATGGAAACCCACCTATGAGCAGCACCAACACCCTGACCATCCGGGTGTGTGGCTGCAGCAAAGATGGCATCGTCCAGTCCTGCAACGTGGAAGCTTATGTTCTGCCAATTGGACTCAGCATGGGAGCCTTAATAGCTATTCTTGCATGTATAATCTTACTCTTAGGTATGTCTCCTTTACAACTATCTACTACAAAGTGCTGTTTGACGTTAACATATTCATACATTGTGAAGAGAAAAAAACACATTTGAAAACAAATGCTGGTTCAATTCAAGTCAATGTAAATGTAAATAATATGTACTTTTTCTCTTGTGCTTACTGGGTGTCTGCATTTTTCTAGTCATTGTTGTCCTTTTCGTGACACTTCGGAAACACAAAAATGAGCCTCTGATAATCAAAGACGATGAGGACGTCCGAGAGAACATCATCCGCTACGATGACGAGGGTGGTGGCGAGGAGGACACAGAGGCCTTCGACATCGCCACACTGCAGAACCCTGATGGCATCAACGGCTTCCTTCCACGGAAAGACATCAAGCCAGACCTGCAGTTCATGCCAAGGCAAGGCCAGCAC
Source organism: Anguilla anguilla (assembly GCF_013347855.1). NCBI lineage: Eukaryota > Metazoa > Chordata > Actinopteri > Anguilliformes > Anguillidae > Anguilla > Anguilla anguilla. The sequence continues at coordinate 20,998,460 of NC_049216.1, read as the reverse complement.
TCTGGCCCCAATGGTGTGGATGTGGATGAGTTCATCAACGTGCGGCTTCATGAGGCGGACAACGACCCCACGGCACCCCCTTATGACTCCATACAGATATATGGCTACGAAGGGCGGGGCTCTGTGGCTGGCTCATTAAGCTCCCTGGAAACATCATCCTCAGATTCAGACCAAAACTATGACTACCTCAGAGAATGGGGTCCACGTTTCAGAAGACTGGGGGAGCTCTATTCAGTGGGTGAGAGCGACAAAGAGACTTGACCACAAATCCACAGTGACCCTTTGTCATTGCCCGCATACTTACATGTAATGCTAGGGTTACCAGATATTAGAAACAGCTATTAAAAAGGGGCCACCTTTTTAAATTAGTACAGGAAAGCATAGTGTTCATCTACCATATCAAAAGCATTGTAACGTTGAGCCAGACTAAACAATGTCTATATTATGAGGTCTATGATTCTTGTGGAATGTGAATTAGATTTTGTTGAGTGTCTAGCAGTATTTCGGGTATTTTGTTGTTCACTGTGACCTCAAGAACATTAAGACCTGGATTCTTGATAATTGCTGGAATAACTAAGTTTGAGAACACGAGGGACATGGCACCAACCACTGAGACTGTGCAGGTCTGTGGAGGGCATAGAAAAAATGCCACTCTCTTGAGTAGTCTAGTTTTCAAATTCATGAACCATCGCCTAGCCAATGGGAGAGGAGGGGGTAACCAATAGTATTGGCTGATTGAACGAAAATAGCAATATACAGTCTTCAATACAATTGTGAATGTACGTATTATTTTAAAAATGACAATATTGGCTTTAATAGGAATTTGTTGAGATAACATTTGATACCAGGTGACCACCTTTATTATATAAACTGGATGAGCCAACTGGCTTTCTTTATACAACTTTATATTGATGTGTTCCAAGTGCTGCTTGGATAGTTTGCCTATAGTGGAAAAATGATAATTTGAGATGAAGTGAGGCCATTTTTTGCCTAAGCGAGTATCAAATACAATTGTATTCAAGATGTGTTTTTTAACGATATGCAGTTCTGTCGCTATAATATTTAGACCTATGTTTTATACTGTAACTTATTTGTGCTACAGATATTCAATGGGTGTAATTTGCTTTCATTTTTCTAGCGTTCTTTAGGCTAGTTATTTGATTTAAGAGAACTCAGATGTTCAGATAATGCAGTTAATATGGTAATTTGCAAACATTATCAATTTTAAATTCGTAAGAACTGCTAAACAGTATACTTGAGAGCTATATTAACACGTACATTGTACATACACACAGTTACCAGTGATCATTGAAGCACAATAACTTGGACAAATAAGTTAATGTGAATATTTGACCCCTGAACATTCAAGTAGTTATTTTTAACTACTTTAGGCTGCTTAACTTAACCAGTGGGAAAACAGAAAGACGTGCTTATTGTGCTACACTGTATATTAGACATGTACATAGAATTATTGATAAAGTTATTAGCTTTTCTCTGAAGCAAACTGAGGTTTTGTCAATGCCCATTAGCTCTTGCACACGGGAATCTGAAACAGCTTTTAAGCTGTGAGCATACTCAGTTTGTACCAATACAGTATATGCCAGTTGTCAGTAGACTTGACAGTAAATCTGAATTAGTCTTACATGCATATCATATTTTCTACCGTGCTTTAAGGCTTATAATCTTGTATGTTTAATTATTTACTCTATGTATTGTTATCAAAGATATCCCTGTATTGTTTCCTACTTTGTGAAATATATTTTTATAAATACTTGAGGGTGTGGTCTTCTTGAGCACCAGTTATGTCATGCAAAATGTTTCATAGTGGAGCAGGCATTCACTAAAACCCTGTTCTTCCTCTTCATATAAATATGGTTTAGAAAAATTGTTCTTCGCCACGAACCTCTGTTTCCTGAAGAGCAAAGATGACAGGTTGTAAAAATAATAATACAAGATTTGTTGAATATAATTCCAAGAACATGTACTATTCATAAATGTCATGTGAAAAATTACAGCAGTTGCCTTCATGCTTTGCTGGGTGCTAAAACAATTCTCAACGGTTTGCAGCTTGACAGCATCTGGAACTGCAAATAATTATAGTGGCTATATGTCAACAACTCACCCTCTCTTGCTTCAGGAATCATAATCTACTTGTATAATTCATGTAAAAATTATTCATAATTACTCATCTAATATCAGTACTGCACTTTGGAATTCTGGACTCAAAACGTAGACAGCCTGCACTAAAATTCATTATCCGTTAAACGTGGCTTCCTGCTCAAGCATCCTCCTTTCCAAGTCATAGGTTTGCAGAACATATATTAGTGCACATTACCTCTCATGCTAGAGTCCATTCAAGCCATATATTTGAGCAAAAATTTAAAAAAAGTAAAATAAATAAATCAATAAAAAAGCTATCCCTTCAGAATTACACCTCAGTTCTAGTAATGATATGTGAAGTCACAATATTAATCTACTTATTTATGTATTTATATTTTAGTGTCAATACTAAATTCTGTATGCATATCTAAATGAAAATTAGTAAAACATTATTTTTATTCACAAAACACTGATACTTTAATGAACCTATGCGCACTTCTTCCAGAATAAGTTTGGTACAGGGTAATTGCTCATCTCATTTTATTTATTTTTAAATGTGCTTTAAAAAAAAAAAAAAAAAAAAGCAAACTCTAACCTAGTGATTCTGTTCTTGAGGCTTAGCAGTGGTTTGCAGTGGTAGTATTTGACTCATCTATGCCTACATCCTGGAGACTATTCTTGATTTGTCTGACAGTTGATGTTTTTTCTTCACAATTGAAAGTAATCTTCAGTTATCCACTACACTGGTCTTCCTTGGTCAACCAGGTAGTTTGCCATTGCTGACCATATAACTCATATGATGGGATTTGATTATACTCCTCAGACTCACATTCTTTGTACAATACTTTTTGATGGAGCTTTAATTATCTGTCCCTCATCATGTTACCAGACAAAGGAAAGGCTTAAAGGCATTGTATCCCCTTTTTTAAACTCACACGCCTTTTAAATGAGTGATTTTATCTTATTAAGCCTTAGCTACTCTTTGTGATAATCCTGCTAAAAGATTAGAATTTTTGTTCTGTCTTATCTGATATCACAGCCTTTTCATGAGGTAAAAAGCCCTTGATCTTGTCATTTACTGAATACCATTGAGTGGATTAATATAGTGCGCACATTGCAACAGACATTCACACATGAATGCAAACAAAGACCAAGGAAACACACTATGTATTTGTGAAACATGCTATCCATATATTTTATCATGGCTGGCAAAATTAACGGAGAGGTGTCCAGTGAGAACATGCACGTGCCCTTACATGACCCATAATTCTAATGAGAATGGGTATGCTTTGATGAAAATCTAACCTTGCTTGTTCTGATTTCAGATTTCTTTTTAAACTACTTTTTACCCCAATTTATCCCCATGAAACATGAGAAATACATGATAATTCAATGCATATGTGATAATATACTTTATGTATACTTTAACATATGATGGTTTATATCTTTACTGCTTCAAATGAATATAATGTTGTTCATTTTGCAAGTATGATGGAATGCATGCATTATTTTCTATACAAGTATTTTCTTGTTTCACACAAATATTTACTCCTCTACATCTATGGAGTCATTTCCTGTTCATTTGGGGAATGACCTTACAACAAGATTTACAGGGATATACAGAGACAACATTATTAGAATACAGAAAAACAAAGAACATGATGTCTCCAAACGAATGCTATCAGACAGGTATTGGTGTTCAAGCATTTAACATAATTTAAACCTCGCTGAAGATTTCTGTGGTAGGACTTTATTTACACAGGTGTTCCATGTAGATCCATTCCCCTTGTCTGCTAAAATAGCTCAAATTTGGTTTCAGGGGACACCTCAAAATCCAGGTAATGTTTAACACTGGGGCATTTTCATAATAGTCTTAAATTTGAAAAGTATAATTCCTTTCCACATTTGAAATCCAGCTTCACCCCACAGGTCAATAATCTCATTTACAGTCAGAATCACTTTCACTTCCAAATTTATCAGCAAGTCTGGAACAGGCTGGTAGACTAAACAGCAAATCAAATTATCCACACACTTTTGTCACCTAATGGAAATGCCCCTCTGATGACAGCAAGTTACCCTGCTGAATTATCTAGTATTTAAATGCAGTATACCTCAGTATTTCCTGTCAGTATGGGAATCATATTACCTAAATAACTGCTCTCCATAAACATCAGAAGATAGAAAATGCATACATCACATCTAACCTTTAATTTAGATTTAGGTTTTTTTGTTAAAAATCACCTCAAACATATTGATTTTGCGTTTCTATTATAGTATTCATGATATTTACCTTGTTTTTCCTCAATGAATGCATAAAGCTGAGATAATGCGACCAAACTTGTGTTATACCCCAACCTACCATCGCAAAATTGTTAGTTTTGTCATGATGCTATGGTGAAATGCTCATTTTTGGTGGTGAAAGATTATTTTTATGAACTCCCAGATGGACGCTATTGTCCAGTGTGTCATGCTTGGGAATTGTAATTGCAGATGAGACTGCAGGGAAGGGGTGCTTGTTAATGGATGACCTACAGTGGTTTAGAATTTCATTTGACGCATTTGCCTTTGCGGTAGAGGTTCTGAGGGCCAGAGGGAAATGCTTGTGGGGTTCTGACAGTAGGGGGCATCAGAGTGTAATCCTTCCTCATAAGGACAGCTTCCATCATTCTGCATTGTACTTGATGTCAGGCCGCAATGTATTTTGAGATGATTCGCTATCTTTAGGTGAACTAGAAGATAAAGCTATTATATTGTTTCAAAAGTGCACTGACAGTTCAACAATGTTACTTTTTTAATTAGAAGCTAATTTTACTGAGCATTTGTGTCTGCACTTATCGCTGCACAAAATCAATGAGGTCATTATAAAAATCTAATCTCATTAGAGGCATTAATACACATTCTGTTACAAGAAAAATTTGATGTGGAATGTTTTACATGTTATTAATTTATTATGTATTAATACTTTCATATATTTAGCTGCTAGCGTCCTTGAAAACAAAGCTTCAAACAATCAATTGACAGTCTTCAATTCAAGCACCAGACAAAACCAAACTACCACTGAGAATCTAAAGACTAGACCGTGATAAACATCTTTTTGAGCTTACTTGATGCTATCACTAGTAGAATTTCCAGTCAATTGTGAAAAAAATGGACATCATAGAAAAAAAAAAAACTATCTATTACAAAAATGCATTCACAGTAGGGTGTTCTCACTTCTATAGAGAGAGCTGGAGCCTTAGGCTTGAGACTCCATTTTTGGCCACAGCTCACAATTGCTTAATTGTAAGCAGCTGAAAGCAATGACAAAAAAATAGAACTGCTAAAGTGTGCCTTGATGGCAGAAAAAGAGAGATCAAACTGCAAATTACAATTAAGTCCTAAGTCTTAATTATTCATGCAGTGCTGTTGTTTTTGCTGGCAAGTTCTGCCTTGAGCAATCTGTCTACTTTGAGTTCCAAGACCCAGATATAGCTATGAACTTTAGTGTCTGTATTTTCAGGTTTTAAAGCTTCATTTTTCAGCCCTTTTAATCCTTCATGTCATCAAAAAAGATTTATATCAATGGGGCAACAATGTTATACAGCATGTCCATAAGATACTGCAATCTAAAACATTAGCAAACATTTTATGCATATGAAGGACCGTTCCGTGCCATATCACTAAAAGCCATATATTATACCTTGGCCAATTCTGTACAATATAGGCATTGTACCGCGGTACTGTAACAGAACAGTGCAATCACATCCTCATCAGTTCATCTCACAATTCTCTTTTATAGTAGTACAGCAGTTCAAAACTCAGCATCCACCTATCAATGCTGACTGTTATTCACAGACCAAGCTACAGTAGTACACCTGCAATTCAGGACTGTTACAGTTTGAAGGCTCAATTTTATTAGCCATCTGTTAAATACAATTTTTGTTGAGAATAAAAATAGTAATATTAGTGTTACTCCTTCTGGTTTGAGCAATCGGGATGATTAAATTACATACTACATTACGCATTTCCAGGATCTCTTAATGCTATTTGTAGTAGCCCTCCTTTCTTGAAATGACATTGGCTTGGATTCCATCAACATCTGTCCTTAATTTGGAATTACAACCTAATGAACATTGTGTCAATAGGAATGCAATTTGTTGATGAATCACTCGAAGCTCTGAAGCAAAATCTCAACAATTCAATTTATGAGCTTTTTTGATCTTACCAAAAAGAAACATGCAAATGTTTTGTCTTATTTGGGCATATAGTATCTTCAATCAATTGCACGTCAAAAACAAAATTTTTAGTCAAAAGAGTGCCTGACTGTTCGACTCTCACCCCATACACAAATCCCCTCTTGCAACTTGGGTTTTGATCTGCAATGTGAACCCCACCTCTATCTGTAACCTGCTCTGTTTTTCCCCATCTGCAAAGTGAGAAGCTTTAGGGAAAAAAATACAGAGGGCAGACCTGCTCCAGAATATTGCCTTAGCTCAGTGATAAAGAAATGTCACCAAAAAACATGTAATTGCCTTTGTATATGTTGGGATCAGATTATAAAATATCTTTCACTTCTCCCTCTAGCAAACGCAAGCTGGATATTAAATATAAAGTCTTTTTCCAACCTACACTATGTGCAAAAGCATAAATTCCTTTAGTGAGTGAGTGATTTTATAGCACATGATTGTAAAATAATTGTTAGTTAATATGTTCCATTGATAACACTGAGAACACGATTGTCAATCAAACCTTCAATACACATAGAGAGGGCATGAATGCGCCTTCTGTGACTGCCACTGGTCAATTAATGAAGACACTAAAATCAGATCTTCAGTAGAAATGTAGAAATTTATTAGAAGATTTATTTTATAGAAGTCTTATAGAAGATTTATTTACAGCCTCAAACTCTTACATTGCTACTTTGTGGCATCTACTGGGTGGAGAGCATGCTCAGCCTTTTATTATTTCATGCACATCAACAACTTCAGGAGAAGGAGCCCCATTAAACTTTCTCTCTCTACCATTTGAGATGCCATGCATTTTTCAATATCAGTGTAATGTCAGTGATTTGTTCATTAGTTCACCTGGACAGGAGGGGGCGAGTGTGACAAGCCAAATGGGAGAGATAACATTTATGTCCAGACCTCAAAGATCTACAGTGCTCATGAGAGAGAGAGAGATTATTTTTTATTTATTATAATATAAGCAGGAGAGCTCCATAATTGTAAGGCCTAAAACGTATTACAGCTATTTTTCAGGTAAATAAATTAAATATTAAAGTTCATTTTAACTAAAAAATGTTCAGAAGTTTTGTTTTTGAAGATGTAGAAGGTAATAAAGCAATGGAAGCTGCAAGCTGATTGGCCGCTCTCACTAGTTAGGAGCTGTGGGAATATAGAACCTTGCCAGATGCAAGTCAAAATGAATGCAAAAACAAGCCTGCAAATGTTCCTAATTAGAAAGGAAGACTTTAATCAAGAAAAACTGATCTTATTAAATAACATACATCTCAGAATTGTTGGAACTGATGAAATATAACCCAATTAACTAATAAGCAACAAGCCCGAGGAAACATGGAATCAATATAATTAAGTAACTCACGTATTTTACCTGTTAAGACAACCAAACTCCCTAGTAAAATGTACATGTTAATTTATTTTTCAGTTTGATTACACTTGATTTGTATCTCACTCTCCAGCTAATAAATGTCTCACACTTCTTTAAGAATAAAACTGCTCCAAATTTCATCCCTAGTCTTCCTAATAAATAAATAAATAAAATAAAATAAAATTATGTCAATAACCTACAGATATTCTGCAGTGCTTGTAATCTTAAAGCAAATTTTAAATGTGTAGTCTCCCACTTATTATGTTTGATAAATAGATATTTGCGCATTAATTAAACTGAATATGTATCCTGAAGGATGTGTAAAGCAGTAAACAAACATGCAAAATAAATGATTTGGCCTGCAAATATACCTTAATGAATTCCCTGCACACAAACCATTAAACCATCTGAATGCAAATGAATTGACTTCTGACTACCCTAAATCTAGAGGGACAGCAAAAGTGCTGGGCTGCGTTTTGAAAGACACCACCTCCCAATGCCTTTGCCCTCAACCCTCAAAATGCTGTCTTAAAACTCTTTGCACTTTGTTTACTAGAGAACCACTATGGATCCAGATTCATCATCTCTGACATGGACTGATCCTCATTCCCATGTAGTGCAGTGTAAGAATACTATATTACGTAAAGAAAGGTTGCGTTCTATGTCTCATGATTCAAGTTTTAAGTCTAATTATTCTCAAGAGGACCCACAACATTGCTTGTGCTATTCATATCCTATGTGCTCAGCGCTCCTTCCCACATCCAGTTACAGACTCACAGTCAGTGACTGACAGGTCTGTCAATATAGACTATGCATTATTACCAGTTCCTTGAAACATTTGTTCACCCATCAACAAAGGATATTTCTGTCACACTAAACCATTGCTTTACTTCTTAATTTTCTATTTCTCCTTCTCAGAATTACCACATCAATACGACACCAAGTAAAAGGCAAGATTGTCTTGGATACAAGTCCGGAAGGTTTTATAAAATGCGTCTATCCAGTTCATGTCTGACTATTGATATATACTTAAACATGATTACTGTAAATGTGTGTATTTCATTGCTGATACAATTTAATATTTTCTTAAATCTCTAAATGCAGATATTTGTATTTTTCTTCCGATTAATATAATTTTTGGCAACATTGTGCAGATAAAGCTTCTGCAGGTGCTTTGCAGCGATATCTGTCTTTTGCTTTGCATACCTGGCCAGTCTATACGCAGCTCTTTTTCATCATAGAAAGTTTTCCAGATCTTGTCTTGACTTCAAGAGTCTGCTTAACTTCCATTGCTTAATGAAGTTTCTGACAGTGGAAATTCCAAGCTAGAAGTGTTCTGATATCTTCTTAGAGGCTTTCCCCAGCTTTGTAAGAGTCAATTAACTTTATCTTCAAGTTCTCAGTTACTTAAAGGACTCATGGCTGTTGAGATGAGAGTAAGAGCAACACCCTGAGTGTGTACATAATACATAATCAACCACTCTTATAATATCTACACCTGTTATGCATATGCATTATGGAGAGAAGCGCACCTTGCAATGACCCATGTAGATGACACACAAACCTCACTTCCAGCCTTGTGCTCCTGCTTGATGTATAAATCACAATTCTTTGGTCAGTCTATGTCATGGAAAGCACAGGTGTCCATAATTCTGTGTACACTTAGAGCACATATACATAGACATATAAGGTCACAAGAGTATGTGAGGCATTTGTGATCCTATAAAATGTTACATTTTTATAAGGCATTAAGATTCACTTTCATTATGATTCAATTTCATTTTGAATTTAACTTTTCCTGTGTCAGAAGTGAAGCTGTTCTTTCTGTCAATAAAAAAGAAATCTCACAGCAGCTGGAGCTCAAGGTCCTTTGACACTATTTGTGCTGAATGTATTGTTGTAATTAATCATGCTAACAAAATAAATGACTTGCCCCAAATATGTAGAGGGACTATTTGTTTACGTCCAGAGTGCTGACCAGCGCAAGCCCCATAAGAATTTTTTCTTGAAGATTTTAGTCTGTTTCACTCATGTTTCTACCACACTTTCAAACACATTCCCACCCATTTTCTGCATTATAACATGTTCACAGGTGTTAATCTTATCATATAAAAGTTGGTTTGAATTATCCAAATGAATAAAACTGCAACTCCTGAAATCATCTGGAAAGCTCCTCCCTTTCACACTGAACTGATCTGTATCAGATCAGTTGATCTGTGCATATTCAACCTAAATCCAACTCAGCAGAATGTGCTCACTGTCATAAGCTTAAGAAATGTAGTCTCAGATTGCAAGAATACAGGAGACTTAAAATTCTCTTCAAATACGAATACATTTCAAAAATATCCCTGGCAAAGAATCAGCTATTTAGTATTACCACATCATAATTTTCAGAAATATTGCTTGTTGTTGTGTGTCCCTTCCTTGTGTCTTGATGAGCTATGTTCTGTGAAGGCAGTAATGTTAGCAAGTTGAATTAATGTTAATAAAAGTGAGGAGAGTCGTGTGAGCAAGATTCAGTCACAGCCAGCTGTGGACAGAATGTGACTAGCTACCTAAGATGTCTTCCTAATCTACTCAAACCATATCAATAACGACATATTTCCAAATGTTCCAAATATTTTTCTACATAGCTTGTAATTGTATGCACCTTCATTATGTGAAGCATCAGTGTGAACAATATACAAACATTGTGGCTGACGTTACATAATCTTAGGAAGCAAGGTTTAATCCCAAACGTGAAAACATTTGAAGTGGTAACACTAACTAATACATTTTGGAAAATAAATAAATAATGCATTTGGAGGACAGACATTTTTCTGCATGATCCTACTGCTGTTTCCCCTGGCATCGCTCTCGCCTCCCACAATCAGTCTCTTGTGGGCATTTTATATGTTTAAAACAGTGTTCATTAAATGTATAATTGATCATATATTTTGGAAATCCCCACACAGCAATAATGAATGATTCCTCCTTAACAGAACTAAGTGGAATGGGAAAATAAAATTAGAAATCAGAGACAGTTTTTCAGATCTTCAATCTGATTGGTTATGGTACCATGTTCCCTGTCCTTCAGGTCGCTCTGCCAGCTTACCTCGAAATGAGAGCCGATTCCTCGCATCTGCAAGGCATGGTGGGATAGCTGGTGTTGCAAAGCAAGCCGGCGAAGCAACCGGAAGGCTTAAAACTACATTGGACCTATACATCTTGTAGACGTGGGTTCAGTTTGTGTTTATTCATTTGCATCAGTATTCTGGCTGATTAATGATAGTCTTCATCACCTAATATTTCAAATACTTTGCCGACTTTATTGAAACTCATGTTGAACCAACATCACACGCGCCAAGAGTGGTGATGGGTTTCCTGTGATATCAATAAAAAAAGAAAAGTACAATATGTACAAAACTCCATCAGCGTTCTTGAATCAACTCTGCCGAAATGGATAAACCTAAATGAGAATCATGAAGTATTCATAATAAAATATTGATCATGATACTTACAGCATGGAGCATTAAAACACTTCTAATGCTGTGTGGTTTGCTGGGCTGTCCTATCGAAAACGGGAATGAGCATCTTGTTTACAAGCAATCCTAAGGAAATGAGTTCTGTTATGGACTGACACTATCAGCTTGGCAGATAGTCATCATAGCAGGCAAACTGGATTTGTGTGGTGATGCCTGCCAAACTTCAACAGAAAATGTGATATGCATTTCAGAGCATGTGAAGCATGACAGGAAAAAAATATTCTAAAATTGGTTGGATCTAGCAAGAATCTGCAGCATGTGAAATGTTTTAACATATTACGCTTTCCTTTGAGAGTTTATCAGATTCTTATTCATTTATAATTTGCTAATGTGGTTAAAACATTTCCAGTAAGATTTTTTTTTTTAGATTAAACATGAAAAATATTAGTATATGCAATTATTATTACTGTGGGAGTGTGTGTGTGTGTGTGTGTTATTCATCTCAATGACTGAGAGGACCTAGCTCTTACTAAGTAGATATTATGCTTTCTACTTTTGTGTAGGACTTCTCATCTTTTTATCAGGCTGCTTGGTGGTTCATCTGCTTAAGGAACCATTCTCATTATAGTGCATAGAAGGGCCCCACCAATAGGTTCAAGGTTGAATCACAACTGTGCCAGTGCCAACTGCAGCTGGTAGCCCCTCAGAGCGATGCACAACTGCCAGTTGCATTGCTCAGGATTAGGGAGTGTGCAGTCGGTTTGGATAAATATACAATCATCATTGTCTAGCAGCCACCACTGGTTGATTAGGCACTGGAAAGTCTGTTAGCTTGCTTTATGTGACTTCCTCCAACTCATTTCTGAAAGCTCCACTTGTGAGCTGTGGTGTGATAAGAAGTGGTGCTTAGTATTGTGTGCTTCGGAGAGTCGCACATGCTATTGCCTTGTGGTCTTCTGGATTGATTGAGAGCTGGATCCAGTAATGAGCATGAATTATTAGGCTATTAAAATATTGGCCATTCCAAATTTAGATAAAAAACCAGAAAAAAGTCTAATCATATTTTACAGTTGTCTGTGATAACTCATTCAAAATCTCCAAGCACATCCATCCTGGAGATGTATGTGTGATAAGATACCACTGTGCAATTGGCAACACTGGAATGGTAATGAGAAGAGATTTAAAATCTTCCATTTTGTGAGGCAAGACCAGTTCCTCCATTTGCCAGTGCCCTTGAATGGGCATCAATCCCTCTATCTCTGAGGTGCAGAGGGAAATGAAAGCAGCTCGATTTCACCTCCATCTAAATTTAAATATAATGGATTCTAGCTATAGATTTCAAAGCTGTGATCTCCGCTCTCGATTTTTGTAATCTGCAAGCTCTTCTAATAAAGACTCATTTGATGTTTCCAACAACAGGAAGATAAGCAAACACTGATTATCTACAAATGAAGGAGATGAACACTAAAGGGATGTTGAGGGCTAGGATGATCCTTCATTATTGGGGAGATGAGATCACCTATTCCTCAAAAAAATAAAAAATAAAATAAAAATTCCCCAGGGGGAAACAGCAGCCGAGAAATGATTGCATAAAATGAAAGGGTTGCCATGTGGGCCAGTACATGTGTATCATGTCCACACAGGATATTCATCTAGTTAAAACATGGAACGTTAGATCCATCTGCCTTTATACTCCACCAAAGTCATAACTTATTCATGTGAAATTATTATTTTATTTTTTTCCAGGTAGATTTTCTGTTAAAGCAGTAGTCCATTTGTTTCTACAGATCTTTATGTCAGGGACAGACAGCAGTGCAAGGAGGGTGTGGTGGACTATTAATTGCATAATTAGCAACCTTTAGCAACCTCCCCTTGTGTTTCAAACAGTTGGAAATTGAGACTTGCTAGGGCTATACTCAGCAGGCCACAATAGTGCTGACTGTTTACACTTTAAATCTATTAAATGGGCACTTCACCATATTTGATGCTATTGTGTTTAATTTATTTGCCTTAATATGTTGGTTTTGTTATGTTAACTTGCACAGCTCCCAGACATGGTTCTTTTGTCTTTTTTTGGACAAATGCACAAGATAAACACAGAAAAGAAAAGATAAAGGCAGGCAGTGTATAAGGGGTTAAAACCGAGATGCAGTAGGAAACATTAATTATATTATAATAACACATATACATTGAATACATGTGTTTATATTTATTTATAAAGTTCAAGTGATCTAGTAACTATGGAAGCTTGTTTCCACCAGAAAAAAAGTTTGCTTAATTGCGACTTTATTTCTCACAATTCTGACTTTAATCCTCACAGTTCTGACTTGACTTCTTGCAATTCTGATGTGGACAAAAGCTAAAAAATTCAGGGTTTCTCTTCCAGTTTCACTAAACTTTAATTGCACAAGTGGTCCCCTCAGCACAAATATGCTCCTTCTTAAAAGGAAACACTAGCCATTAGATAGGCAAAATCCATCTAACACCTCACAGGACTGAAGTGAAATATACCCTGGCAACAATACTGGAAACTGTTTTCTGCTGACCTTTAACTTGGCTGATGACATCAAATCAAATCACCTGTTGCGGTTGAAAAAAATTAAATAAAGCAATAAATAAATAATGAGATGTGGTATGAAATTATGTGGTTGGTATTTTGGGCATCACAGGGAAACGACAGCATGTATGTACAGTACTTCTGTACTATACTTCTGTTGTGAATACATTATGCCTCTGAATGAAACAATGGTACAGTACAAAAGCATAATTAAGAAATTCCGCAATGCAAACATATTGAAAAATCCGTTATAGCCATATGGACTGGAAAAAAAATTTATTCAATGCAACATGAACGGATGGTGCAAATCCAACATCTTTACACTTCCTACACTTTGCTTCAAAGTTTTGTACCTGCCACAGGTACTACCTGTAATTTATTGCTTTGGCAAAATAAGTTGAGAGTTCAAAATTTTGGACGGGAGAGAAGACTTAATCCAATTATTACCAAGCTCCTTTGTAAATAATGAATTAGTGAGACTTAAGCAAATAAAGTCTCCAGCTGAACCTGCTTGATTAAATGAGGGCATTACATCAATGTCTATTGCAAGAATTGATTTTGGGAAAAGGTGTTTTAACAGCTCAGATTATTCAATATTCTAAAGAAATGAAAGATGCCTTCAATAAAGTAATGTATGTGTCAGTGAAGCCAAGGTGTGGTGGGGGAATAATGTCTATCCGCAGACATGGCAATAACATAGAAAAAAACACAATAAACACAGGTAGTCAATCAACACCAGGTACTTTAAAGAGGATGCTTCCTTAAGAAAAGTATCCTTGCCAGTCTCGATTATTAAATTTTTTTAATGCAACCTGGTGGGTTTTGCATTCTGAGTGACACAGCAATTCACCAGTGCAACTAAAATCTCCACACAAATCATAATCCAAAGAAGTAAAAAGGATAATGTAACCCTGCACAAGCCCAGACCTACATCATCTCCCAAAGCCACTGAACAGAAAAAAAAAGAAAATAAAAGCTTTTTAATCCTTTTATTTTTTATTTTTTGTTCAAAACATTTCCCAGGCAACCGTTATTAATATTCAACATACATGGCCTTGTGGGGCTGGGTAGTACTAGTATCAACAGATTGTTTGGATGGTTTTGGAATGGGTCTTAAATTGACATTGCTGCACTCAGCGCTAGAGCAGAACAGGAGCCCTGGAGTCCGTTGATTAGATAAGTATGCAAAGTGGCTGTCTGCATTTTGCTTGCTGTTTACTGTGCCCTCTCAGTGATGGACAACTTGGTTTAAGGAGGGGAAAAAATAGCTGAAACCAAGCTCCCTCCGATACCGATTTGATTAAGCCAAGCAACTCGTCAGAATCCTTTGTGTTTTCTGAAGCCTAGACTCATTAAAAAATAGCAAATTCACCATTAAGCCATTAGGACTGGAACCATCACCACAAGTGCTTGTTGAATTTTATTATGCTTCTGGCTATATTGGTGGATAATGACAGACTTTAGAGTAATTATGACATGTGTTTCTTCCCATCAAGAGTCCTCTAGCTTTTGTAATCTATGCCTTTGATTGCTGCAGATTTAAACCAAGCACAGCGGAAATTCCATGATTACAGATATCGTGTGGACTTTAGAATAGACTTATTCTGCATGTAAAGTAGGACCCTTGTCTTACCCATGCCATTTCATTAAAAAAGTAACATCGTATCATGTACTCTCACAGCAGACATGTTAAACACAAAAAATAAAACAAGTTGCTCACATCTATGTGAGACAAAGCCCACACTCTCAACTAGTTTGTAAAGAAAGCACACTTTATAAAAATGTTTAAATACCAAATTATTGTTATGAAAATGCTGTTTTTTTTTTTTTACAACTTCAACAATATGTTTCTCAGAACTATACTAAACTTATTTATGTTATAAAACAAAATATCAGTGAGACAATATCTCTCTCCGCACTTTCCTACGCTGACCTTCTACTCTCCCACTCTGGGCCTGAATGTAAAGGTAAATGTTATTTATTTATTTCTGTGTACATTCATTTATTTGTGCTTGCATTTATATTTATTTCTTTATTTATTTGTAATTCTGGCATTTTTGGTCTTCCATACAGGTGGAGCACTAAGAGTTCAGGAGAACACCAGGAAGAGGAAAGACATTATACAGCTCAACTTGTTATAATCTATTTCCTACATGTCTTGATTCACCAGGTCAGAAATAGCTGTCTTATGAAAATGAAATGCACTGGGTCTGCAGGAACAAATCCATACTATGTCCAGCTGCTGAGTACTTTGCTAAAAATGTACCACATTCAGCAACTACCATTCATGAACCACAAAGGTTGTTCATGAATGGTACAAATGCTATAACTACGTTGTCCACATTATTTTGTGCATATTGCTTTACGAAACAAAGGTTTTCTCCCTCTCACAAGATTCTAATATTATTTGCCAACGTTCTCCAAATGTGTTTAGTACTGATTTTTTCTCACTTGCAAAAATAATTCTATTTAACATTTCTAAGCAAAAAATGTGTGAACTGTATGTCTCAATGTATTTGCTGTGTCTCAAATTGTAAAAATGTATGTTATGCAATTTGTGAATTTTCCGGAATATATCCAATAAAAATGTGACATATGTGAATGGTTTCCTTTATGAATGCTTCAAACAAAAGAGGCTTATTATGTTAATAACTTTCTATTCACTCAAAGTAACAATGGCACTGTTTTACATGCCTGCTCTGCTAACTCTTATTTAATGAAATGAAACTGGCTTGTGTTGCAGTTTTATGTGCTTCAATTTTGTCAGCAAGTTTCCAAATGCACCCATCTGAATTTCAAATGATAAATGTAAACATAAATCCTACTCTTAGGGAAGCAATTACATTAAAGTCTACATTATGGAAATAAAGACAAAAACCTACAAAGCATAATTAGATTTTCTGCATTTAGTTCTTCATAGAAAGATGAAGAAAGGAAGACTGTATTTAATTTACTCACATTTAAGTGCTTAATCTTCAGTGGAAACCAAATTATATAACACAAAGTGAAATATTTGCATAGCGCAAACCCTAAAACAATTTTCCTTTATTTTATTTTTGAATAAAACATTTCTGCAAAAAAAAAAAACAATAATAAAATTCTCAGTATAATGTATTTTTAATGGACTAGGTTGGCTCAAAAAGATAAATGTGAATTTATAAGTTTTGTCCAAGTGTAAAAATTGGATACACTGCAATTTTCACCCCCATTCTCAAACTTCAGTTCTCTGTTTAATCATGCAACAATGCCCCTCCACCATTACATATTAAGATGATCAATATCCTATGAAATTAATCCTGTTCAGTATGTGCCACTACCCAGTTCTGAGCATATGCATCACTGTTACAGATTACTCTATGTTAAAGTCAATTAGAACTAATGTATAAATCAAGTAAAGTTTCACTTTATTATCCAAGTAGGACATTCATTTTGTCACAGGTGCAAACACATACAGAAACACAGTACAACATCAAAAAGTCTACAAACTTGGGGCGTGGGTATACTGGTATATACTTCTAAGGGAACACGTCAGCTTCTGGCTGTGTAGAATGTATTTATCGATAACGGTTTAGAACACTGATAAGATTTTTATAACATAAGCAGCGCAATAATGGCAAATTTCAAAAATAAAGGTGCACATTTGGCATAACAGAGCCATAAAATCTGCTGTAAAATAAATAAATGACATGGGATGTGCAATCAGTCGGCCTAATTTTTGCAATTAAAGGGCCAGCCAGAATTACTTTGGCCTGTCCAAAATTGAAATGTTGCGCTGCTACTGCAGCTGGAGATTGAACAACCATTATGCAACATTGTGTGTGCTTTAGCATTCATTAACAACCAAATTAAGGAAAATACCAACTTGTATTGCAATCTCAAATAAGTGAATAAATACATGCGAAAATAAATGCGGAAATAATAAATAATGAATTAAATAAATAAATAAATGCACCAAGCTCCAATAAGTGTGATTATTCACTGGGAAAGGAGAAAAAAAAAAAAAAAACATTTACACAGATTGGAACAGAGAAGAGTGTTACACAGAAATATCACCCTTGCAGGTTCCTAGGTGACAGGGTCATAAATCCCTGCAGAAATGCAGGGGGCTGAAGGATATTTTCCTCATGCATAGAAAAGCTGCTTCGCATTTACCCTGGGGACCTCCTGCCAACTCATTGCATGTAAAGCAGCAATGAGGGGGGGGGGGGGGGGTGTGGGTAAAAGAACTTTGAGGTTCTGGATAAAAGCAAGACAATGTCTCTGGAATATGCAGCGAAATAGAAAACCTCCCTATCAGTTGAATGATCTTGAATGCCAATTACCCTCTGGTCTTCTGGGAGCAGGCTGTCTGTCAAGAAGTAGCTGTTTGCAAGCCACAGAGTAGCACCACAACTTCCCTAGTGGAGCAGAGCCACCAGTTAAACACGGCAGAGCTGCAATTAAAGAGACTGGCAGTGACAAACAATGGAGACATTGCATCCTGTAAGGCTGACAGCTTGTGTGACTGTCTTTCAAAGATTCTACTTTGAATATTGTCACTTAAAATTGTTATAACACCTCACTCTTAAAATGTGTTTCCTGAACATGCAAGCTAAAGCTGGACTGTACGCTTGATGGAATAAACCTTTGTCAGAAAGCTACTTCAAACTCTATTTGGTAGATAATGAGGAATACAAGCCAAACCTGTATTGTGTTCATAAGTTTAAGGGAACAATTATGAAAGAACTTAAACTCATGTTCAGCAACCTAATTAGGAGCCAATTCATTCTGTAATTTGATCAGCTGAAAAACTATCTCTATGTATCTGTTTGCAATAACACACAATAAGCACAATGGGATTTTTATTCTTCATGGCATACATAGCAATTTCTGAAATAATGTGGCTTAAGAGGGTAAATAATTCCTCCAAACATGAAAAGCACCTAATTAAGAAAAGTTAACAGCTTGTTAAAATTCTGGGATTGCAAATGTAGTTGAAGTGAAACCAGAATACACAGAGGACCCCCAGGGCCAAGGTTGAGAACCACTGTTTTGGATTAGTTTCTGTTTTGAAAATGGTCTTTTTGCAGAAGCCACAGCCACACAAATTGTTGAGAAGAGCTTAAATGCCACGACAGCACAGCTGCAACTAGCTATAAGAACATTGAGGTCTGGACCTCGGTTTTGCATGACGTTATCTTGCTTATGGACATTTTATGTGCTCTTATAACGTAGTGGCCAAGTGCAGATTTGGAATAGCTCTGTTTCCCAATTTCTATAGTGATTTCTATATACTAAGTGTGATGGTTGTAAATGTATGGGCTATGGCTGTGTGTGGCTGACTTCCTCTCCTTTCTTTTGGTTTGTTGTCAGAATCCTACTTGAATTGAACCCCCTCCCATTCCTCAAAATTTCTGCTCACTCTACTGGCATATTTGAACAGTGGCAAGTGGGGGCCATGCCTCTAGGCACAGGAACGGGAGGGGGAGAGCTTTTTTTGAAAACACAGCAGCTTACATCATATTCCTTAGTGTAGATTTTAGAGTTAAGACTTAAAATTACAAAGAAGGCTGGTAAAGTGCTGATTTATACAACTGTAAATGATTATAAAGTCAATTTTACCTGAACCTGGGTGCACATTTTAGTTTTTGGGTGTAGAATAAGTAGCGGTTTATTGAAGAATGGAAGGAAAGAATGAATGAATTGCAGCTTTTTTGCATTAATTACCAGATCATTGGCGGCCCACCACAGTTTATGCATGAATCAAAAACATTTTTAATTACATAATAATAATAATAATAATAATAATTATTATTATTATTCACTATGCGCTTTGCAATGTTGCTTCAGCAAAGCACCTCTCACTCACAGCCAATCAGGTCCCTCCTCTCCTGCACTTGTCATATGAGTGCACAACATGAGAGTGGTCCTTTGGCACTAACTGTAATCTCTAGAACAATCAAGTCCTGGATCTCAACTTCTGCATTCCATTGGTCCAGAACCCATTTTGAGGAGACAACATTGTTTGAGTTAGGCCTAATTATCTATTTGCAAGCTAAATCAACGCAGATGTGGTTACAATATTTTTAAACATTATTTCCAGCATTCATTTAGCCCACGTTATCCCCACTCTTAAGCCTAATGTTATGTCAAGTAGTTTTTTGTTGTAGAAATGTTTTTCTTAATAGGTTAACTTTCATTCATCATCAAAATCTTAGATTGTGATCTCTAAATCTGACTTAGCATGCAGTGCCTTGAAATAAACCAGTACAACCCATGACAGCTTCTACTTAATGTATTTGATGGCTCAAGTGTAGGCTCAAGCATCCTCCAAGCTGGTACAACTGCATGTGATTTATGATTGGATTGTTTGCAAAAGGGCAACATTCTTCATGGATCTAGCCTCCTAATCTTCCTCTCAAAGTACACCAGATTAATGCATTTAAGTGTTTACATTTACAAAATTTCCTCCCTAGAGGGTTCAGGGGCACAAACCACAGTTTACTAAAATCCTGTGGGAAACACTGAAGGGTGTAAACATAAGAGGTATGCACATATTAGGTAATCTGTGTTTGTGTTCTTTGTGAGGTATGGCGTCTTGTTTTTAAAACAGCTGAGTGATTGAGTGATGGAAATCTGATAAATGAGCAGTTTGTACATTACAAATTGGTGTAACGTTACATTTTTTTCTGTTTGCTGGCAAGGGGAAGGTGTGTGCCAATACATGTGCGAGGGAATTCTCCAAACTAACGGAGGAAAGGAAACTGCAGCTCTTCACTGAGTTTTATGCTGTCTCATAGGAGAGGCAATTTTAATCTAGAAGTCAGTATTGTATTGCATTTACCCTAGATTTCCTGACAAACATGAAGGTGACAGGAATGTGTTAAACATAAAGTTGACTAACATTTAGTGGCCAAAATAAAACAATGTGCCAACATTAACACCTTTGCGCAAGCCCCCTATTTGCCAGGACGCCAGCAGACATTCTGTGCCCCTGCTAACAAACTATGAATGGAAAGAACAAACTCTGTGTTCTAGCTTTATTAGTAGACAATACGCAGCAACTACACTGTTTCTAAGGGCTGCCCTTGTCTTGCAGTTTGTCCATTTAACAAGCTTCCCCTGCTGTTTCATCTGCAACTATACCCCCAAGAATGACAAACTGAACAGTAGTGTCTATTTGGTAAGTCATATAAATATTCTTTCACCACCAACAAGATGTATTCTGTCATAGCAACAAGATAAAGCTGACAATAGCCCAAATGTATGCTAATACATGGTTTGAAGAGTATGAAAATGATATGAATCATATGTATATATATTGCAGCGACTGTTGGTATGTACAACAAACAAAGAAAATGGAGTCAGCTGGCAGCATTTGCTTGATGTGTGTTCAAGACGACAAACATTTGTGCCAAACTAAGTTTGCGACGAACAGTTAATGTTTATTTTAAATGAACATTTCCATTTAGTTCGCCACCAACACTAAACGAGATGCTACTAAGCAGGGTCATTTTCGCAGTGGCATTCGCAATATTAGACGACTTAACTGATAGTGGTCCCGACATGACAGATAGGCTATTATACGAGTACACCCTGCAGAAGGTCTGCAGAATTCAGTGATATGCCAAGGAAGTCATCCCTCAATATGATGATTTAACTTTTTGCACATTTCAGGATGAAACAGCCAACCTTTGTTCTCTTGGTGTCTTTCCTGTCTGTAGTCATTTTTGTTCATGGCACACTACCTTTCTAGACTGTTACGTAATGTTAGCTAATGTTTGTGACGAACAGAAAACAAGTTTTAAAATGTTTGAATATGTTTGTGAACGTTAGCTAACGCTTGCCGTCTTGAACGCCCATTTGATTGAATGAATTACCACAAGAAATTACACATGGTTTTGAAAGTATATCCAGTATCTTCATAAAGCAGTTTTTCTTGATACAATCATAAATAATGTATAAATAGGAAATACATCAAACTTTAGAAATATTGTTTGGTCTTAAGGTTATCTGTCATTTAGCCTAGCTTGGAATAACAAACTATGGCAAGATTTGCAAAAACAAAAAGTGCTTGTTAATGTTAGCTATGATAGTAGACCTAGATCTCAAGCTTTTACCAAATGTGATTCTAACTTCTGGTATCAACGTAT
The DNA here is from genome assembly GCF_013347855.1 of Anguilla anguilla. Classification (NCBI taxonomy): domain Eukaryota; kingdom Metazoa; phylum Chordata; class Actinopteri; order Anguilliformes; family Anguillidae; genus Anguilla; species Anguilla anguilla. The sequence goes on along the minus strand of NC_049216.1, from coordinate 20,976,621 downwards.
GCCCCATTTATTGTTGGAGAGTGGGAGATTGTTCCGACCGAGCCTAATGTTAATCATGTGTATCCACAACTGACACTTTTACTAAGTTTTTCTTTGGCTTGGAGAAGAACCACCACCAACCCCCCTCCTCCAAATTTTAAGGATAATGCATGTAAATTACACAAGTTCCCCAGAAGCAGCGTTAAACCACCTACAAAAGCTTTATAACTTGCAGCAAAAGTTTTCTCCAATATCAGCTATACTTTTGCAGACAGTGTCTGAGGTAGATGTCGGAGAAAGTAGTACATAGCAACCATTTGTAAGCAGGGATTGGTAGACTACAGTGTCAATAATGCATTTGCTAAAGGTCAATTGGAACTATAAAGCTCTAAATTTACTTTTGGTTTATGATCAATGTTGACAGACATTCCTGATCAATTTTGACACAGTTGGTAAGGAATGTATAATAGGCAAAAACATTAAAACTGTAAATAGATCTGCTGACCTCTGCCTGGGTGAACTGTGCACATCAAACCGTGTACAGCATGAGAGAGACAGGAGGGTTTATGATCACTGAAGCCACTTGGGCATCATATGACTCAGGGCCAAAAATAAACACAGCCAATAAACAAAGAGCACAGATTACTTTGACTTTGAGTTACCTCCTAAATGAACTACCTCCCTTTAGTACAAGTGTATCCATTCTTGTACTAAAATCCCAATGATTTGTCACACAGCTCTATGTTGGCAAAAAGCAGGCTCTGAGCCAAACCAAGATAATTAAATTAGTTATGTTATTTTTTAAAATTATTTTTCTCCACATTATAAACAGTGCATGTCATTGATTGTCCTTAATTAATAAAAAAACTAAAATAGTTTGTCTGAATCTACAGCACAGATCTGACACCAAAACATTTTAAGAAATAGAATAGATTAAAATACAATGTGGAATGACCATAAATATTCATATCTTTAAATGAATTTAATAAAATTTAAATCAAATTTATGAAAACAACTCAAACATCCCAAAAATAAACTTTATGGTGTATCCTTATGTGTACTCGATAAATGTTATTTTTTCCCATCGTCTTTATAAAGTTTATTTTATTGAGCTTCTAACTTGACTATTTTTATTTTTATTTTTACTTTGTGTTGGCTGCCTGAGGTGCCATGTGTGGAGACCTATGTGGTTTAAAAAAATAAAATAAATAAATAAAAAATGCCCATCAACCCCCCACACAGGTCAGAAATGATAATATACTGCCTTATCTAATGTGACTAGGGGGGCACTCTTGGCTGCAGCACAAAGCTCCTTTGAAGCATCTGTCAATGCTTTCCCCTGGATAAATGTCACATGTGGAATATCTCAGGTGGCAGCTGGGACACAGTGATGCAGAGGCAAGCATCCAGCAAAACAGCCAGAAGTGTCACGCTCTTGCAGGGAAGCACTTTTATGGTGGATCTCGCCCACATTGACAAAAACCAAAGGAGTCTTCAACTCCTTTATATTTCCCAAGCTGAAATATGGGGGACAGTTCTTTCAGCTATCTCTAAAACCATGGTGGCTATGTAGTCTGTTGAAATTTGGGCAGAAATGTATGGAAATGGAATCCACCTGCATTTTCTTAATTCCCATTTTATAACTGTGTGTCATCACTTTACATAGCAACACATCCTGGGATTTTAAGTCTTTATATGTTGTTTTTTTCCCAACTTTAATGTGAAGAGACTACTTTTTTGGTGTTTGTATCCCATCAGACTCATTAAATAATTTACATATTTTATTTTTTTACTGTCCAAAATACCATACCATTATTTATATTATCGGCATTATGTGCATGTTCAGTGGCATTGACACACTGAGGATGATATCTGATGTGATTAAATGTTCCCTTTCTTAAATCTGAGTGTAAACGATTCAAAATGCCGATAGACACTGTTCTCTCCTTTTGGCTGTGAGAAGGACCCCAGGTTTATATGACATCTGTTAATTATGAAGCTGCAGGGCACTGGTGCTATGTATGTACTACTTGCTGGTAAAGTAGTTTTCATAATCTTATTCTTCCTACTCTTCCTCCTCCTCCACTTTCTATTAACGTAACATAATCCACTAGTCTGGAGCTCAATAGTATTCTACCTTCTGTTATTATTATCATTACGATTATTATTATTATTATAATAATGATGGTGATGATGATTATTATTATTATTATTATCCATCCAACCATTATCTATACCCGCTTATCCTGAGCAGGGTTGCGGGGGGGGGGGGGGGGGGGGGGGGGGGGGTGGAGCCTTCCCAGTGTGCATTGGGCAAGAATTTTATTATTATTGTTATTATTATTATTATTATTATTATTATTATAATTATTTACTTATGAGCTGGACAGCATCATCAACACAAGCTCAGCCCTCTACACCAACGGATTTTGATCCTGCAATTCATCAATACATTCCTTGGCCCTTGCAGACAAAAGTTAAATTCTGGCTTGGGTACATTTTCATTAAATGTATACCACTGCTGAGTCAACTTCACCTCAAGTCAACTTCTTGAATCAGTGGATGGGAGCTGACCCTGACTCTTTAGCGTGAAGAAGTCAAGGAGTCAACTTTTTGGGATCGGATCCCCACAACTACTTAAATGACAGTGTTGTTCTTAAAAAAATTGATGCAAGTAAACTGAGGAACACAACACAAGGAACTGCTCCATATTTAGAAAAAATCTAGAAGTGCATTTTGATTAACTGGACAGATGCATTGTTTCCCTTACAGTATTTTATATACTATTACATAATTGATGTATTAAATTGTTCTGCCTGAAATGTAAGTTAATCATTATGCAAAAAACAAATGATTCATATGACCATAGATCCATGAACGATTACCCAATTCCCAAATGTAAAATATGTCAGACTAGTTGTCAGCAGTACTGATAGATGTTGCCATTCCACAATTTGAAAACTATACAATACTATTGTAAGCAGGGATTGAACAAAAATAAAATGTTTCAAATTATGACTAAATTAGTGTGGGTGGATTTTTTGACTTCCCCATTGTGCATAAAGAAGGCCACTATTTTCCACTTCAGTAAAGACTTGGTAATTGGAGTTTAGTATTAAGATTGACAGAGGATGAAAGCTGGTTATTAATACTGACTGAACCGTAGCGGATTGTTTATTGAAGCCCTGCCACTGTAAGAGAAGTTGACTCAAGGTTCAGACAAATTCATTTGCTGACGGCTGTCCCTTTATTTCATATGAGTAAAATGCAAACCCTTTACCAGAGAATGCATCAGAAATCCCAAACCATGGCCTTCAACTGTCCATCCTCATTACTTTGAGATTACCCATCCCTTGTGCATTTGAGATTGTGAGTAGCCAAAGTCTTTTCAACACAATCCCTCAACTTCTTATATTCTCAACAATGATTCAGCAACTTCATGTATTTGATTTCCAGCAAAAACATAGAATAATTGAATAAATAATACAAATGACTGAACAAGCTTGAAGAACCTCAATGTATTTAACAATTTGTTATTGTATTCCATTTGCACTTCCACTATATATTTTAAAATCTATTCTGGGTGATACATTTTACATGTTACCTACACTATTTATCATTTTCATTCTATATTTTGATATGATGGTATAACATACTGGCACTTCTAAGAATAGTATACATACTGTACCTTCATTACACTTAAAAATGAATTGGTGCTCCTGTCCCCACCCCACAAGAGAAAAGTAGCAAAATGAAAAATGAATAAAAAAAAGAAAAGTAATGAATTGTGTAAACTGTTTAAACAAAGCAACTAACTGTTAACCTTTGGCCTTTTTTCCCCCTCCAAAAGTCATTGTACCACCTTTATTTAACAGGATTCCTAAAATTTTCAATTGCGTGTAAAAAAAATTTTTTCCCCCACTTACAGTATGCTTATCTGTGATGGTGTCCCCATTGATGCAATAGAGGCAGGAGTTCAGTTTGATGTGAAATATCTAGTGCTAGGAAGTGAAACAAAATTGAGGGTCTAAACACCTGGTGATAATAATTAAGGGGTTACATCTGGTTATTACTTTGTTCATTATTACTCATTTCAGATACTTAATGGTGCCTTTCCTTTCCCCAGAGACTGAAGGAGGAGAAATATGACATCCAGGACCATATTTTTCTGCAGCAACACTCACGGCTCCCAGCAGTTCATTATTGGGATATTATTGTCATAATGTCCAGCCCATCGGAGGTAGGCTTTCCACATGTGGTGGTGCCAGGCGAATGAGGAGATCCGTAAACCAAAGTCTCCTCAGCCTCCTAAGGGGAGAGCCAGGATATTGGTTCGCTGCTCTTGCTTACATGCTGCAAAAACATGTCAAATCTAGAGGCATTGTCCCTTCATCTGTCCATGAGCTTTCTACAGGATGAAAGTGACCCCAGAAATAATGTAAATAAATAGTGGCAGAGTAAAAAATATATATAATAATAATTGAAACCTATGGTTATTACTAAGTGTGACCTAGAAGGAGAAATTATTTTTAAAGGTCAAATTAGGTTAAATTAAATATAATCCCCAGAGCTCACCGAGGACACTGGCTGTTTTTTTATTTTTTATTTTATTTATTTATTTACATTGTGTTCTCTTTATAAAGAAATCACACATTTATTTATTGATTAGGAGCGTAATTAGGATTTTGATTTATTGGATTGCATGCTATAATACAAACTGAATTCTGTTAAAGAAAAAAATGAGGAAATTTATGATGGAAACAGGATGATATGCAACGGTGTTTGATAATAAGATTGTATGCTGCGCTGTGGCAGTATTCTTGTTCTGCTGATGTGAGTTTCTCTCACCGCTGCACTTATTGATCTTCCATCTCCAAGAAACCCTTAGCTGAAATGAGACACCGAGCACAGATGACTGTACTAAACAACCCAAATGGTATTCTCCCTTACACTTTATCTCTTATGAATAAAATGAGAACACGGTTAAATTATGCACAATGGGGATATCTGTTTCCCTGTTTTCTTTCAAGATAGCTTTTTACTTTTTATCCTTTCTTATCTATGATGTTTGCCCATGGGATGATTAGTACTACAAAGAATGGAGCAACATCAACCTGAAATAGACTTTTCTCTTTGAAGTTGAAGACTCGCACTAAGCCAAAGTGGGTTATTAAATGAATGAGGCATACACAAGCTATATTTCACAACACACCCACGCACACAAATGCATGTACACCTACACACACACACACACATCACAAACAGACGTTTTTTTAAAATATATATTTGAGAACTCATCTGACTGTTATGTTTATGAAAAAAAAAGACTTGTAGCAATATATTATCCATTACACATTGCTGGTCTATTTTAGCTCAATGAAAACAATCAATCTTCTATTAGCCCTGAGTCGTATTCTTCATTGTCTCTTACAGGTTTCATAAAATTCTCAACAGGGGAGTGAGGAACTCCTGTGGCTTCATAAGATTCTCTTCAGCCTCAAGTTTTTCTCACCAATCACTGACTCAGACACCCAATGTGCCCTTGCCAAAAACCTCAAGGGTCAGCTTGAGCTTCTTACTTGCATTAAATTAATATGGCCAATAAAGCACGGATCAAGTAAGCAATATGCAATGTAGAATATTGTACCATTAAATGCCCAGCAGTGCTGTTGAAGCATATGAAATGGCAACAAAGTCTATGTGCATCTCCCTCACTTTCAGATATTGCAAGTGTATCTGCATAAATTGCTTATTAGTGATGGATTGGCATGTGTACATCCTAATTTTACAATTACGTACAGTGCTGTGAAAAAAGTACTTGCCCTATTCCTGATTTCCTCTATGATTACATATTTGTCACGCTGAATGGTTTTCAATATTTAGACAAAATGTAAGATTAGACAAAGGGTAACTGAGTAAAAACTGAGTTTAGTTGCAGTTATTGCTGCTAAAGGTGGTGCAATCAGTTAGGTTTAAGGGTGGAAATTAATTTTTCACATGGGTGATATGGGTGTTTGACAACTTTGTTCATTAAATAAATGTTTTGTGCTTACTCAGGTTTCCTTGGTAAAATATGACATTTAGTTTAAAGATCTGAAACAATTCAGTGTGACAAATATGCAATAATAGAGGAAAAGGGGTAAATACTTTCATGGCACTGTAATTGGTTGCATACAGTGATGCTAAGCCAACATTCTACAAATATAATAGAACCCGTGTTTTGCATTTGGGGGTCTGTGAAATAACCATATGGGCTGCATGAGCATCCACCTCACCCCTACTTTCTACTATCTCAGCCTGTGCGCACAATTCCCTACCCACTTCTCAGTTTGCAATCTTCATGCAAGCTTTATTTTAATCAAACCCTTTTTATTTTATGTTGGGGGTGCCTATGATGCCTTTGAGATTGGGTAGGAGTTCCTGGATCTAAACCACTTGAAACCCTTGTTATGGAATATTAAGACTAGACATGGAAATCCATTACAGGCATTTGGCAGACGCTCTTATCCAGAGTGAAGTACAACAAAGTGTATAACCATAACCAGGAAAAAGTATGTCGAAAAACCCAGAGAGAAGTACCGGACCAAGTGCAGGGAACAATCGCATAGTTCAACTTGGACCCTGAAGGCTAAACTGATTAACACTAACACAAACGAGAACAGCAACAACGCGGTCTATGCAAAAATACAAGCAATAGTTAAGACTGGTGCATTAACTAAGTCACCTACGAAACAGCTACCTAGTTACAACATCCATTGTTCATATGGGCAATTGGTGTGATTTTCCTTGTATATTGCAAAATAGCATATGATAAAATAAATAGATACCATCCGATCCTTCAGGCTCTTCCAGATGTACATGGCAGATCCTTGTGTTGACTAGCCTAGATTATTGCATGACATCACGCTATGATTGTCTGAATTGTGGGATTCAGCTGCTGGAGTCTCTTCCCTGATCTGACAGCCAATATCAGTTCCATGGATGTCAGGCTGTGAATTCTAGGAGACTATGCATATCCTCCTGAAACTCAAATCCAGGTGCAGGATCACTGAATACCTCAAAGTAGACTCATGAGTGGTTCAGTCAGAGGAGGTGTTGGGGGCAGGCTGGGCTAATAAGCTAACCCCTAACAGGTTTCAGAGCCTGTTACATCATTAACTGCCTATGACTCAGAGTCTGCAGTAGGATACACTTTGGCTCACCCTGCCAGGGATGGTTATAAATTGACCAAGGTTACTTTAGTTGCCGCTGCATCAGTAGCATGCCTGATGTGCCTGCAGGCTACCAGCTGTCATCAGTGAGAGATACTCCTTTTCTGTGACTGCCACTCTCTTGTCCTGTGTTGCCTGGAGGATATAAAATACTCAGTAGCTTGTGGGTAAGTGCTTCAAATGAATGCACCTCTGCATCAGTACTTCTTCCACAGTGTGTGTAGGCGTCATTTCAACAAAACAAAAGGTATAAAGTGAAATCACATTAAATCTAGCCACCCACTAAAAGACACTTCATTTTATGGTTGCGATATGCTATTAATGAAAAACATATTTACTTCAACAACAACAATTATGGCTTAAAGTGTTACCCAATGTAATAATTTGAAACAGAGATGGGGTTGATAAGTAAAGGTGCAACAATGGACCTGAAGACCATAAGTGTATTTTTTGTTCTACCGAATATGACACTGAATTGATTGCTCACTGAGGGTACCGGTCACTTCTGTTATAAAAGGAGCATCAAGTAAACAGTTGCTGTTGACACAATGTACAAGAAGACTAGCAACTAATATTTTGGGTGACAACAGAAAAGGCCTGCTATTTCTGGAGGGAACTGATGCAAGTTGAGGAGTGGAGGTGATTTATCTTTTGTTTATATTTAGCAAATTTTTTTGGAAGCTGTGAAAATGTTTCTTCCTTGTGCAACTTATATTTGTTTATGGTTTTTTGGTTGTGAAAGCATTCCCTGACATCATCCATATAAAAATAGTTATAGTTCTTGCTTTATGGGCTGCTTTAAAGCAAAAATAAATGCATATTACTGGAAAAACGTGTACTGGAAACTAATTTAATGTGTTATTGCTATGAGACACTATGTTTGTGAGCTGTTTTGACTTATTACTTCTGACCCAGTTCTACAACACATCAATAACCTATGTCAGCTGATATCAGTGACTGCATAGTTAACATGCACTGGAGTTTTTATAATTTTTTAAATATATAATTAGCAATGTTTCTAGTCTTGCAAAGTTTTTTTTTTTCCTTCATCAAGCGTGACATTCAACCGTTTTATATAATCTCATTGACTATGCCCAATCACCTCTGTGACTAATGAGGTGATGCTATGCTTGAATAAAAGTCACCGACGTGTATTGCAAAGTGACTTGATTATATTAGTCAGTAGTGAATGATTCATTAATCAGATTGTTGTCAAAAATATTTAACCATGATCCAAGAATGTGTGTATTGTACTTTTTATTTATTTATTTATTTTAAATACTAGGTATGTTAGACATACTTGGTATGCTAATCAGGAAGTAGTTCGTATTAGTAGTGAGTGCGATTGCATGTTAATACAGTTTGGAGACTTTATAAGTGTCATATTTTACAGAAGCCATAATTATTATGTTGACCATGAAGTGCTATTCCAATCTTATCAATGAAGGGGAAAAAAAGTCTATTTTATACCACCAAAAATATATAGACAACATGCTAAAATCTCTTATTGATGTGATGTGCATTTTCATATTTTAATGACCAGAAGAAACATGGAACTTAATATTAAATTAGATTTCTTACACATTGTGTCTGTATATATAAAAATTAATTTCACTGGTTATATTATCTTTGTCTTTGAATTGTCTTTCAAGTGAATAACTCATCTAGAAGCCAAATCCAAATAGCAGACAAGCAGTCCATTGATTTTTTGTTGAGTATTTATTTATTTATTCATTTTGGTAATCCACCATATTGTGTGGATTATTTACATGTTGAACACCAAAGTCAATTTAAAAATAAACAAAAGCATAAATATAGCACAAGTAAAACATATGATCCGATTTGAACCAAACCATTCAAGCCCATTGAATGCACATCCATTCAACACAACTACTTGGATCATTGCAATGGAACACACCTGTGAAAATGCAAAATCCATTCAGAAACAAGAACATTTAATGTGTAGTTTAAAACTATAACCTGTTTTAGTGTGATGCAGGAAGTCTCTGAAATGAAAATGGCTATTTTAATTGTCCATGAAAGTGTATACAACATATAACAAGGTGCATATAACAGTCACTGAAAATACTCTCAGCAAGTATAATTATGATGGCCAGACTAATGGAAAACTTCCAAGTGGTAGAACTGTTTCCTCCATTTTTTCTTTCTCCTCACTGATTCCACTTTACCCCCAGGAAACCAGCCAGTTTCTGACACTTGTCTTAACATCTCAACAGCCCTGTAAATCTTTACAAAAAAAAAATATTGTGTCCTCCATAAGTATGGTACTAGCAGAGTGACATTTGTTATTTTTGTTACTTCAGGCATTTGCATTTGAGATCAAAAGATGAATATGAGACAAAAGTACAGACAATCAGCTTTTAAACTATGGTATTTACATGCATATGTATTTTATTGTTTTTACAGAAGCAGCTGTTTTTAAGTTGAGTCCCTCATTTCCAGCTGTGCAAATATAAAGTAGCAGATGAATTTCAATGTATACTGCTTAAAAACCTAAACAAAACAATTCAATCTATCCTTCCTGTATGTTTGGAGGGCACAGTATCTGAAACAGGGAATCATTGATGGGAATAATCAACAAACTCAATTCCCTCTACATGCACACAATAATGGGGGAAATAAATCCTGCATACCATGACTATGGCCTGGATTCCATCAATGCTTGTCCTTAAACTTAAATCACACTGAAACCAATGTGCTATTTTCTCCCTTTGCAAAGACAGTTCGGCAAAGACAGTCTTTAAACAAGCAAAGTAAGAAAATAAATGCACTGCAATTCCACTGATAATAATTGCCGCTCTTACATTTACTTCTGAGTTAAATTTAACAGCAGATATTAATTTGATGTGTTCCTAAGGCTGCTTAGAGACCCACCTGAAGATGGGAGTCACATCAGGGAAGACCACAGAAAATTAAAAACCAGTCAGATATCACCGGGCATTGACATTTCACCTGTGGGCAACCCAGAAAGTTCATTGGATTATGCACACAACAGTCTGCAACCCCAGGGCGTCCTAAACTCAATTTGGCCTCCCATATTTGTTTATAATTGCCATACTGTACATTATGTAAAATGAAAGCAGCATTTGCCAGAGAACTGATCTGGCAGATTAAAGTCCTGCTATGTGAATATGGGATTCATTGTTCATGGCATGCATAGCTTTTTCTAACAGTGTTGACATACATTGAATGAATACAAATTATCCCACAATAAACCCTAAACATGTCTTAAAATGTTATGTCATACCTGATGGTACCAGTGGAATACAGCATACAGAGGAGCAATTACAGAATGCAAATACATTGAATGGATAATGCTATTATAATGGCAGTGTAAAAAGGTATCAAATATGGCATTTTTGTAACATGAAAAAAAAATTAAGGATTACAGCTTTCAGATCTACTTAACACTAGCTTGTCACAAAGCAAATTCTGCACTTCCACAATGGTTGGAATGAAAAGCAGTATACACCAGAGGCCTCGGTTTGGGAAGATCTGTGCTACATTTCATCAATTCATTTTTTTTTCTAAATTTAATTTTTCTGGTACTGCTAAGATTTATTTTGTTGCTATGCATACACAGTCATCTACAGAGTTAAGTCAACCCAAACCGAGTCTATAAGTCCTCACTGGATAAAAGGCACTATCAGTTTGAAATTTAATCCATCAGAGTCAATTTTACATTGAACACTGCATTCCATACGATTCCAAAGTCAACCAGCTGAGAAAATATGCAAATGGTATGACTGAATATGGGTGTTCTGGAGTTATACACTTTGGTTATGCTGTACACTAATCTTGAAACCACCAGCAAGGCTCATCGTTTTTATTGTGCCCATTAGTTCAACCAGTCTGCAAACCACAAAGATCAATGAATGAACATGATTACAGTGAGTTACTTGAGCATCTCAAAGCCATGTTTGATAAATCAAGCATCCTCATAGCAAGCTCTGAGATCCTGCGGTTTAGCCTCTGGTGTAGGCATGGCATCACCCAGAGCTGTGTTTGTTCTCTGTGGATGTGTGGACCTTAAGCCGTCCACATACTGCCCTGCAAGTGACACTCACGCATACGCTCAGCTTCACCTGTGCTGCCCTTTCCATCTGGCTGCACCTGATTTGCCGCATTAAACAAGGGTAGCGATTGCAGAGCCTCTGAGCTCCCCTGCACCACATGCTCTAGCGCTTACTTCAGGACCTGTGGTGAAAATGAAAGTCCAAGGTAATAAAAATGATCTATTAAGTAAAGGTTATTCTGCCTTTTAAATGCTAATTGTTCTGTCAACAGTATTCATTTTCAGGCCTTTCAAAGGGCACACATCCATTTTATTACAGGCATCTGCAGATGGGCTCCATGGGCTTAATTAGACATACCTTGTTTATCATATGTACCCACTGATTTACTAAATATTACAGTGGGACAGGCAGTCTTCTTACAGACTGTGGTTCCAGCATGTCTTTGAAATAGAGCCTGCAATACATTAATAATAATAACAATAATAATAATAATAATAATAATAATAATAAATGTTATTATTATTATTGTTTTTAAATCACTTTAATGATAGAGGCTTTTTGTGTGAGCTCATATTGTAAATTTCTAAGGTTGAATCACATGACAGCATTTAAGTAAGATTCTCTAAAAGGTCAAATGAATATTTAATCTTGAACCAGGCTAGATGTATTGAAATGTTAATGTAATACCACAGGACAGCTCCAATAAGAAAAGTGTTCTGAAAGGTCATTCGGTCCCCACCTACCATCTCTCCACTCACACGCAGACCACTGTTTATGACAAAGGCTGGACAAAATGTTCCTGTTAAGACAGTGGGTACACCTCAGTGGGGACCTGTAAGATCTGACTTTCTTTTCACAAGTCTGCACTCTGTTCTTAGCTTTCTTTCAGGTTAAGAAAGGCCACATCCACAATCCAAAGAGCATTTGAGTTCCTAGCTATCAGAAATGTCTGCATGTGTAATCAATCGGCACTCCACAGCGTGACAAGTTGCTTTCTCTCAAATGAGTCCTCCTTGTTTGAAAAGAATGGTTCACCACTGCCTGAAGCCAACGTGACTGGATGCAAGATGTCCCTAAAAATCACATTGAGCAGAAATACTTAGGGGCAATATTGTCTGTTCAATATCCATCTGTATAGAGAGCTCATTGTGCATTATTTTGTCATGCACAGTCAGCATCCTACAAAAAACACAGCACAAGGTTACAAGGATTGTGTGCCTCTTATTATATGGGTTACCCTTGGTGGCCTTTCGCAAAGCAATCATGAACTCCACCACTTTTAATTAGGCAGACCAGTAGTTTGTCACACAACATTCACAAACCACAAACCAAAGAGAGGAGAAACAGAACTGTGTTTGGACATCATAAAAAACTGAGGAAATAAAATTCCAAAATGGAGGCATTTCAATTACACTGAAGGTTTTTGAGCATCACACTGACTGAGACACGACAAAGCATGATAGAGGCAATAAAACATAATACATACATGCAAAATACTAATGCAGCTATCTGAAGCAGTCATCATGTTTCCTGAAGTGCACAACTGCTGAAATAAAATGAAAACTTTAGTGCTTTGTGCCCGCTGGAATAAAAATCAATATACCTCAATGACTGTTAACTTAAATTTTCTCAAGGAGATTATCTATCAAGATAGAAAACAATTAACATTTTAAAATGCCATTTTTATGAGCAATGACTTCTATATTTACTTTACCCTCTACTCAAGCCCATGAGATACAGGGCTCTATTTTCCAGTGGGTGCATGGCGTGTTGTGAGCCGTTGCTCTGGTGAAATAGAATTTTCACCATTTAGTTTGATATGCCTGAGTGTTGGGTAATTTCATGACTAGCCGTGTGCTGCTGCAGGGGGTGTGTCAGTCAATATTGCATGGCGCGGTACAATTTTGGCGGCTCTTCAGAATTTTCAGGTCAGTCCAGTCGGTCATTTGCGCCGTTCGCCACCAACGCGCGCAGACTACGTCTAGGGCATATGGTGCAGGCCATCTAGCGAATTTTGGGCCTTTCCCAAGCAATGCCTGCATTTGTCACAGTCTACTCAAAAGGCAATCAGCAGTTTTTGTGGATCATATTCTTTCATATGCTGTTCAATTTGACTTTGATATGAATCCCAGAAGCAGCAAAAATGCACACTTTTCAATTATTGTTCTTTTTTATGCTGCATTGTGGTCCCAAGGGTACTGTATTTTGTTATTTGTTTTTAGCTTGGAATGAGAAGCAGGACAATAAATGCAATTGAACAGATTTTTCATTTTAATCGACTGTAGTTAAAATAGCTACAGTACTTGCACAAATTATGAATAGACTACTTTCAAAAACAGAGTTTGATGATTAATGCAATATTTTGCAGCAATCTCTCTTATAGGCATAATAAATGTAATATATATGTAATACAAATAATATCAACATAAAACAGAAATGTAGAAATAATTAGCATTTGAGTTATAATAATAATTGTATTTGTATACAAGTAATAATCATTACAAATTGCTATAAGTATTAGTTTTTACCAACATAATTGAGCAGTCTAACGTATCTTACTTGTGGATATTTTATAATCAGCTTGAACATGTACTGTATAGCTTTGTCTAGTATTTTAAATGATAAATAATAATATTCATGCAAAGAAAAAAAAATGCCTTGTGTACTTTATTTCAAATTACTAATGGTCCGAGAATGTCATTACCATGCATGGTCAAGAAGATATTTCCAATAAGGGGAAAACCGCCATAATTGCATTACTTCAAAGGAATTCAGTAAAGATTGCAATCAAAAGATGTGAAAATTTGCTACAAAGTGTCTGCTACAATAAGTCACAGTAAGTCTGAGGTGTATACAAACAGTTTGTGTACAATTTCAACAGACGTTAATGTGTTAACATCTGCAAAGTATGTGCAGGACAAAAAATAACTGCATAAATCATCAATATCTGCAAATTTTATCACTATTGGTTTAAAAGACCATATGTGCATACATGTTTAAACCAGCAACCAATTAGGAATTTTTTATTTTATTTTTTTGTTTATTGAGGGAAATGTTATGTATGCAGGACTGGATCAGTTGTGGTTTCGGCATGTTTTAAATGTACTTATTTTATACTTATTTTAACTATGTAGTCATAAGTGAAGTTAGTTTTCTTCAGTAAACAAGGATCAGGCTTTAGTGCCATTGCATAACAAACACCTTATATGTACAATACTGGCATTTTGTTTAATGTAACTATCCTTTTTCTGGATTTTGTTTTAATTTTGTAAATAAAATCGAATCAATAAGTGTCCAGCACAGCAGCACTAGGACCACTGATATGATCCATATCCTTAACACCACACTGAAACACACAACATGGCATACAGCACAGATACGACAACATAATAATCAGTGATATCATTCTGAAGACTTATAATACCATTTTGGTTTTTAAAATTGAAACCAAGAGAAATAATATGAAATGAGAATATTGCCTTTTTGCCATTTCTGTTTCAGATAGCTATTTCTTTCACAGTTCTGACAGAAAGCCACACACTGAAATATAACTGCAATAGACTGAGATTGCTACACTCTCAAAGACCTCACTTAAAATAACTGCATCAGATTGAGACTGCTACACTCTCAAAAGCCACACACTCAAAAAACTGAAAGAGATCAAGTTTACCATGCACTCAAAAGCCACATTGTTAAAGAAAAAAAAAAAGAGAAAGAAATTGACTGAGATTGGCTTGAGGTCTTAAAACAGTATTTGACTGAAAGCCTCCTGGTTTGGGCCCAAAGATGTGTACACATTACTCAATTGGCCTGCGCAGATCACTCTGGCCTATTTAAAGATGCGATGCCAACCGCACAGATTCCGATCAATAAGACAAATAGGGACCATCTGATAACAAATAGAGTTGAGTCCAAGAAGTGCATGGGCCTTTTAAAACCAGTGTGCATCAGTTTAAATAATGATCCTGCAATGGGGCTTCCAAATTCTTCCAGTCTGGTGTCTAGATCTCAAGTAATACTGAAACTGTCATATTCAAGCAAAAGAAAACTCAAGTGTTTGAGGTTCATGTTTTCAAGTGACCGGTGGATATCTCAACTTAATCCAGAGGCATGTGGTATGTCAGTGTAATGTTAGCAGAATTATCTTAGAAAGGAGACACTGCCAAAACCAACTGCCTCATCACAGGTGTCTCCATATAAAAAAATCAAGCAAACACTAGCTTGGATTCGCTTGAATCTAAGATAATTCTTTTAGCTATAAATTAAATATAAAGCGATGCCAGCTGGGTCATAACGATTAATTAATGAGCAGCCTATAATATTTTGTAAAACACATTTTAGCCATAGCCAGACAAGAACAAGCTACCCGCTGTGTTTAAAGTTGTTTATACTGGCCCAACGTAAAATTAAGGGGCAGTTGTAATTGGTCAGGACTTCACACATAATAATATATAATATATAATAATAATAGTTTATTGAAATAATTACTTTATATTTCTAAATTTTTTAGAAACGTGTTTTTTATTTTCATTCTTTATTGTGAATTCAAATGTTAAAGAAAATAACTCAGCACCACGCCTGTCCAGCAGCACACATGAATTCTCACAATGAGTTTTGTCATTTTTAGGCATTGTAGTAGTGCATTCATTGTACACTGGAAGGCCCTGTTCTGTGGATGTGCTTGAAAGCAATAGTGCAGAAATCGTAGGACCCGTCTATTACTGAAATAATCACACAGCGAGCAATTTAATTACTCTATCTGTGCTTGTATTATTCAGTTGTTATGCCCTATCCATGAACAGCAAGACTGATTTAGGTACCAAGTAATTATTCAGAAGTTTGGGGAATTGGCTCTCCCTATGTTTGCAAGCCTTCCTGCTACACATCACTGCAGTGCTAAAAGAGCACCAGTAAATGAATAGACATTTCTGTGTTTCACTTTTATTTATTATTTATTTTGGTTATAAACTGTGAAAGGGAGAGTCATAGGAAGTTCACTTAGAATTGTTTCCCTTTAAAGGACGTCGACTGACCTCTGCACGGTATCATTCATGTGTCTGTGAAGTAGGCCAATCATTGTGTTTGTTTGTCAGATGTGGTAATGAATATATTGGGCATGTAAAATGCTGCATTGATGCATACATAGTGTAATGCCATTGCACACGCGACGTGCTTGGGTCAATCTAATCTAATCAATACATTGGAATAATGGAATCCACAAAAATGTTAATGTTTTTTTTTTTTCTTCCTCTTGTCTTTGCTGTACATACCATTTGATTTGTCTTTTTTTTTTAAAAGCACTCCTCCATAGAAATACATATAATACAATAGAGTGGCCATGTAATAAGTGACTAGCTAGTTTACGCTATCAGGACATCTATAAGTGCCAAGGATGATCGATCTATCCACATTGCACTTCCCTGCCAATTGACCAGCAAGTACCTGCAGGGGCATCCTGTTGGGATTTTAGACAGTTTATTCATGTGAATTTGGTCCAGTCTAATTTTTATTCAAAGATTTACATTCAAATAAAAATAGGCTTAGGCTATATGTAAAGTATTATAATCAGAAGCATCAATGCACATTCTAGAGGCCCGATACAGTAAATCATGACATTCCAAGATACTGAAGTGGAGGAACCATAGCTAATTTAGCCTACCAAAAATAAATAAATAAATAAAATAGCTTTTTTTGTATTCCAATTTCCTGATATTTTAAAATAAATTCTGAATATTAGTGCAACACAACCATGCAACATAACAAGCCTTTAGATGTACACATCACCTCCTGTAAATCCATAAAATATATACCGTATTGCTGATGAGGACCAGCAAAGTAAACTCTTTAAAAGAATCATCTGTATTAATTTAAGGAAAACCTATTTCTTTTTTTGAAGAGTCCAGGGTAAAAATGAAACTGATGAACTAATGGCTTCTACATTTTCATTTACGCAGAGATACTGGTGCATGTTCCATTTGCCATATTCAAAGGCAATAATTGCGGGTGCATCTGAATTTTGGGCATCTCAAATGAGAACACACTCCAAAACACTGCAAGAGTTAGGTGATTCACTGCTTCTAACACCAGAGATTTCTATTTAAATTTTTCAGTAACAAAGAAGTATTGTATGCATTGTTGTTCACAGGCTATTTTTCCCCTCCATAGTTTCCAGCTACCTTGATGTTGCATTAAGATGTCTTTCAAGTTCTATTTAGTTATATCTAGCCCTCCTGTTTCCAAGCTTTCATCCATTTTCCTCCAAAGGTGCCTTTGTGCCTGCCATTTTAGTTTTGAAAAAAAGGAAAATAAATAAAAAAACAAACTACTGGACAGCTTGAAAAGAAAATGAAATGAGGGGAGGGTTTTGGATGAGAGCAGTAGAGATGAGGGAGAGAATGTATTATAGTCTCTGAGAGGATACTCTGCTCCTACTCTGTTTTAATGTTCAATTTTAGCACCCATCATTTAGAAAGCCTAGCTTTTCAAATAAGCACTATTTTTGACATTTCAAAAAGTGATATTTTGTTGAATGCATCATTTTCAGGATAAGCACTTTCCAGCATCTGTCCTTAAATAAAAATATTTTTACAAGTTCAGTAACTATCAATTTGAAATTATCCGCATTGTAATCCTCATGATTTTACATATCTTTTAAATATGGATATATCTGGAGGCATAAATAATGGGCACCAGGTAAACTGCTTACATTTTGGCTCCTAGATCTTTGGTAGTTCTTCATGTCTTCCTCAGATTTTACTCAATTTTGGGCAATGTGTTTATGATCCAGGTCATGTAGAGCTTTACCTATTTTATATATGGGTTGTCTCAGTAAAACAAAAAAAGCTTCATTTTTGCCAAGATTTGTTTCACTTTAGTTTATATGGATAATTGGGCATTGCGTAAATGGGCAAGGATTGGCCAGATTCGACATCCGCACAAAAGGGTTACTTGGGCTACTTAATCAAAGTTTTAAAGAATATCAATACAGATAGAATAAATACAAATGGAAAAATGAGAGTTTTTGAATAGCAAATTTCTGAACTTTCTGAAGTGTGGAAATGTTTAGGGTTATTCTCAGTCCTGAATGGAGTGGCAGGGATTGATCATATATAATGGTGACCGAGAAAAACAGTGTCTGCTATTACACAGTATGAGTTTTGGTGTTAACATTGGGACCTTGCCACTCTAACCTTACAGTTGAGGAAGACACCTGCTGAATCCAGAAATAGAATGGTCAAGGTGGCCCCATATGTGCCATCAAAGCTAGATCCCATCATGACTCTCACCTGGACTCTAAACTAAGTGAAGGCAGCAATTGACAAAAACATATCAGGTGAATACTTGTGCATAATCAATTGGCCTAAAACGGCCAATGAGATCTCCTTTCTGAGGGAGAAATTATTCAGATGTCAAATAGCCAAATTGCAAATACAAATCACATACTCAATACCTCTATAAAAAAATCTAACTGTACAATGAATTATGATGATAAATTAACAGAATTATGGCAAATTTATACTAAATTTTAAACAGCTGCACACAAACTGAAAAAGAACATTTCCACTCAGTGCTACCCATGTTTTTCTACATTTATTAATGTAACTCTGCCATAGATTTCTTAATATTGGTGAAGGTCTGATGGTAAATTTCTCACAAGCAGTGACATAAGGACATGTATGACAGTTTTCCTGAGCTCCAATGCAGAGCAATATATATTACATATATATTACATTTAAGTGCATAAATAAAGATTTGTTGCTTGAAATACGATTGCTTTGTAAGTGTGTATACCTGTTGAGGCCAAGGCGTTCTCAGGTATTGAATTCCTCTGAAGCGATGCCAGCAACTCCACATAACACAATAGACTTGGTATAATGGAGGCTATAGCAGACATCATACAATCAATCCTTAGCAAAATTCATTTTATGGACAAAAAGGCAGACTCTATCTGAAATGAACTGCACAAAAAGGATGGATGTGTTGTCCATGGAAGTGAATGGCCAAGTCAATCTGGTTCACACTAGTCTGATGGCTGTGATCGACTCATTAAACGGTAAGCGTGATACCCAAGACACAACTGGACAGTTTGGAGTGGAGGGAGTTCAATTACATCTAATTGGAGAACTGGTCAAACACAGAGAGAAAATTGAGGGTCTACAAAGCAGACAGAGCCATTAGAACATTTATTATGTACACCTGCTCATTAATGCAAATAGCTTGCTCCTTCAAACGGAGATATATGAAGCATGCAGAAATGGTGAAGAGGTTTAGTTGTTCTAACCAATGTTAAAATGGACAAGAGGCACGGTGCCAGTGGTGGTGGTTCCAGCATCTCAAAAATGGCTGCGCTCCTAGGATTTTTACTCACTCCATTCTCTAGAGTTTACAGATAATGGTGTGATAAACAAAATGCATCCAGTGAGTGGCCCTTCTGTGGGCAAAAACACCATGTTAATGAGAGAGGTCAGAGGGGAATGGGCAGACTCATTCAAGCTAACAGAAAGGCCAAAAATGCTCAAATAACACAGATTTATAAAATCGGTATGCAGCAGGGCAGCACTGAACGCACAACACATCAGACCTTGAAGCAAATGGGCTACAGCAGCAACAGTGTGCACACGATCACCAAAATTGGACTATTTTTTTTTTTTTTTTAATTCATGGATCCATCCTGCCCCGTGTAAACTGTGTAGGCTGGTGGTGGTGTAACGATGTGAGAAATGTTTTCTTGGCACATTAGGTCAGTTAATACCAATTAAGCCTCAGATTAAAGTATGCACACACAGACTGGATCATGCACATTACATCATGCAGCCAGAGCCAGTTTAAGACTAACCAACCCACCATCAAATTAATTAGTTTCAGGAAAAGGTGAAAACTTTACATAAAACATTTTGTGTGCGTCATTTATGCTTGCTTTTTGTAGTGTGCTAAAGATATGAAAAGGAACTAAATGACCAATTTAAAAAAGAACTTTCATTCATTCATTCATTCATTCCACTATTCAATCAGTGTGCCCAGTGCAGCACATGGTTCCAAATGTTATTACTACAAACGTGGATTGTGATGAACAAAACTTAATTTGTCAAATTCTAGATGACATGTAGTGCACGGTACAGCCATGAGATGTACTGCTGGGTCCAAACATTTCTGACAAGGCTGCTGGCGGGTGCAGGAGGGCAATTAACCCATTCATTATGAAAATAAGAAAATATTATTAATTATTCTGTTTACAACAGATGTGCAAATCGGCTTGGCTTAATTTAGCTTGTCCATTCCGCATATGATGACATACATTTTTGTTCCCTTCAGTCTAGGGCATACACATTGTTCTGCATGCACAAACAATGTGAAACTCACTGTGGTTATAATCTAACATGACACGCGTTGCAAAGAGCAGGGAATAGCCCTTCTGGCAAAACTCCAAAAATGTCCACTCAAAATCTTCCATTAAAGTTTAACTGGTCTAATAATTCCCTCCCTGTCCTCCTCAAATGCACAAATGAGTTTACTGTTTACAAACAATGGCGTGTGCACATACAGCTCGGGGGCAGAAACATTTGAAACCTGAAAAAATTCAGGCCTTTAAGCCTCTACCTCCTATGCATTATTTTATCTTCAATAAAAGTGCAATAAAATCTTTTTTTATAAAGCCACAGTTGTGTTTTTCTTTAAGGGAGAAAAAAAAATCAATGGTTATCAAGTTCAAGTATGACTAGGAATGCAACAATGTGGCATTTTTTATGGTTAAATAGCAATATCTAACTAAAAGGATAATTTGAGGATGTAGTCTAGTCCAAGCTAAAGCACTCTGAACATTGCTGCTGAAGTTACATGAATTCTGTATGATGATTTGCTTCCTGTCTGCACATGCATATTCATTGTGATGTCAGAAGAAAACTCCTCTATGGTCAGCGTTCTGGCACAACATGGCTTCCAGGCCTCAACCAGGTGGGTGCTACACATGGCAGTACTTGAGAGGAGTTGTTCCTTCATTGTACATCATTTTTACAACATAAGATAAACAGCTCTATACAAATGGCAAAATGGCAGATAATAATACGAATACTAATAATAATAATAATAATAATAATAATAATAATAATAATAATAATAATAATAATAATAATAATAATAACACACACACATACACACACATGCACACAAACTCAGTAATCACAAAGGAAGACCTATGCCGTTGATGACTGATGAATTCACACAACCCAAAAAACCTGTTCAACAAATCAGAGACACGCTTCAGGAAGCAGGCCTAGACGTGTCAGTGACTACTGTCCACAGAAGAGTTCACAAACAGAACTACAGAGGCTACACTGCAAGATGCAAACCACTAGTCAGCAGCAAAAACAGGATGGTCATGTTATAGTTTGCTGAGTACCAAAAAGAGCCTGCAGAGTTCTGTAAAAAGGTATTACAGACATATGAGACGAAGATTGACTTATCAGAATGATGGAAGAGCAAAGAGGCCAAAATGAACTGCCCAAGATCCAAAGCACCCACCCATCATCTGTGAAACATGGTGGTGGGGGTGTTCAAGATTGGGCATGTATGGCTGCCGCAGGTACTGGCTCAATTGACTTTGCTGATAATGTAACTGCTGATAGCAGCAGCAGAATAAATTCTGAAGTGTACAGAAGCATCTTATCTGCTCAGGTTCAAGCAAATATCTCCAAACTCTTTGGACGGTGCTTCATCCTACAAAAAGGCAATGACCCCAAACATACTGCTTAAGCAACAAATTAGTTTTTAAAAGCCAAAACCTGGAACATTTTTGACTGGCTATACCCAATTTGAATCCAACTGAACATGTGTTTCATAGGCTGAAGAGAAAATATGCCCCCGAAACAAGCAGAAGATGACAATGGCTGCAGTACAGGCTTGGCAGAGCATCACCGGAGAAGACACTCAGCACCTGGTGATGTCTGGACATGATAATGCCCTGAAATGAGTTGGCTATGTATAAAAAAATGCTGTAGTTTCTATATGGTGAAATATACAAGTATACCCTTTAATAAAAGCTGAGAATATGCACTTTAACCATATGTGAATCATTGGATTACAAATCCAAATTTGTGGAGTATAGAGCCTTTTTTTTTTTTTTTTAAGTCTGTCCCAAACGTTATGGAGCTGACTGTATGTACACACTTGGTCTCTAGGAAAAGCAAATACTGCTTGTACAAAAATGACAGAGCGACATGTCAGAGAAAATATTTTACAATTCCTACTTAATATATTGAATTTAAACTGATTATTTTTGCTATACAATTTGAGTAAACTCAAACCCTGATAGATTTATTTGCACAATGACATGACAGGTGTTCTAAAATGTCAGCATTTTTTATACAGGAAATAAGGAAAAAAGGATATAAACTATTAAAAGGCTTCTAATCCTCAGCAATTCTGCAATAACGTAATGTGACCCTTTTTAAATGGATCCTTCGGTTATATAAATGAGTACTCAGCTGCATTTCAGTTGTATCTTGCCTCAAACAGGCAGTTGAGCTGTATTCACGTATGCACATAGTTAGATAACAGGATGCATATTCCTCAAAATTAGACATTCTAAGCATACATTTAATCCATGTGCTCAACAACCAGATGATTTGATTTTATCCAACAAATATTTCTTTTTTGGAACATATTAAGAATGGTTGCACTTTTGCTAACCCTTGAACATGTATTTTTATTATATAAATTCAATATTAATTTAGAATTACTCTTTCAGAGGGCATTGAAAATGGCATTTATGAAAGCATGATTTGAAAGAGAAGACTCAGCTGGGAAGCAGCCTCTCTCTGAGAATTAATACAGCAGATGGGCCTTTTTAAAATATTAACTTTATATCTAAAGAGTGTGGCAATCTGTTACAACCGTCTGCAGATTCTAAGCTACATCAAGAACACAGATTACTTTTCTTACTTATAAAACATGTGCATTCCATTTCCAATTGTTTAATTTCCGCTTTTTGTAACAACCCTGATTCATTTCCTTCTTCTTGTCTTTTTTCCATAATAATCATTAATTTATCTTCAGAAATGAACAGAATGAAAAAAGAGGCGAGCAATCTAGTGATGCAGGAACAGCTTATATAGACTGGAAAAGTGAAGGACATAATGAAATAAATAAATGGCGTGTTGGATACAGAATAATTAGAAGCCGCAAACAGGCTCTGGCTGCAGGCCACACCTTCCAGGGGAATTCAGCAAACAAACAGCCACTAAATCAGGCCACATCAGTCGAGAGGGTGTGGGACACAGCAAGGATGGGAGATGTTCCTCCACACAGAATCTCTTTGGGCAGGCTGTGACAGGACGGCGTGGCTGTTAAATGACCCGAAAGTGTCCCCCAGCGGGTTCTTAGCATACTCTGATAGATGAAGCCTTGCAGAAGAGTATGTCTACATCAGGTATGGGCCAGTCTGTGCTACAATAAATTATGCTATTTATCATTTCAGTTTTAATCTTTACAGATTTAATTTTTTATTTTTGTGAACAGTGGCAGAATGAGTTTGAGCAGGAAGGAATGTTAAAGTAAATAGTAACTGGAACTGGAAGGTAACACAATTATTGAAAATGGCCCTGTCTAGCAAATGCTCAGGTTTAATGATCACAAATCCTCTTTAGTCACAGATAAGCATTGCTCGACCACAACAGTAAATGGAAAAATGGGTCTCAGTGGTCCAGCAGCATAACAGCCTGCAATAAATGTACAATTTTAATATTTTATTTGAACATTATAAAAGGATAGCCTAGAAATGAATTTCATATGAGAAAAAAAATGTTTACCCAGAAGAAAGGTAATATTAAGCAAGCTATGTGGTGCAATTCTGTCAACCTTTTATTTGTATAAAATGGAATCTGTGTTACACAAAATGTAATGATACCCATTCTGACTACGCTTGAATGGTTAAACGGTTAAGTGATCTTGTGAGGTCCTCTAAATTTGCAGCAAGTTAGAAGTAATTTTAAGGCTAAGGAGTATGTACACACAAATCTTATTCTTTGGAGTAGGAATACATTTCCACAATTCTAAGAATGTCTCCTCATGCAAGCATACATTTTCACTCTGAGAAACTGTATGCGGTACATATGGCCTCAGACCTGCAAGTGTCAACAATGGGTTTTGATGATCTCCATAATTTTGACAGAGCTTGCAAAAGCCATGAAAATGTACAAATTTAAGAGCATGTCAGTGGAAATGCACAACGAATCCTGTCCCCCTCCCTGAGCTCAGTTTTACAACCAACCAGTTAGCACTGTTGGGCATATATGTTGTGTTTCAGGGTTTCTATTTTTATTGTATTTTTTAAATTAAAAAAAATAATAATAAAAATGGATAGGCCATTGGATTTCAGTGATTCTCAAACCCATGTATATATTTTTACTACTTTACATACACTGTACATTTGATCAGTCCTAATTACATTTGCAATACAAAAAATAAAATGAGCATACATTACATATGCTTGATTAATAAATGGCCGAATAGATATGCAAAGAAATATGCAAAAAAAATTCCTGCCACAGTGAGAATAGAGACAAGGTTGTGATTGAATTAAAAGTGAGATGCAGACTTGGTGCCTGCTACCTGCTTTTTCCTCTCATCATTCTTCATGTTCATCTGCTTTCTAAGAATGAAAGGATGTTTTGATCCATGAACTCTCATGGACATGAAGGATGCAACTATACAGCTATTGTAGTCTAGCCGATCTGACAATCAGTCTGTTTGGCAGTCTATCTGTCTGTATGAATGAACAAGCAAAAGAATAAACAAACACGCAAACAAACCTTTGTGTTATGTCATAATAGATTCTTGGTTTTTCAGTTTTACTCCTGAATTGTTTCATCTGTAAATTTAAAGACTGCAAATGGTGCAAAAGGGAATACAGGGGTGAGTGCAGTGATGCAAATTTTGTTCTTTGAAGGTAATGGAATTATACTCAAAATAATGCCATACCACCAGCATTCAATAATACTACCTAATGCAACTTAGTTTATCTCTGAAAATACTGGCACACATCTCATAATCCATACATTATCTATACCCACTTATTCCTGGTGATGGTTGCAGAGGGTGCTGGAGCCTATCCCAGCGTGCACTGGACAAGAGGCAGGAATACACCCTGGACAGGTCGCCAATCCATTGCAGGGCACAACAAAAAAAAATAAAAAATCCATCGCAGGGCACACACACCATTCACTCACGTACTCATACCTAAGGGCAATTAGCAATTAGCCTAACCTACATGTCTTGGACTGTGGGAGGAAACCGGAGTACCGGGAGGAAGCTTACGCAGGCATGGGGAGAACATGCAAACTCGAGAGAAAGGTCCAGGCCGGGATTCAAACCCATGACCATCTTGGTGAGAGACATCTTCAAACATAAATAGATTTTATTGTTCTGTTAAGTCTTTCTCTCCTGAGGCATACTGTAAATAAATACAAAAAAGGACTGATATATATTTAAAACTAAAACCCCAAAACATATTCCTTTAAGCCTGATTTTTGAGTTTCTTGTGGAAAAATAGAAATACAGAAGCAGGTGGTCACCCTAACAGCTATCCTCTCTCTTTTCATTTCTCAGCCCAGATTATTCAGTTACATCTCCATGTGCCCCAACCATTCCAGAGCTTTTTTACTCTATGGACAAAACAACATGTCTGCCAGTAAGCACTGAGCAATGTGATTTCTGTGTGGCAAATCAAGAGCCATACTTGATGGGTCATGTTTTTGGCCAGCGCATGGCATGTGGCAAGCCATCACATTAGCAGAGTAGCACTTTTGTCAGGGATTTTGATGCGCATGAGCCTATTTGGTCATTTTTGACTGTTTCAAGATCAAGCAGGGCATTGCCATTTTGGAGCAGTACATTGCAATTTTGTTTGTCAGCGTGGTCTGTGATTTGCATCTGTATAGTTTCAGCCCAGCATACGGTGAGTTGCTCATTTTGTGGCTTTCCAAAACAATGTGCACATGATCATAAGCTATTCAAAAGCCAATCAACCATTTTCATGGATCATATGCTGTCCAGTTTGACTTACATAAATAAAAATCACCCAAGCAGGAAAACGCCATCCTTGCATTTATTGTTTATTAATCTTTTTCTTTATTATTTTAATTAACTTATGTATTTATTGCTGCCCTGCTATCCTGGCCAGTTCAGTCATAGAGCAAAAATTACATTTCAGATAGAGCTTTCTTGGACCATTTGGTGAAACATTACAATATAGTCTTCAGAAAGGCAGCACATGCTTTGTGGCAAGCTGTGTTCTACGTAACATTACCAGGCCTCACAGATGTCATGTTGACAACAATACAGAGGAGACATTAGAAGACTTTAGACAAAGAGAGACCAAACGTTTGAAGGCGAAGAGGCAGTCAGTGCATGGAAGCAGCTGATTCCCTGTGTGAGTATGCACAATGTATGCTTATAAGGCCGTCACACATTTCAAATTTTGTCTTAATTTGTGTTACTGTACATCTTACTTATGTTCATTCAAATTGAAATATGTGAAAATTAACCACGGTAAAAGTGAAGGAAATGACTCACAAATTAATCATATATCCCCTACATACTTTTTGACACAATGGTGTTTATTTAAGATAGGGGGATTCTTACAAAAAGCCTTGGGTTTTAAGTTGGCTCTTAGTTCAAGGGTATAATTTCTGGGAGGGGAGGGGGGGGGGGGGGTAAGAGATACCCCAGATATTACAAAACAGGCCAAATAACCCCCCCCCCCACACACACACACACACACTAATATAGCATGATGATTAGAAAATTCATTTAATATAATGAAAATGGGGATTTCATGTTGTGATTGGGATATACTGATCTGCAGTCTGAAGTATTTCTCCCTTAAAATTAAACAGAAACAATGATTTCAGAGCTGTTCTTTAAAGAAAAAAGGTACACACTTGTTTCAGTCTCATATAGTAACTGGACATATTCTCAATTTCTGCATGGTGGTTTCATTTGGAAGGCTTGTTTAAAGTGAACAAATCTTGTACAGGGATCTGAGACTCCGCAGTTACAGAACACTTTGTACACAGCTGAATCTACAGATTCCTAGGAAAAGATATGCCTTCTGAATATTCATTTTCAGAAAACACAGTTGGTTGTTATATTATAATCATCTTTACAATTGATAAGTTTTAGCTGTAACAGCCAATCATTCAGAGACAAATCATGATTGGAGCTTACCTGTTTTTGAATATTCATGAACACAGCACTAGCTGACTTTGCCTGAACTACTCAGCAGGACTGTTGAATGTTTCTTGATTGTCTGAAGGGGAATGAACACCAGCTTGCTCAAATATAAATAGCTCATGATGGCATTCATGTAGTTTTCTCAGGTTCTCAAAATGTATCTTCAATTCACTGCATTGTTACTGCTCATTAAGTGATAAACACTATTTTAAAAGATAAGAATACACATTAAGGGCAAAACTTTAATTGCCCTAAGGAAACTGAAAAAGGGGCTATGAATTTAAATGACTTTGAAGGGGGAATAGAATTTAGTGTCTAAAAAAGAAAGCAAAACTTAAATTTAGAGTTAAAGAAAATTACATAAATCCTACAAAACTTGCAGGTGTTCCATTAATCACAATTTTTGTCCCCGAGGCTCCCAATGGCAATGTGACAAAATTACAAGCACTCTAATGCTAAGTAGATATATATATATATATATATATATATATATGTTAAAAATGTGAATGAATAATACACACACTGCAATCTATTCCCAAACCACAGACATATATCGGTGCTATTATAGAGTATAAGTTTTTTTTTTTTTTTCAGAAAGATTTCGAGGAATGCTCATGGTTAATTGGTAGCAATCACAGAAAGAGCTGATCTGAGAAAAATCAAGCAGCAAACACCTCTTTATACCCTCAAACTCTGTGTTCTAAAACCAGATATTAGTAGTTAGTAGAATAGTAGTTTACAGTGTGAATCAACCAAAGAGATAAGCCAGTTCAACCCCCCCCCCCCCCCCCCCCCCCCAAAGGAGAAGGTTTGTGAAGTGGAGCTGGAGCATAATTGTTGTGCATAGTTGTGCAGCAAGTTGTGCAGCAAGACAAAAATCTTCCAATTTGTCTGAATTAAAGCAGTTCTGCAAAGAAGAGTTGGCTACAATTCCTCCTCAGCGATGTTAAAGACTGATATCAAATTTTAGGAAGTGTTTGGTTGCAGTTATTGCTGCTAAATGTGGTTCATCTAGTTGTTGGGTTAAAGGGGGCAATTACTTTTTCATGTTAACAACTATATTAATAAGAGTAGGGGGTATATTGCTAAGAGTAGGGGGTTCCCCGGTGTCCTGGCCAAATCCCAGATCTGGCTCTTGCAAACTTGCCACTAAAAATCATCCCCAGACTTAATTGGCTAAATAAATGTTCTCTCCCTCTCCACCTTCGCTAATGTGTGGTGAGCGTTCTGGTGCAAATTGGCTGCCGTGGATCACCCAGGTGGGTGCTACACATTGGTGGTGGGTGAGGTGAGTTCCCCTTCACTGTAAAGCACTTTGAGCATTTTGGAAAAGTGCTATATGAATGTAATTATTATTATTAATAATAATAATAATAATAATAATAATAATAATAATAATAATAATTAATGCCAATTCATGTGACCGTATCGTGAAGTGTTATCGATTATTTTTTTCATTAAACAAATAAAAACACAAAACGTGTTTTGTGTTTACTCAGCTTCCTTTTGTCAAATATTACATTTTGTCTGAAACCATTCTGAGTGACAAACATGCAATAATAGAGGAAATAAGGATGGGAGAAATGTATTAATTTTTTAACATCAACTAGTTGTTAGAAATATATTTTTGAAATTAAAATATTTTAAATCAATTGGAGTTCTGAAATAAATAATCTTATAGTTTTACTGTGGACATGTGTCATGTTTGTCTGACAATTTAATACAAGGTATAAACATGTACAGTTGTGTCCTAAAATGTCTAATTGTAATGTCTAATTTGAGTAACATGTATGACTGAGATATTTAATATTGAAGTACTTTTTTTCTGAATTATTTTTTTCTGAATGATACAATTGACTGACATATGTTTTGAAAAATTTAATACCCATGACAGGTCTCCAATTCGTTACAGCTACCATTGTGCTCATTTATACCATTTCTAACAGGCAAAGTTATGAAATAGTATGGAAACGAAACCTGCACAGATTAAATGATTTGGAATACAGAGAAGAACTGTAAGTTTACGGCCTGCTGAACATGTCTGTCAAACTGAAAAATGTGTTCTTAAGAGATATTAGATTTTCACACCTGATTGATTACACAATATCAGCAAGTCCCATCAATTTAGAACAGGCTGTCTGTCTCTTCTTATTCTTAAAGAAATTTCACCATTTCCATCTGATGAAAGTCTGCTTGGGTTCCATTTCTGTAGCAGACAGTTCATGAATACCCATGACAGAACACACTGTGTGCATCTGTCCGGATAATGCAGAGTGCACTGTAATAGAATGGACAATTTATACATGTTGAGATACCAGGGAACTCAGAATACCACTGCAGATTAAAATGAAAACAAACAATAATAATTCATGGGTTGTGTTCCATAGATTATACTCGAAATTGACACTGTTGGATTATCAACCAGACTGCAAATGTGGAAGTTAGCTACTGGCACAGTCAAGACAGCTTTTGATATGCTTTTTTGTCATATATTATATCCAATCAGCCACAATAATAATGCCTGTTAATATAAGATCTAATAATTACGACACAGTGTGTGTGTGTGTGTGTGTGTATATATACACACACACACATGCACACACTATGTCACAATTACTAGTCATAATGATGATAACAAGATCTCAATTTTGAGAAATTATATGTGACATGTGTTCTTGGGAAATATACAATTTTAATGGACAGCCAAGAAAAAAATGGTTGATTTGATTTGATTATATTTCCATCTTGGTTTAAGAGCATTATGAGATCTTAGCATCGCTGAGCAGTATTGACAGCATTGTAGGCCTGCACAGCAAACAAATGCATGCACTTGATGAACGGACCCCATTGGTGAGAGAATCACAGTCAGCGACGCAAATATTTGTACTGAACTGAACAAAATTATTCAAATGAGCAGAGTGCTATGTCATCTCCCCCAATAGTGCAGGCACTCATCTGTTTCTTGTTCTCATATTTATGTGATTTGTTTCTCAAAATTATAAGATCTCCTCATGATTATAAGATATTTTTTCTCAAAAATCACGACCATTTCTTGTAATTATAAGATAGTAACATAGTTATGGCATAGCAAGTGAAAAACAAAATAGTATTCATTCTGAATAGACTTCCATATGGCCAGATCTTTATGCCTCACTGAAGGATTATTGCCTAGGAAACAGGTCAATATTTATTGCCCAACTGTATGTGTATATGTGTGTATGCGTGTGCATGTGCATGTGTGTGTGCGCGTGTGGACACACAGTGGTCACTTTATTAGGTACACCTTGTTAACGCAAATAGCCTTCTCCTCCGAATAGTGAATAATGTGGCTGCAACTCAATATATAAAACATGAAGACATGGGGAAGAGGTTTAATTGTTGTTCAGTTGTTCAAATGTTATAAACGGGCAAAATGCATGATCTAAGTAACTTTCACAATAGTATGATTGTTGGTGCCTGATGAGTTCTAGCATTTCAGAAACAGCTGCCCTCCTTGGATTTTCATGTGCAACAGTCTCTAGAGTTTACAGATAATGGTGCGATAAGCAACCAACATCCAGTGAACAGCAGTTCTATTGGCAAAAACACCTAGTTAATAAGAAAGGTCAGAGGAAAATGGGAAGACTCATTCAAGATAACAGAAAGGCCACACATGCTCAAATAACAGCTTTTTACAATGGTGGTGTGCAGAAGGGCATCTCTGAATGCACAGCACATTGAACCTTCATGTGGATATAGGCTACAGTAGCAGAGCATGCAGGGTTCGATTCCTGTCAGCTACAAACAGGAAGATGTCGGTACAGTGATCACCATCATTGGATGACTAAAGATTGAAAAAGCACCACCAGGACGGTCAAATCTTGATTTCTGCTGTGACATGTAGATGGTAGGGTGAGAATTTGGCATAAACAGCATGAATCCATGGACCCATCCTGCCTTGTATCAATGGTTCAGGCTGGTGGTGGTGGTGTAATGGTGTAGGGAATGTTTTTTATTTTTTGTTTTTGTTTTTTTTTGGGGGTACATATCAGGACCTTTAACACCAACTGAGTATCATATAAATGGCACATCATACCTAAGCATTGTTTCTGACCATGTGCATTGCTTTATGGCCAGTCTATCCTTTTTAATTTGGACACTTCCAGCAGGATAATGCACCATGTAAAAAAGCATGCACAATATCAGGCTAGTTCCATGAACCTGACAGTGACTTCATTTTACTCCAATGGCCTGCACAATCTTCAGATCTCAATCCAGTAGAACAGCTTTGGGATGAGGTGGAACAGGAGGTTTGCAGCGTAAATTTGAGGCCAAAAATCAGCAGGAACTCAGTGATGCTATCATGTCAGCATGGACCAAAATTCCTAAGTAATGTTTCCAACCCCTTGTAGAATCCAGGCTGCAAAGATTTCAGGCTTTTCTGGGGGCAAAAGGGGGTCCTATCCAATACCAGACAGATGTACCTAATACATCTGTTGCCAGTGAGTAATGACTATATATAAAAATGACAGTACACAGACCACCCAATATGGATGTAAATACCCTCATCCGTCCAGGCATTGCAAGGAGTGGGATATTTGTATTGGCAAATACAAATTACTGTGCATGTTACTATATTACATCATATTTATATTGTTCAAAAAACATCCCACTATCTTTGATAGAGGACAATTAATTTTCTGGAACAAAGTGATGCACTCAAAAAAAAAAAAATAATAATGAATTATCTTTGGCCGAAACAAACTATTGTAAAGCTGAAAATGCATTTTTACAGAAGTTGGCTAGCTTGCAGGGCATTAGCAAAAATAATTGGCACGATGTTGGCAGTATAGCCTCTGCCTGAGGATGATAAATTGTGAATTGCTTATTGCCTTTTGATACAATTCACGCTCACTTCATGTAAATGTGCTGAAACTGCTTCAAACTTTTTTTTTCTCTTTACAGCATACCGTTACGGAAAATGTAAATTTGAACGTGCAGATCCATCTATTGTTTTAGTTGGTTTTCACATCTGCATGCAGCTGTGAAATCTGCGGATGGGGCAACAATCAACAAAACATTACAAAATAAAAAAAATGTTATGCCTTTTGCTGACTGACATACGATAACAAAAATAAGAAAATACAGAACATACTAAAGCAAATCGAGCTGCAAATGATAGGGTTTAAATACTGGCCAACATCAGAACAAAATTCCCTGTATCAATCAACTGAAGATGGTTTTTCCTTTTCTTTTTTTCCTCCCATAAAGAAGAAACTGCTGCTGTGTTGTCAGCTTCCTGGTAGGTCAGAATGACCCAATTTCAGAAACTGATAATGGTTCTATTACCTTACAATAAGAGACAGGCAGGGGGCCCACAGGACTATTACTCAGGGTATGATATTCTTCAAGTGACAGTCCTCCAGCAGGTGTTCGTTAGCTCCAATGGCTTTTGTGAGGAATCATTTTCTCATCATCTGCCCATGCACCTGGCCAAGGATAATCCTATACTCTTAGTCCATACGGAGAGGGTATAGCTCTGTAGAAATCGATCCAGCTCAAAAATAGTCTTAATTACTCTATTGGAGGAAATGGTTGGATGAGAATTTGAACCACCTGTTGCTATAGAAGTCAGTTAAGCTTCTGTTAATTACACAGAGCTAGTTTGATAGGCACTACTAAAATCATCACGCCTGTGGATGTGTTTGAATGTAGGGCGCTAGGTAGACAAAAACCAAAGAGGAGAGGGGAGAAAAAGGCATTCTAATTGCTTGTAGTGTTTCACATAAAAATGATCTTGGACCCCTGTCATACCAATCCTGATAACAGAAAATGCTATACAGTATGCTGAACATTGATAACAAGGGATCTGGCCTGTATTACACATCCGCTCTTTCGCTCCATATATAATATATATACTGCATTGTTGATGACATGCTCACATTCGGTTCTAGTACTTTAACTCGCCAATAAATTGTTTTAGGGTGCGCAAACTAATTAAAACTGAACATTCACTGACAGCTAACGTTTGCCAGCTACAGTAGCTATGAGAGGCAGTATCCAAGTGACAC
The DNA here is from genome assembly GCF_013347855.1 of Anguilla anguilla. Lineage (NCBI taxonomy): Eukaryota > Metazoa > Chordata > Actinopteri > Anguilliformes > Anguillidae > Anguilla > Anguilla anguilla. Next base: position 20,943,117 of record NC_049216.1, on the reverse strand, counting down.
TAACTATCCAGTTGATTTTTAAAATTGAGTTGTTGGAATAACATTATGTTGTATTACGGAGGAAATGTTCAACCATATCAATACAGTGTGGTAATGTTAGTTTCTACTATCGACAACACAAACACGAGACATGCAGGGACATTTCGGTTCCACAAAAAAAATATTAATATCAGAAATGTACTTTCTTGGATTACAAATAAACAATAGACTTTTTCTCTTTTGATTGACAGGACATAATTCAGATCTTGCCATTTAAAATGATTGGTTGATGGCTGATGTGCAAAATGTTTATTTATCGACAGATATCGATTGTTGGCTACGGTGGCTCTGAAGTGCAAAACACAAAAACAAAAAGAAAACGCAAAAACAAAAACTTTCAGCCCTGAGGTGCAGATGCAACATACAAAAACAAAAACGTGCTGCGCTGAAGTGCAAAACACAAATACAAAAAGAAAATGCAAAAACAAAAAAGGAGCAGCCCTGTGGTGCAAAACACAAATACAAAAAGAAAATGCAAAAAAAAAACTAGCATCCCTGAGGTACAGATGCAACATACAAAAACAAAAACTAGTAGCCCTGAAGTGCAAAACAGAAGCATACAACAACAAGCAGCCCCGAGGTGCAGATGCAACATACAAAACAAAAACTAGTAGCCCCAAAGTGCAACAGTGCACTAGTTTTTGTTTTTGTATGTTGCATCTGCACCTCAGGGCTGCACGTTTTTGTTTTTGTATGTTTGTGTTTTGCACATCAGGACTGCTAGTTTTTGTATGTTTGTGTTTTGCACCTCAGGGCTGCTCCTTTTTGTTTTTGCATTTTATTTTTGTATTTGTTTTTTGCACCTCAGGGCTGCTCCTTTTTGTTTTTGCATTTTCTTTTTGTATTTGTGTTTTTCACTTCAGGGCTGAAAGTTTTGTTTTTGCATTTTCTTTTTGTATTTGTGTTTTGCACTTCAGGGCTGAAAGTTTTGTTTTTGCATTTTCTTTTTGTATTTGTGTTTTGCACTTCAGGGCTGCATGTTTTTGTTTTTGTATGTTGCATCTGCATCTCTGGGCCGAAAGTTTTTGTTTTTGCATTTTCTTTTTGTTTTTGTGTTTTGCACTTCAGAGCCAGCGTAGTTGGCTGATGTATTGGTGCATTATATATATATATATATATATATATATATATATATATATATATATATATATTGTTCTTAATCTGACACAATAATCTGCTAATCTTCTAACAGCTGCAGGTAGCAAAAACAAACCTCCTTTCACTACATGCACATGATGTGCAGCAGGATGGTTGCTCAGACCTGGAAAACGATAGCAGCAATTTCACATGCACTCAGCGAGATTACCGTCCTAATTGGACCATAATTAGGCGTGGACTTCATAAAAGCTTTGGAAACACAGAGGAACGCAAGCTTTTTGCTCTGAGATCAATTATACAAGATTAACATGTAATTACAGCAAGAAATTTGAAATGCCACTGTGTCAAACGTAAGAATTAACCACATCCCAGTAGACGCCTTCATTGCTGTCATCGTTAGAGGGGTGAAGGATTACATTTTTTTTTTACTCTTCATCACTATTCTTTTACACTACCTTGCATAATCCTCAAAGAATGACACACTGCGGGGATGGGGATGGGATCTGGTTCCCATGAATATTTGTGAGTACCAGTCAGACTAGCGTGCCTTGACTGATATAGACATGCATTCATGCAGTCAGGTGTCACAGACATATATATGCAACCACTCAATGCATAAGATTAAAATGACTGAATCTGCACTGAGCACTCTTACCTATATCAGCTGATCAGTGATCATGTTCAATTTACACAGAGCATTTGTGGGAGGTTGGAAGTATGTGTCATGGCATTACTATGCATCACAGCCTCACACAAAGACTGGGATTATATCATTTTCTATTTTGTGGATATTTGTAATGTCAAACTTATGCCTTGTCTGTGTGGCTTCAAGGTTTGCCAAAAATAAATTATACTATGCAAATTCCTTGTATGGAGAGTTCTACTCTAATCATAGCAAAAGTAATCATTAAAGACAATAATGACACATATGCATTTGCATGTGTAAGGATTTTGGGAGCATTGGTTTACATTAGGAAAATCTAACTCAATACCAGACAGCCAACAGAAAATTCAGGGTTATGTGAATATTAAATAATCAGACTATAAGGTCTATAAGAGGGTTGAGCCCTTGTGTTCTACTCCCTTTAGAATTCCATCCAATTATCTGAGGAGAGGGCAAAGGCCTTGACCTACAGTTATCATTAAAGTGCAGAGCCCAGCACACAAGTTTGTGAATTACATGTGAGGGCAGCATTCTGGGCTGAAGAGTGAAAAGGTCACAGAAAAGTTCAGCTGCTAGTCATTTATAATGGGAAGTTCTGGGATTGCATGCAGGTTTTAAAATCTGTAGCTAGAGGAAATGGTTTGCACTCAGATGCAAAGATTGTGAGTGTAGCAGTTTTAAAATGGACAATTTTAATGTACATGGGACTAATGCTATAAAAAGCAATCTTAAAAAATGATAGATTAAGGTACAATTCAAGGCAGTATGATGATTGCACTGTTTAACAAGTCAAACATACACTTACAGGCATCAGAAGCCCTGGAGAGTAGTATATTATTAAAACCAAGGGAGATATGAAAGGTATTACCCTAGTGTGTTGCATATCACTCATTTTACTGCATAATATCATTGTACAGCTGGAGGGCCAAAGTAACTTAAGATACACTGATGACTGCTTACATTCTGGGTGTGAAGATTTGAACAGATTTGAAAAGCCTGATGTAGAAGCGACAGATATAATGGCTACAGTTTCTAAGTATCAAGCTTTGTATAGCATCAGGAAATTATTCCAGAGATTTAAAGACATATAAAATATAACACCCCTCCCCATCACATAACAGATTATCCTAATATAATTTTTAAAACAGTATCCACACCAATTTTCTTGCAGTGATGTCTAAAAATGCAAGATAGTATCTACCAAGTATAAATTAGGTATGTGAACCATGACCAATTATATTTATTACATATATGCTGATAATTTACCAAAATTAGCATTTAGTCTGTATTTACAATTAGAGGACATATCAGATGAGATATTGTATCCCACATACTAAAGATATGTTTTTGGTGGAGGTTGATGCCTGACACATGGCAAAAGCCATGAGCTGTCACTCTCAGCAATATGAGTCTGCTTTAACACTATAGATTTCACCTTCTGACCTTTTTTATCTAATAATAAGAACATATTTAGTTCCACTCCATTCCTATTAATTACAATGATGATATACAGGGGGGAAATTGGCATCACCAATGCGTGTAATGCATACCTGTCACCTTGGAAATAAACTAAAATTTACCTCACTTCTCTCTTCCTCTGAGAATGGTTCTAAGAGGGCCTAAACTAATAAATCTTCAGTATTTTTCATTTTATATGAGGAAGACCTGAAGAGTAAGGCACTTTATCACGCAGAAAGGCTTTTTCCACTGTGCCTTCAGCACTCTACACCTTAATATGTTGAGGGAACGGTTCTAATAATGTTTTGAGGTGTGTTTGTTTTCTGGAAATTGTTTCATATATCATTTTGATTGGGGTTTCAATGCTGGTGGCTGGTTTAAGGGAATATTATGTTAAACATTATCTACCAGATAGTACTTTCACAAAGAAGCCATTGTCTGTCAAAACTGTAGCCCTGATCATTGATTTAATTCCATTTATCCATTTTCCTCAATTGCGATTGTGTGTGTGCGAATTCCATCAGTTCACACAAATAATTTTCAGCACAACAAAAGGTCTTCACAGCATTTTAATCATGTGGTGCTGGCTGATAAATAACACTTGTTTGTCCTGACTGGCTTTTTCTCAATGGGAAGGTCCATATATCTGAAGGTGTGCCACATAGTGTGAGGATCCTCTGCTATGTGTGTCATTATCAGCAATTTTATATAGTGTGTGACATTTTCAAGAAGTTAGCAGTGTCATATTATAGACAATACAGAGATATATTACTATTGTTGTTCTACAGCAGTAGGAAATATTTAAGAAGCAGTCTTAAAATCATCAGAAAACAATTTACGAAAGAATGCTTTTGCTGCATTGTTAGCTTTATTTAAAACTGAGAAAATTGTCTCACTGCAAAAGAACTGATGCTTTCATGCATTACTCAAATATAGGAACAGCTAGTATTGTTACTGTTTCTTTATTTTCGTGGGCAGTAATTTCAAATGTATGGAATTGCATTACTACTGAAAAAAATGGAGTAAATTCAAATGTGATAATCATCTTAATATAAGATAATAAAATGATCCTGTTAAATAATCACATTATCACATATAAAGATAATCTTAAAACATGGTCATTTTACATATACATATGCAAACCTAGCCTACAGCTCTCATTGTTTTCACTTGAGGCTCTTAGTCTACATTATTTCATAATGTTCCAAGAAGAAAGTAACATGTTATATCCATCCCTTGTACAAATAAATAGACTGGGTATAATGTTTTAAGAATATTTTCAAGTAAAATGTGATAGGTTCATTTCAAAACAATGTAATGATTACTATGCTTATTTCAGGGGTTAACGTGAAACCTTTGTCTATCTCTGGATTTCCATTTATAATATAATATTTTATAATAATGTTTTTGGTACAACTATGTAAAAATACTGTAGTACATTTCTTTTACAATATAAATTTTAAATGTGTATAGGTTTACATTATAATTATTTATCATATACATAGCACTCTGTGTCTTGTTGGTGATACTGTGGTTCTCCAATACCAAGTCACCCTGGATAAGTGCATCTGCAATGTGATTATAATTTAATGTAACGCAACATTTGTATATTTACAATGCATTACGTTGCAAACAGTGCCAATGCATATATGATGCATTTACACTTTTGTTGTCGAATATCTACTGAAGTTTTAAATCAGCATTACATATCAGAATTTAAAATCAGAAATTGATGAATACATAATCATGAATATCTTTCCTGTATGTTAAAAAGTATTTTAGTTAATGTTCAGGGGCTCATTTTCATGGTGTTGTGGGACTACTGTGAGATTATTCCTATGTGAATTCTTTCAGAATCGAAGACTTGCATCTTATTTGTTGTGTAGTTGAGAGAAATGCCACGGGCTCTAAGTCCCTAATCAATGACTTGATTAATGTGGTTGTTCAGACTGAGGAAACCTGCATTTAATAGCAGGGAAACCGAGAGATGCAAACAACCTGTATATCAATCAATCTGTTACATTGCTATGCTCTTATTTTGTCCAATAAAGAATGTATTGAATGTATTGCACTGCCAATGAAATTTAGCAGGCCATAAAAAGACTGAGAAGATAAGAGGGAACTCATTATCAGAGTGCCGGTTATGGTACTTAGTCTGACCGAATTAGTATGAACCACCTGCCCCCCTCCCCCCAAATGGTTCCATTGATCATTTTCCTTGATGGCAGCAAAAGGTTCACTTGACCTCACTCCTGCAGAAGTTTTAAAGAAAGGTCTGACAAGCAGGATCCTGTCCTGTCATCATTTATCACACTTAGAATACTTTTGAACTACGAAAAGGCATATTCCTGGCTAATCCATAAATGCATTGTGTCTTGTGTTGCAAAGTTATATTTAGAATATAATTTCAGTCATTCTGAGAAATGTATAGACATCTAAACTCCAACAAGGTATACTGTACATACTGAAAATGAGCAAATGGCATACTCAGATTGATATCTGAAGTAATCAAGCTACATTTCATTGAATAATGGAGCATTAGCATGACATTTAACTAAGCTAAAATAAATAAATACATAAATAAGTGCTTGCATAGCTCCTTGTCTGCAGCTATACAAATTCTGTAAATGAATTTATTGGCCCATAAATTCAGATGCAGCCTGCAATGATCTTGTAAAAACATATACCCCTTCAGCACCTGAGCCTTGGGGGGTATACTCTGAAGGAAGCTTAACATGCCCAGGGTTTCTCTGCTTTAGCTGACTTGACAAAACCAAACAAATACAATTGAGCTTAACTAGTATCCAGAAGGTGGTTATCAACTAAGTGAACATGGGCTTTGTTAATCAAGCTGTGTGTGTGTTCCCACAAAATGGCGGTGTCTGCAAAAATGAGCCGATAGCAATACCGCATGGACTATACTTGAGCAGTGTATTTTTCACCTGAGGAAAAAACACTGATATGGACAGATATAATGAATGGATATAAAAAATATAAAACAATCATAATGTCAAAAAGTAACACCATTGCCACCAACAAAGCCAGGGGCAAAAAAATGTCTTTTGAAAATAACATCACCCTAAGGGATAGCCAGCATGGATTTTACAAGGGAAGGTCATGCCTGACAAACCTTTTGATATTCTTTGAGGAAGCTACCAAGTGTTATGATTATAACAAGGATCTTGATATTATATACTTTGATTTCCAAAAATCATTTGATAAGATGCCACATGAGAAACTTACTAGCAAAATGAAGACAGTAGGAATTACAGGATGTATTTCAGAGTGGGTTTGGAACTGGCCACAGTGTAGAACACAAAGAGCAGTAGAAGGTATGATCTTATCCGAGCAGGGTACTGTGGGATGTGGAGTCCCACAAGGATTGAAGCTGGGACCACTGCTCCTCCTCATTTAATGTGTATCCATGACCTTGACAAGGACACTGAAAGTACATTAGTTAAATCTGCAGATGATACAGAACTGGGGGGCCCAGCTAATAGTTTGGAATCTATTAAAGTAATCCAAGAAGATTTTTAAAAAATCCAGAAGTGGGTGGAAACCTGGCAGATCAAAATTCAACATAGATACTGTAAATGTAAAGTTCTACATGTGGAAAATAAAAACATAAGGCAGGATTGCTTTTGGGAGCTATGGTTTATCAAAGCCTTTCAATGTCTAGGCACTGTTCTGTACCAGTAAAAAAAAAACAAAAAAAAAAAACAAAAGGATGCTGGGATATATAGCCAAATGTATTTGTTATAAATCCAAGGAAGTTATAATTATCTTATGTACAATACATTTGTTAGATCACACTTGGCGTATTGTGTGCAGTTCTTGGAATCATACTACAAGAAAGATAGGGGGTCTGGAGATTTGGAGAATCTTGGCCAATTTTTGTCATGTCATGTCACGTTATATTATTGCTAATGCGGTAACTTTGTTAGTTAATATCTTATTTACCTTACCACTAATTATGAATAAGTCTACATTCACTAATTGTCCTACAGTTTATTTCTAATGTAACTACTTCTCATACTAGAGCTCCTAAACCTTACACTTGATGTAGGATATTTAAAATATTGCCTGAAGCAATCACACCAATGTTTACTCATAAAGTCAAGAATTATGAGACATAAGCCATTGTCCCATAATTAAGTAAATTTGGATACATAGAATTTATGAAGCTTGCATATGCACTGCAGCCTTACTCCCTCCATTGACAATCTATATATTTTGTGTATAGTGCATCCACAGAGAAAACCGTCAGATTAATTTGGTCTCTAATCTCTGCCAAGTGAAAACATCCCCGAGCTCTACGGAATCCTGCAGGAATAGAGACACCCTTTTCCAAATTGATTGGTCAAAGGCCAGTGATTTTACATGTTTCAATCCGATAGCCTGAACATAACCTGGACCGGACCAGGTTAGCTGTGCAGCGTAAGTTACCATGGCAATATACTCCAATTTAAAGTGAGTCAGCTTTGTGATATGGAAAACCCAGGGTTAGCTCACGAACAGTAATCTCACTTGGTAGTATACCCTCTGGTGTTGAGTGTTTTTATTTTTCAGCTTCTAGGGATCACATGGTATTTATAAAGACTCAAGTGATATTTTCAGTAGCACCATCTTAATATATTGAAACATAACTACACAAGATGGAAAAACTAGCAACCAAACTACATCCAAGTGTAGAAATTAATTTTATATAAATAAAATTTATATGGAAATTATTTAATCAGGCATGGAACCAAAAGCCATAGCCTTTGCGTATGCGTAAAGCATTATGGTATAGTTTACAGCATAGTCCTGAAAGATACTTTTGTAAATGGGGAACTGTGAAGTGCAACAATACAGAATTAACCAAACTTCCTAATCCATAGTGTATATTTGTGTGCTGCAGGGGCATTTATGTTGTTTCAGCTGTTTGCATCAGTTATATTATTTTGGTATTATTTAGAGTCCAGTTTTGCAATTCTTTTAGATTACAAAAAATATCCTAAAGGCCTCAGTCAGTGACATGGATTCAAAACCTTGTAATGGAGATTTTATCATGTACTGATAATTTTTTGTCATCCCCAAGACAGTGCTATGGAAGTTTCCAAGCTTCCTCCCACGGATCATGGCCTGCACTTTAACAATGTATTCAGGCAGTCTCCAACAAGTACTGCATGCATGATTAATACCTCACAGATGAAACAAGGGTTTAAATCTCAGAGGAATAATAGAGAGCTCTCTCCAGAGGGCACACTTAAGCTGAGCCATCAAACAGGGAATCCTTCAGATAATTCCGTTCAGGAATTTTACATAGTTCCTAATGTGTAGTCAAATCACAGTATAAAGAGTGCTTGGAGTGGTTGGGTTGTACCTGTGGGAAACAAAGGGTTTTGTGCCAAAAGTCAGCGGGCCACTGTTTTAGATAATTACTTTTAGAAAAAAATATAGCTGCTTGAATAAGGAAGTCTGATTGTATTATTATTGTTGTTAAAAAAATGTATTATTCAGTTTGTGAGCCATCAGTCACTCTATTATATTTTTTTCTATTTTAACAATATGATGGACATTCCCACTCTGCTATACCCTACTTGTGGAAGCAGAAAGTTACAAATACAGGTGGGATCACAGTACAGAAAATACCACAGACATCCAGGAATCAAACCTCCGGCCACGTGGAGATGTGTTCAGCTATTCAGTCTCATCTAGCTAAAAATGAGTTGATCAATGTAAAATTATTAATCAGATTTTAAATTCCTAAAATATGATCCACCTTAATTTTGAGCATGAAGCAATTAACACAATGTTCACTATGTGAGAAACACCATGGAAATATGATTGGAATCTGAACAGCCCTTTTTTGAGTTGTTCAACTGAAAAACAAACAGAAACAGAAAATTGGATCTGCAGGGTTCATTTTGCAGTCAAAGAATTCCATGAGACAAACAGCCACCATGGCAATATATTCATTCACACTGTGCACATTTTTCTGTTGATTAAAAAACGGTTGTGATTCTGATGTCTGTGGCCTACTGATTTTGATTAATCATAAACAAGTTCAGAAAATACATATATGCAGCTACATCTGTAGCATTGTAGTGGACTGGGTCTGTAATGGACAATATGTTCTCATGATCCTTGCTAATGCCAGCGTCTGTTACTCAGTTTATCTTGATGACTTGAGTAGAGTGAATAAATGTGGGGAAAGGCATAGAAACAAAGGCAAACAGTACTGTTATACAGCAGAAGTCACTCAAACCTGACATCAAATGTGATCTGAATTACAAAATCTACACTTTTGCACTAAACAAATAATAAACTTGTTTTACCAGTATCCAATAATGACTGTCACTATGACATTTTATTTCATTTAAAATGTGAAAATGATTAAATGCATGAACAGATGACTCCATACAACAAATCACTAAAATGACCCAATGAAGATAATTAGTCAATTAATTGAGCTCAGTGTTCCTTCAGCGTTACAAAAATCTAGATTTAATGGCATCTCTGTAATGTTTTATCTTTTCTCATCTGAAGCTGAAAACTAATATAAAGAGACCCATTTCAAAAGATGTATGGCACACAAATAGCTGGAGGTGGTTAATTTAGGTTTGACAGAGATCTACTGGCTATGATAAAGTTGTCACAGGTTTACTGAGAGCTGCAATTTTCAATCTGTCCCCTCCAAAAATCACTGGCAGGCTGCCACTAGCAGTGACACTGACAGACAACACCAGGAAGGTAGGAGATTCTGAAAACATCATTGTTGCATAGACCTGATTATGACATCTCTTAAATCACTATGAGAACTAAGAAATGTCCTATTTTATTTTATTTTTTCATCCAAATGTACTATTATGGAATAAAAATAAAATATTAACCACGCATTTCCTCTTTTACACACTCATACTGGATTAGTTAGGGTAATGAAGTGTAACATTTTGCGATTACTCCAAGAAAATATTTGCATAATAAATGTAATTCAAAAGGCAAATATCAAACAAATTCACTGTGTCTTAAATATTTTATCATGCAAAGAAAACAGGACACCATAATCTGAAACTAAGGCAGTGCAGTGGTGCTTTATGTACTTTGGATTGCTTGTTACTGTATGTTAACCAACCTAAAAAATAAATAGAAATGATGAAATAATGAAAACCTAATTTAAGCAAAACTATGTGAGGATCATGAATATGCACTGTGTGCTATGGTAGTGAACTAGTACACACAATATAAGTTATTTAGTTTCATGTCCGATAGATATATTTGGCCTCATTTATCAAAACTGTTGTCATAAGATGTGGCTATGTATGTTTTATAAAACAAAAATAAACACGTCTTTGCCGCTTCTCATGACATTTATGAGTGTACAGTATTAGAAGGGAAATACATTTTTTTTATGCTGCATTTGGCCCAAAACAATTTGAACTTGCACTCAGAGCTTGCATGAATGTTTAAAGAATTGTCTCCCCCTGCCCACTATCTCTCCCTCCAGTGTGGATTCCAAAACTGTGGTACTTTACAATCACTGGCAGACGGATTGGACAACTGGAACAAGCAGGAAATGTTGCTCAGCAAGCGGCAGCATGGAGGAATTATTAATGCCTCCGTGTGTCTTGCCCATATGCCTAGGTGTAAAGTCAGCATGCACATCTGTTGAGTCACTCCTCCCAAACATGCACTTTGTTCGTTAGTTAAGAGTTCATGTGTTTGTGCATGTGTGTGTGCTGGTAATTAAACACCAAAGCTTCTGCCACTTCTTCAGCTTTGGTAAACCATGTCATTGGTGTACAATTAATTAGTCCATGGCTTGCACACATGCAGAAGTGCAAAACAATGATTGAAAACTAAGATTAGGCAGGTGACTTTGTGACTACAAAAAGTAATTTTCTACCCTCTCTTACATGTCTCTCTCACACCAAGCAGTTCTGTTGGGGGGTGGGGGTGTTTGACTGAAAATGAAAGGCCAGGTATTTGTGATTTGAGTTGAAATTCTGAACAGGCTGAGGCGGTGAATGCTAAAATGAGAGAGCAATGCATTTCCAATCATCTCACAGACCATTCACCATCTGATCAGTGGTGGCCCAGGGCTTATGGAGGCGCAATCCCCTTACTTGGGAATGACTTAGCCACCTGGCACACAAGCCTCCTACCATATATTGCTGTGAGCGTGGAGTCCATGTAATTGTTTCTCAGTGTGAGAAACATGGAGGGAAAATTGAGCGGGGAAAAATGGAGAGAGAGAACACTTTGTTCTGTTTCGCATGATGCAGTAGAAAAAAAAAATGCTTAAGAGAGAACGTTGCACACTTGAAGTTGCATACTTGAATTTTGGACATGTTAAAGATGCATTCAAAACTTCTATGCATGCAATTTTTATTTTATCTTATTTAAAATCTAATATACAAGTAATAATCTTTTTCTTCAAGTGTGAAGTCATTCAAATATAATTCGCCAGATTATTATCATTTCCAGAGTCATTTTTCCTAATATGCAGATCATGTGCTCAAACAGCAACAAGTCATTATGTCACCCCACTGAAGTGTATTTGGTCAGCAGTTACTGGTAATACATTTTAGATGAAAGCATCATCATTATGGCCAGCTTCCCACATTACTCATGAGATTTATGTTTGCATTAACAAAATGTGATTTATTTGGCCATGCCTTAATCTTTGCTTCTTTGTTTTTTTGCACTATAATGCACTATATTTCTTCTACATTTCTTATATAGATAAGGAGAAAATAAAATAAGCCCTGCTTCCACTGAACGGATCATGCTTTGAAATTTCACTTGACTGCAGATTGAGATCTACAAACATTGTTTTGGCCTTCATGTATCCAATTAGAATCGATGGACACTGGCTGTTGTCTGAAAAGATAAGGAAACACAATGGAGAACTGTTTTTGTTTTCATTCACCATGCTCAATGAAAAATACAGTGCCATGAAGAAGTATTTTCCACCTTCCTGATTCCCCTATTATTGTCACACTGAATGATTTCAGATCTTTAGAAAAAATGCAACATTAAGCAAAGGGAACCTGAGTAAACACAAAACACATTTTTAATTGTACTATTTATTTAATGAAAAAGTTATCAAACACCCATATGACCCCATGTGAAAAGTAATTGCCCCTTAAATGTAATAACTTGCTGCACCACCTTTGTTAGCAATAACTGCAACCAAACGCTTACTATGATTGTATAGTCTTTAACATTGCTGAGGAGGCACTTTAGCCCACTATTCATTGCAGAACTACTTTGATTCAGACAAATTGGTAGGATTCGAGCATAAACCAAACGTTTCAGCATATCTCCATTGGGGTCAAGTCTGGACTTTAACTAGGCCACTCCAAAACATAAATTTTCTTTATTTTAAACTATTCAGTGGTGGACTTATGGAGTGTTTATGCAGTTATAAACACGGACCTTAGCTAAAGCGTAAAGAGGCCTGCAGTTCTTTGGATGGTCTTCTGGGATTCTTTTGTGACTCCCTGGATGAGCTGTTGCTTCACCCTTGGAGAAATCTTGGCAGGCATACACTCCTAGGAAGATTCAACACTGTTCCACATGTTCTACATTTGGAGATAATGGCTCTCACTGTGGCTTGGTGGAGTCACAGAGCCTTAGAAGTGACCCTTTCCAGACTAAAATATTTCTCTTTTTTTCTCATCTCTTCTGGAATTCTCTTTTCTTCGATAATGAAATGATACAGCTCAGCTTTCCAATACCAAAAATACCAATTCTCACATGTGGTTTTTTGACACAACCATTTCACAACTGCTCTACAAAGTAGAGCACACAGGCACACCTATTCACGAAAAAAGGTTAAATAATAGAGTTTCATGTACAAATATGCGCATGGACAGACACTTACACACAAACAAACATGGACACACTCATACACACTGCAAAAGATGACTTCTGATTACCTTTAGCCACATAACAAATGCATGTGCTTTGTTTGTCCAATCATTACCTTTTAACTCATAATGATTTTAAAACTGTGCACAATGGCCTGGCAGCAGGTGCCCACATGGCCTCAGCACCATATGTTTCTTCTGGCAAGAGCTGTGGCTTCTCAGCACTCACAGAAGGCCTGCATATAAACAAACTGCAAATTGGTCAGAAGCCCTGAGGAATGAGAGCAGGGGGTGTGCAGGAGAATATTGATTAAGAATAAAGGTGCAGCAGCACTCACTTTTTTTCCATAGCGAGCCTCTTTGCATTGATGTCTGTGTCAATATACTTCAACGTTTGCTGTCTTTCACTACCACATATTGCCATAATTGTTGGTAGCAGATGAGGAGAATTAGAAAACTAGCTAAATAGGCATTGTGTTGCTCTTAAAAAAGAAAAAAAAAAGTACTGGAGCTGCTGGGTGGTGCATTTTATTAAAATCTGGTACTAAATCTGAATGTTGCCAGCATCCCTGTGACAGAGGAAGGGTTTCAGCCAACAGGGTTGCTCCACATCTCATGTACCAGCACTTCCCCTGGCCAGCTGCCCTGAACCGTGCCTCCAATGAAAGACTGCAGCTTAGCTGGTGGACTGAACGCAAAGCAGCGGTACCTGGCAGTACTAATTTCAGAGGAGCATGAATGCTTGTGCTCAACATAAGAAGCTGCTGTGATGTCAAAAAAAAACAAAAACAAAAACAGGTGAGGTTTGACATTTAAAATTAATTTTTAACTATATTTAAAAATGTTTTTACTGTAATTTCAGCAATTATATTTCCCCTGATTTATAGAACTATGTCCCTCTGATTACAAGTGCCATGCAATAAAAAAGCAATGTAATTCTCCTAGAATTTTCTGAGTATCAAATATAATACTTTTAGTTTAGGTTTCAAGCTATATCACCACCCCATGGGATTCCTAGCCATGTTCAGCACTGGCATGGTTCAGATCAGACAAATTCTGGTGTGTTTTGGCAATATGCCATTCTTAGAGTATGGTGACTTCACATTCATAGCACATTGCATACCAACAGTTTGATTTCTGTGTATTTGTGTACCAGCGCAAGCATTTAGAAATGAAGGGCATCATGCTGCAAGTAAAACATCAAAAAAGTTGTACTGAGATTCTTTATTGAAGTTATATTAGTCTAATCTATCAGTGATGTGCTAGTAAATCCATAACCTGCAGTTTAATTTCACCCTTGTGTGCAGTTGCCTTTATGAAATCCAATCTTTTGAAGCATACCCGCCACTGAGCTCATTTTTCAAGCCCCCTGAAATAGATGATTTTGTCAAAAATACAAAGAGCTGAGAGGTGTGCAATCTCTGTTTTCAGTCCTTCAAAAAGACCCGTCATTCAGTTCGTGATTGATGTTATTAAATAAGACTGTCCTTTTACAGATCCATCCAGTTTCAACCATTAGCTCATTGTTATTGCCTTTTGAGAGTCCATATTGTTTTACAGTTAAGTGGCTCAGTTTTAGAGGCAGTATTGTTCTGCGGAAAATGGCAGAAGGAATGAATACCATATTTTAATTTGATTGGTTTTTCTGACATCATTGCTATGCTGATCAGCCATAAAATTGTAAAATAAGCAATAAGCACATCTAAGGACTGAAGATGAATTTAGCATTCCATTATAGTAATTTTTTATATAGGTAAAGATACACGAGGGTCTTGTAACATATACAACCATGCTAATCTCATCAAAACAAATAAGCATTTATATTTCCCACCTGAATTGCAGCATACAGATTGTATATCAATCTGTAAAGATTGAAGTTCAAGTCATTAATGGCATTGCAAAATTAAAAATGGCTACATTCAAGATCACATGGATGCTTAAAATAATCATCAGTAATAACTGTCCAAAGTACAAATTACAGGAAGGATACAAACAACGAATGTCATGCATTGAGCACTCACTAGCAGAAAGCAACAAACCAATAAGTAAACTTTTCTTTATTTTTAATGTATTACTTGCTGAAGCAGAGCCATGAAATGGACAGAAATGGAATTCAATGCAAATGCATTCAATGTTCACTTAGAAGTATTTTGTATCCTGGTGCACTTTCATAAATTAGCTTGTACCCTTCGTGCGGCAAAATAAAATCTAATTTAATTGTAAATGCAATTGTTGTTTTTCCTGTCATGGTTGTTTCATGTTCTTTGTATCTGTGTATATCCATCCATATCAGTATTTTTTTCCCCTGGTGAGAAATATACTGCTTGAGTTTGGTCTATGTGGTATTGTTATAGGCACATTGTTGTAGACAATGCTCCTTTTAGGAGAACATGCACAGAGCTTGATTAACAAAGGTTGTGTTCACTGAGCAAGTTGATGACCACCTTCATGATACCTGCCTGATTGCAGTTGTTAGGTTTTGTCAAGCCAGCCAACACAAGGAAACCCCCGGTATGTTAGTAGTATTGGTGGAGTTGTTCACTACAGTAACTTACTTGGCATTCACACACTTCTCTGCTTGCTGTAGTTCTCAATGATATATATGCTCCACAAAAAAAACGTCTCAACTAAAACACCAAATGCGTGGTAATGGACTGATGACAAATTACGTAAATGAATGTCCCCTTCAGGCTATGCAGTTATTTTGAAGGCGGTATTTTTTAAATGGGCATTTCAAGGCTCGTTTGCATGGCCCCATTAGACTGCATTGAGAAGCAGAGTGGGACAGTTCTCGGGGTGACCAAAGCTCCAAAAAGAAAGATGACAAAATTATAATCATTAGTGATCAGCATGGTAGGAATAGTTCAGAATAGCTGAGAAAAAAAAATAATTAAAAAAATCTCAAAAAGTTTAAAAACTGGTGCTTATTGTTGGGTAGCAATGCAAAAGTCCTAAAAGTGATTAAGGGAACCTTTCAGAATTATACACTACAGGTTTCTGTTCTTTTCCATGCATAAACAGAGCACATTACATTTGAATCTGTGATAGTACATTTTGGTTATCCATCAGGGTAGGGCTGTTCCTAGGGCATGTAAATAGAGGCTTATCCTGGAGATATGGGTGGACATTAGGGTAATTGTCCAGGGTTTAAGCATCCTTCAAGAGGACTAGGTAAGCAGTGCTACTTCTGGATTTAAGCAGAAGACTCTGCAGGGTCACTGTAGATAGTGCCCTGACTCTCAGTGTAATTGCCATTTCAGTAAATCACACTGTGCTTAGACAGTGAGGTCATAACCTTGTGTGCACTTATGCTAATCTCCTTCCGTCGTGGGGAAGCAGACTACCAGCCAGCACGTTTTGATTTAGAATGCATCGCACTCCAGAGGAAAGCAGAGCTCGAAGCATTCCCTGAATGGAGCAACGTTACAAAAAAGTTGTTCCATTCCTCTTGCTGAGGATGCAGCCACCCACCCCTGCCTGCTCTCGAAAAATGAAATGTGGTTTGCTGTGAGGTTCATTTGTGTGTCAGCGGATTGCTGATAGGAGAGCAGGTATTTGGAACGGCAGGGATTCGCTTGGCATGAGAGCAGCTTGGCGATTTGGGGGCTGTTGCTCACAGCTTGAAATATTGAGCTTCTCCGCAGCCATGTAAAGCACTTCGCCATGGTGCCCCAGCTCATTCCATACACAACTCCTGAGAGTACTGGCAGAAATTATATGAAAGCAGTCAGAAAGAACAATGGGTTATTATTTGTGTTCGTTTTCCCTTGCTGTTATTACACTTCTCATTGCAAAGAAGAATAAAACCTTTCTGAAACCTGGAAACTGGCAACAAAAAGTATCAACATGCTTGGATTGTCTTTGTTTTGCTTAAATCCCTGGGTTGGTGACCCAGAATTAAAAGATACACTTAACCCCAGTACCAGAAAATCTGATTTGGTGGCTCGAAAACAGGGAATGTGAAGATGGGAAGGAGCCCCTTTGCTCATACTGTGGATAAGCACCCCCCCCCCCCCCCCCCCCCCCCATCATTTACAGCAATGCAGAATGCCCCTGCAAAGACATCAGGACAAAGGGAGAATCTGCACCACAGTATCCTCTGGCTTCTCAAACCACATCACTAAGAATACATGGCCCTCCTCAAAATGGCTAAACATGCTTATTTTCTTCCTCGGTCAGGTTGGGTTTTTTGTCAAATGCTGTTTGGTATGAATCAGCTTTTATGAAAATAAATGATTACAGAGGCATTTAAGATCTTGACTTCATTTTTGCTAGCAAGCGTTTGTCAATTACTCGAGTTCAGTGATCAGTAAAATAAATGACAAACATTTTCTTTGGAAAAAAAAAAATACATTCATTTTTTACTCAAATGTGTGGGATTCCTCTGGGTACTCTAGTTTACTCCCACAGTCCAGACATGAAGGTTAGGTGAATTGTAGAGTCTAAATTGCCCATAGGTATAAGTGTTCGAGTGAATAGTGTGCACTGTGATGTCCAATGCATGCTGGGACAGGGTCCATCACCTTCCGCATCATCTCTGACCAGGAATAAGCAGGGATTAGATAATGGGTGGATGAATTGTGTTAATCAGTTCATAAGAGTATATACACATTATGGAAAATATACAAGAGAATATTTGACCTCTACTGCATGATGTTTGATCACATTCTAATCATTCTAATCTTCTGCATACTAAATTAGAAAAGGTGCATTTAGTCAACACCCTACAAACTTGCTTATTACAGTGATAGAAGCAACCAAAATGAAAAGGCTAATATATCCTTCTCAACAAAAGCATTAGGGCCTAGTGATTTCTTCAATTTATTTATTTTCTGCACTGAAGCATGGAATTCATTGCTACTCCCAGCTCTCTGAAGTACTGGGGTATAATAAACACTATCTGCCAGCTGCTAGGTCCTGAACTGGCAATTCATGGGAAGAGCTTCATGTTGGATCCCACCACTCTGATGTCCAGTTGCAGTGGGTAGGGTTGTAAATAGCATGAGTCTTTCATACAGTGAAGAACAACTGGCAAGGAGCCAACTACTATCTCCCATTTCCTTTCATCAAGACATTCAAGGATGGGGAACCGCTCTTGTATATTTTCTCTGTTTCATCAGCACGGCAATGTTAGATCAGAAATCAGAAAAGTAAGCAAGTACTTTGTGATGTTTTGAAATGTTCAATATATCTGTGGTGTAGCTCTCATACAGCAAAAGAGAATGACTATTCCACTGTGTGTCATGTGCACGTTTATTATTGTGTGAGTTCATCAAGCAGTCCATCAGGCTGTAACACCACTACATATACTGCTCAATATGAAGTGACTCTACCTGTGCCCTATGAATAAACTGGTTATTAAAATTAATAAAAATAGCTGAGTTTAGGCAAGTGTATATATAGCAATTCAAACACCCCTGTGCTTGTAGATAAGCTACATCATCTGCTGCCATATTCCACACTGTGATTGTGTCACAGGAAGCATTAAGAAGTGCGGTGGTTCTCAAAATGATAAAGAAATAGCCCAACAATACTGCAATGCAAGTCTTCACTGGCTCCATCCAGTCTCTCAGTATAGTTTTTTGCAGCAGTTTGTCCTGTTAGCAAAATCCGTACTGAATGTTGAGGGGGGAAATACGTTTAGAGTAATTCAGCAGAAGTACCTCAGAGAGTGGGACACTTCTAAAATGTTGTTAATGTGAAACTACATGACCCCAAAATGTGCATGCATTGGGCGAGAGGCAGGAACACACCCTGGACAGGCCACCAGTCTGTCTACAAATTTAAAAAGCCAAAACAGTTGCCAAATCATACCTCTATCTGCTGATACACCCATCTTAAATTCCCTGTACCACACTGATGCAATTGGGAGAGTTTTATAATCCATCACTTTGCTATATGTGCATGAAACGAAGCCTCTGTTCAGCAAAGAGTTGCAAAACAGGCTACTTAGTTGGTGGGAAGGTAAAGGAGACTGTAGGGGGCTCTAAAAGTATGGAGGGCTGAATGAAGCCTCAAGTACAAAAAAAAAAGAATGGTATAGTACAGTATTGCATCAGAACCTGCTGAAAAGAGAGACGTTTTACCAGACAGGAGGTGATGCACAGGAATGGATTACTGACACCATGTGGGTTCTCTTAATATAGTATGCAGATATATAGGCAGTATAAGAACCATGCCAAATGTTCTGACTCCTATACCGCAAACATAATCCTGTGGTGTTGGGGTCATGAGTTTGATTATATCGAGTGTCAATCCTGAAGAATATTGCTTATCCTCAGACCTTGCTGAGGCAGAGCAGCACACAGCATAGGGCATCACTGAAGTGTCAGGTTATGTTTTGCTTTTGCTTAGACATATACATTAGTTTCAACATACAGAATGAGAATAGAAATATGTGTAACTTTTCACTACATGAGAATCTCAATTGCTATCCCATATGGAATTCTAATCTGTGCAGTAAAGACTGATGTGAAGTGACCATTTCTGCTTTAATTTAGGAAGTCCCATGATGCGTTAACCCCGGGAATTATTTTTTTATGCAGTATTCAGTTAGCAATTTGGTTGTATATCTATTTGAATTTCACAGAATAAGTATGCATTGCATGCAGTATTTCATGTTTTGCAGCCAAAATGAAATTGAATCACACTTTACCAATCTGTGAATTTCATAAGACGTGAACTTTCAGTCCTGGTGTTCTATGTAACTGTTAATAACATAAAATAAAAAATAATAATCTTTACCCAAAGTTGAAGGTTGTGTGACTACCGTACTAAAGGAAAACAGATTATGGAGCAAATAAACTGAGTTCATGTTGTGGAACATTATTCCGTGGTTCTTCAAAGAGCTGTAAAAAAAATGAAAAGCAGCGCAGACGTAAATTGAAATCGGCAAGCCAGTACTGAATGACAAATCCTCAGTGCATTGCTTTTAAAAATCCTTTTTGGAGGACATTAAGTCAGACAGTATCAGACCGCTGTGTTCAAAGCATTTATTTGCTTATTTACATACTCTACAATTTCTCTTAAGCCATGTGCAGAAGCAAATGGGCAATTTGTAAAATTCATTCTTATTTCTGTAAATCCCAGATATTAAATATACCACTGATGAAGGGCTACCCCTTTACTGTTAAATTATACATACAACAATGCCATTATTGGGGATTATGTGTTCTTGAAATTGGGTTTATTCATTTTCCTGTCAGTGATGCCTTTGGAGTTCCCCAGATAGCAGACCTGAAAATTGATTTTTGACAAACCATGATTCACCCACCCCAGTACCACTTCTTTACTGACACGTCAACAAATCAACTTAAAGGTGGCATGTGACAGCTCCTCACAGCACAATCCACATAAACAGCCATTATTCCTTCAGAAAGCGCTTTTTGTCTTGTGGGGAGGTTAAGCGAGAGCACATTTCTCTGAAGACGAGCTATAGTTTGAACATGCAGAGTAACACTTTGAAACTGGGCTAAGGACTGGGAAGCGCCAATTCCTTGCGGCCAAACTTAAAGCCATTTTAAAATGCTCCATCTAGCTTATCAGGACTGTAATAGATTACAGTTGTTTTACATTTGCCATTTAAGTTTCTATGTGTATACCAACACTGGTTCTTAAAATGTATTGCATTAGATTTTTGCCTTTATTTTGTCTTGTTCATAAGCACAGATATGGTAAAAATATGTTTGGACTGCATTATGTTCATCACGTAGTTACCATCCCAAATGTCTGTTTTTAGCAGATCATATTGTTCTGACCACAAAACAGCACCTTATATCTTAGGAAAGCAGACAGCTGGTGCCATAAAATTCAAGCTAAATGCATCAGTATATTGTGGTAAGGATTACAAAACCTGCTCTACTACTAGGCATTGATGAATCATTCATTCAGCTAAAAAATGCAATAGTTGCTTCACATTACCCCCACTGAACTTAGTGAACTAAACTAATGCACCATTTATTGTTTTGGTGAAATGGTCTGATGCTTCCATATTTGACTCAGCTGTAGAAACATCCAGTCCTAGGTGCATTATTAATCATAGCCAACCAAGTACCACAATGGAAAACGGTCCATGCACAGCAAAGCAACTATGCACATGCTAGATAGCTAAACTTGCCTGTCTGTGTACATTATAAATCATGATGTATTTTAGGTGCCAAGAAAGGTACCCTTCTATGTGCTGGCAGGTGTGTACAGCAAACTTTGCTACAGCCAAAGAAGTCTGCTGCAATATCACTGCCTTGAATATTGTGTCAAAGCTGTAGAATACTTACACCCACACACCACTGCCTTGTCCTTGGAAAATGTCTTACAAACGTAACAAAGAATATCTAAGCAAAAAACGCAAACAAGCCAGATTCTCACAGGCTTGACTATAATATTTATGTGTTGGCTCCATTCCTAATGACTAAGGATGGCTGTCTGTCATGGAAAACATTGGCCAAAGTCACAGAGCAGTCAGCAGGCAGTTGCTGCCAGGAACAAATATGAGTAGGCTAAAACACATTGATATAGACTAGGGCTGTCAAAAACTATTTGAAGTTTGAAAACTATTCAAAAATCTTATTATTTTTTTTTTAAAGTTCAAACCTAAATTTGAGCATTCAAATATTAGTTTTGGATTCCGCGTTTTGTAATTAACATTAATATACAGGCTTTAATTTCATGCGGCGTATCATGTTCATGCATGCAAAGTTCATGTCCTGTGCTAACATTACTGGTCAGCTAACAATTTAGGCTAAATAATGTGTGATGTTCTGTGTAAGGACCCACACGCAGACCAGGGAAATCCAAAAAACGTTGTCTTTAATCAGTCCGAGGTTCGAAGCCAGGTAATCAGAGAGAGGACGGTGCCGAATCGAGTTTCCAAAAGAATAGTGAAAAGACAGGCAAAAAATCAAAAACCAGGAGATCAGAATGGCGAAGGTACAAAGGGACAGGCAAAAGAGAAGTCAAGGCAAAGCGAAGGTCAAACTAGAAGCAAACAAAACCAAAAGGGGCAGGCAAACTCGAAGTCGGGCAAAGGGGTGTCGCAGGAATCTCGATAGACAAAGGCTTACTAACAATCGGCACAATGAATACGATCAACGTTCTGACTCTGAGCTGGTGGAAAAGACTGACATTTATACACTGGGGAAGGTAACAATCAAGGAGGGGTTAAGTGAGTGAGGGAGGAGTAACAAACAACATCCAGGTGAAGAACATTAGGAAAACTAATTCAATGACAGGGGACCGACAAAACGCGGACTGGAATCACATAGACAACAATGATAGTAGACGGCCTGGGTGAAGCAGGTAGAACATGTGCAGAGAGAGAGAGGTGCAGTCAGAGCAAGAGACAGGTGCAGGCAATTGCAGAACTCAGCGTTAGAGCAGGCTAGAAAGAAAAGGGGCGGAGCTACAGCGCAGCATGGAAAAGGGGAGACTGGTTAATGTATTAGTATAGTGATCTAAACTATCAAAAACCCAAAACTAGTGTGTGTTAGTCCATTAGTAATATTCACATGTTAGTATATTAGTGAGGTTAGTACTTTACAATCTATAAATTAGTAGGGATTAGTAGAAATTAGTAAAACTAGAAATAAGCAGGAAGTAAAGCGAGACTGGAAAGAAGGGGGGAAACCACGGAAACCCGGAACCACCCGAATAGTGAAATCACACAAGTACAGGGGAGTGAAGCAGCTCAGGGAACACAGAGACAGTACTGGGGAGACAAGTGACCGGGAATACAGACTACAACATAATGTTCCCATGGCAGGCTGCGTTTCCTTTCTGTTTTGAAGATTTTGATAAAATAGGATGATGAAAGAAGTTAAACAAACTGAACACAGTAAGTAATTTATGTTGTTTTAGGCTACAGGTATTAGCCGTTTGAATAGTTTTTTATGCTAAGAAATAAACAGGGATTTCCTATGAATAATCACTTCCCTATTATTGTGATGAATAAATGCCAAGGTGTGGCAAATTACATCCACGAGAAAGTGCTTTATTCATTTGCACATTAGGCTATAGAAACTGCAGTGGGATCATTTATAAAATGAACTTGCATGTATACGTCAAGTGAAAACCTGACGTAGAGCCACAACCGTTTCCACGGTCAAATCGAGTCATGTTGAAATTTTATAAATCACTACTTTGATGTGATTTTCTACGTACGCGCCACACAGTTTGATCTAAAATATATTTTATAAATGACGCCCCAGATGTAGTAACCTAGTATGAAAGTTCACCGATGTCCTCTATTCTACTGCCCGCTTGTGGAAAATAATGCGCAGGTCAGTTCAGAGGGAGCGTCACATGCATATTGCTCCCGACAATAAGCAGCCTATTTTTGTGCATTATAGGCAAATGATATTCGAATATATTTGAACGCTAACTAATTACAAAAGCTAATATTCAAACTCAATTTCATGGCACTTCTGACAGCTTCAATATAGACTGGTGCATTGGTCCTTAGTGGAAAGAAAGACAATTTCATGATGACTTTTATAGCTCAAATGACTAAAACAGTAAAAATCTTTGTTTTCCCAGCATTTGGCAATATGGTCAGATAATCAAATGCTTAGGCCTGTAGGCTACTGTCACACGCCAACGTGACACCTCAGGGAGGGAGATGCGGCAGTGCTGGGGAACACTGTTGGTTGCCGCATGGGGAGAGCGAGTGCACCCACACGAACACCAAATAAACTAAACACCATCTTCCCCATCCCTCCTGACGGGTTCCAAACAATAAACTAAAACAAGAAGCTAAAATAACAAAGACAAAAGAAAGTAAAACTGAGCGACAACTGTGACTTTTCAGTGGCGATTCCCTGTCTTATTACAAGAAAGAAAACTAAAATCATAAACGCGCTCTCGATGAGAGCTCCCAGGCTTGGCCCCGAACTGTGGAGAGCAGCGCACCTTTAAGCACCTGGGCTGATTAGCTAACACAACCCAGGTGTGCGTGCTCTCTCCACCAGCCGGCACAGCGGAGACCAATCTGCTTCTCCAGAGGACCGAATGCTACAGCTACAAATCAGGCTATGTTTAAGGTTGGCAGTAACCATCCAGAATTGCTAGAAAATCATTGAAAGCACTAAGAACAGGGAAATCGCAAAACAAAAAAAAAAAAAAGGGGGGGAAAGTCGAACTGCCAAAAAATACAGAATTTTTGAGACCCGCTACTTTCAAGACAGACACCCACCCATACAATCGACTACTGTATTCAGTGAGTGGCAGACTGGCATGATCTATAGCATATGAAGTGAAACTGTTCAACTAGTTAATGCAGAAATCTGTGGCAAACTTCAGTCGGACAACTCCCTCCAGAATTACCAAATTTATCAGACATTTTATTTTGCTGCAACTGTACATAATTAAAGTGACAGAAATGGTGATCATAGAAAATCACTGCAACAGTGATGGCAAATCTGTCAATGATTAATCACCAAAATCCAACTTTGTGACAATTTCTGGATGAATTCATGATGTTAGCGAGCTATTAGTAACGTGATACTTAGCCAAACCACTCGCCTTCTTGTTTTTGTGACAAAGTGAACAGAGATGATTCAGCAGTGTCTGGCACCTGCGATAGTCCATGGAGTGCTGAAACTTTACAAAACATTCTCCCATCCTCAAAAAATTAATTGGGAAATGTATTTTCTCTATCCTTTGCATCGTCTTTGTTGACAAATGACAACTTTTTAGCGCCTCAGTAGTAAACCTCATTTGACATAATTGTCTGTTTTCTGATGTCATTAGACATGGCTCTGGCACATTCAGGTCTTAAAAGCGCATATTATTTCAATAATGTAGTTTGTATTGTGAATTGCAACTAAAATAACAAGTTCATCAGTAATAAGAACACCTATAGCTTTCATGACATTTTAAAGCACATTCATTCTGAACCAGAAAAACAGCAATCACCATGACTAAGCTTTTGCACCCCCCACCTCTTATGGCAGAATGGATTACTCCGTTCCAGCAAGCACACATTTATGTGGACGAGTCAGCTAAGTAAAATACTGAGCGGTCGAGGATTGTAGCCATGATTCAGCTAGCGGTCGAATATTTAGGGCATATTGGCAAGGGCTTCCTTTGTTAAAAAAAAAAAAAAAGACAATAATGATTGCCATTAAGTCAAAACCAAAAGTATCAACGAATTAAATCAGAATTTTATTTTGTAGAAGTTACCGTTCTGAAAATTACAAGAGATTGAGCAAATAAGGAATGCCTT
The DNA here is from genome assembly GCF_013347855.1 of Anguilla anguilla. Lineage (NCBI taxonomy): Eukaryota > Metazoa > Chordata > Actinopteri > Anguilliformes > Anguillidae > Anguilla > Anguilla anguilla. The sequence continues at coordinate 20,917,784 of NC_049216.1, read as the reverse complement.
TGAAATAATCAAACATGAACAGTCAAAATGTTGTCAACTACTGTAGCCCTTTTGGTCATGCAGTTATAACGAGAAGTTCACATCTGTTTGTGAGGACTTTGAGAACACAGCAGCTGTTCTGCTAAATGGTCCGTTTCAGGGTCCTGTTTCTCAGTCATTGCATGCATCTACCAGATGCCCATAACTGCCTTACATCTCCACATGGACAATTTTCAGGCAGAGGTATTGGTCCTATTGATAATTTGTGGCATTTTACAAAAAAATCTCTAAACTATGGAGTTACCTGGATGCCCTCAAAGTAAACATTGCTTTTATTGATCTTGATGACATTGGACAAGATCTTGCAAAATATGTATCCTATTTTAACCATTCTGGAAAAAAAAAAATTATTACCCCTTCACGTTAAAAAATAATGAGACTGTAAACTTCATGCTTGTCCTTTTTAGTTATTCTAATTGTGAAAATGAATTTTAAAAGATGTGTTATTGTACAGGGTATGTGGCAAATATCCATGAATATCTAGGTTCATAATTAATCTACACATATCCAATCATTACATCAAAACTCCTCATTCAATGGACATCAAAACAGCAGGTTACTCTTTAAAAAAAACAACAAAAAAAAAAACATGGTTTATGCATTACAATGTTATTACAAATTAATGCATGTGCACAAATTAAGGCTGACATTTGCCCCTTTCGCAAGATCAGTGATTAATAACTCACTCAAACAGTGTGTGAAGAAAAAAACAAATGTTTGCAGTTAAGTCAGTTATGGAAAGATGTTAACTGAATACAGGCCCATACATGCTTTCTGGGAGTCGTGCGCTAACAATATAACAAGTGGTCCATTAGTGTAACCCAGCCCTGTATTTAGATTTTAAGGAAATTCTCCATAATTGTCACTTCAGTAATCACTGTACCTATTCTTAAATGTGCCTCACCAGAATAATTCCAGTGCCCCTAATGCTGCATTGATCTCTACAAAGAAATAGCTAACAGCTTGGGTATAACGGATTATTTCGTTAGGCCATCTTCTCTGCTGGGTTTGGCTACAAAACTGTCACTAAAGCTTTCAAATGTTCCAACTAATCAAAATATATCTCCTGCAGCTTGCTTAAACTATGCTCATAAAAAAACTTGGAAACTAAAAATGTATTATTCATGAGTATTTGTGATGTCATAAAGATGTATTTCAAGAATAAAATGTGATGCCTGGATTACCTCCACACCCCTTTGATTTTTTTTTTTAATGCAGAGATGCATTTGATTAAAGAAGGACTGTAAGGGCAATAATTCAATATATTCATTCCCAAGGACAATTGAATAGTATGTGCATGCCAGACAACTTTCAAACAAAGTCTGTGCAGTTCATAACAAAACACACCATAACCATTTGCTCCGGCAAGTCAGTTCCATTGCTATAGAAATACTTCAGAAAACATTCTTGTCCCCCTCAAATAAGTGGACAATTGGTTGCTCATTCTGAACCCCTCTCTGCATGAAACCAATTTTCACAGAAAACCCTCTGGACTCCAACAAATAGAGGTCACCTACAAATACGAACAGAGGTCAAAACACTCAAGCTGGCAGATATGGAATCATTTTGCGAGTGACAAGTGGAATTTGTTATGATGCCTTTTGCATCCACAGAGTCTGCAGCAAAGAAACAATTTTGTGCTGCATAGTTTCAAAGGCTGAGGCATAACTGATCATATAATAAGATGTAAACAGACAATGGTAAAATCAACAGCTGACTTTACTTCACAATAGTAATATCTTTGATATTTCCCCAGAGGGTGCAGTTTACAGAAATGCTTGGCCCATTTTAAAATTGTCTTCTAAATCTGAGGTACATTCATCCAGATATGCCAAATTTATGAGACAGACAAGACTTTAATGTTTGTCATGGTAATAGTTGGACACATTGTCAGATTAGCCTTTTTCAATAAAGTTTGATAACTTTGATCCATTAGTGGTGTGACTCATTTTGCAGTATACAGTAACCAGGTCACAATGCCTGGTCTTAGTGTTCATGCATTACAAAACAGAGGAGTCGAGTTCTTGATGGAAACCGCAAAGAAAATCAAAAATCAAGCACAATTTGAATGTCATAATAATAATAATAATAATAATAATAATAATTTAATAGTTTGTCTTCCAGGCTTAAAAATATTTTTCCCCCACAGATGGATCTGAAAAAAGTTAATTTCATATAAAATATAGTTTTTTCAAACAGCCACCTGAGTTTTAAGGAGAAAAACCTACCAGAAAGAAACTGTTAAGAGATTTAGTTTCTTGAGATTAATTTTTTATTAAATTATATTTGTCTGGTAAATTTAATTAATGGTGAAAAACATAATTAGTGGTACATGGGGCATGTGCAACAGATAATTAGCATGGTACATGTGGTAGTCTCAACACAGTTGTTTTTATCAACACAAACTTATTAACTGAAGTGTTTTGCATAGCTTATGTCTTTGAAAACTCACAGTCATTGTGTCAATGATCAATCTTTATAAAGCTCAACTTCCCTTGCCTTTCAAACCCATTTGATTGATTAGGTAATACATGTAATGTAGCACTTCAACATTAGCAATATTTCTGTACACTGTGTACCCAAGGACTCTGCCATCAAAACAAAAGAAAACCAGACCATGCTAAAGAATTAACCTTCCAACATCAATGCCTTGAGAATGAAATAACATGAAGTAGAAAGAAAACATGGAAGAAAAACACTACCAAGGAACCACAACAAAACAAGAAAACACTTATCTCCTGCTGAACACAACTCCAAACTCACTAAACCAAAACCAGCCTTTCCTTCAATAGTGATTGAGGATATTGACCCTGACTGGATGATGCTCAGTTAAGAGAAACAGGGTGGGAGCAAAAGAGACCTTACGATCAGGTCAAACAGAGCAGGGCAAATATGACATTTTTATAGATCATTGACAATGTTTCACAACGTACTGTCCACTGTTCCATACAAATCATTGTCAAGACTTGGTATTGACAGAACACTAATCACGAATACCTAATTAAAAACAGTGACTTTTTGGGGAACAATTGTCTGGTTCGTACATTACTGCCTGTAGTGCAGGGTATTACTGTAGTTTTAAATTTAGCAGAGTTTTTCCTCCCATGTTTAAATGAAACATAAATTCCAAAAAAAGAACACACATTGATTTTGTTGTCTTACTTTATATTATAGTCTTGACCAATCACAATTGCAGAAAGCTGTCAGATTAAAAAAATAAAATAAAATAGTCACACTTGGTTTGACTGAATTGGTGTTGTAATTGGCCTCGCTTTCAATAGCAACTTGGTTTGAAACAGATCTTAAGGTTGTTAACAATGATGTAAGGCTTTGAAAATTCACTTTAAAATAAATACTCCCTAATGTATAATTTCTCATGCAAATGAGAATGGCTGCTAGTATTCTAGGAGCAAGAGAGGTAATTGCTTCCATCCTTTTGACTGTGGCATGTTCTAAAAATCAGTGCTCAATTATGACATCTTTAAAACTTTTTGTTTTGCATACATCGGGCTACCATAAAATTATTATATGCCCAGTATGTACAGCCTATTCCATGTGTAATCTTACACTAAATGAATGCATAAGGCAGGGTTTCTAAAGACTAAATATGTTTAATAATGGACTGGTATGCCTAGGTGACAATGAGAAGCATGTATAATTAAAATGATAAACTATACAAACTGACAAATAGCCTAGAGCTCAGAACAAGAGGAGATTTCTTCCTTGCAATTGCATTGTTCAGATTATAATTAAACTCCAACGGTGAAAAACAATGCATTTTTACAGAACTTTTCATGTCCATTATATAAATGCTCTGTTTAAAAAGGTTAAATTGTTCAAAGGTTATAGTTAGATATAGAGCAGACCTTTTAAAAATTAAAATTATTTTGAAAAACAACTTTTGTCCTAATATTTTTGATACAGCATATATGAACTCCATGAAATGACACATTTTGGTAAACTTCAGAGATATTGTAAAGGTGTTTTTATATCATTTGTTTATTTTTTTATTAATGCTTGTATTTTTCCATCAGTGATAAAATGAGCTTAGTAAAGTTTTTCTAGTTTTTGGTGGATTTAGTATGTTTTTCTGTTCTGATCCATCCAGCCCCACGTAGTTTCTTGAATGCCACACGTGGCTCTAAAGCAGTCTTGACCCCATGAACGATGTGGCCTTTGACGCACCATTTTGAGGTGCTCCAACCACATTAAACAATCTAAAGTTCAGTGGATCAGGGGCTCAACAAAACAAATTCACATGGGAATTACTATTCTGTTAGTATACGGGTCTAACATATCTAGGGGTCCAAAAACCTATCCAGAACCTCTCAAAAAATGAATAAAATGCTTTTTGTCCATTATAAAGCATATAAATGTGTACCCTTTAAGAGGAAACTTTGATTTTGGCTATGTTTGGGCTTCATGGTAAATCTGTGCATCAAACATAACATGACTGAGCCACCTATGAATGCTTACACTACAGCATGTGCAATCCCCATATTAGGGAATAGCACAAACCTCTTGAAAAACACCCAATTTCATTGTGAGAGATATGAATTCTAACAAAGCAGGCCTCTACGAACCACTATACTATAAGCCACTGTCACTGCCCAATGTATGCCAACAATGCCACTATACAAACACCTAGGCCTGTTAGTTAGCCCCCAATATAAAAGTTTTGAACATTATTAGCAAAGGCTGATAGTTGGCTCTCACGACCAAAGCAAATATAACAATATAAACAAGACCAGGTCAAAACCTAGTATATGGCTGGACTGGCCGACCAATGGTGTGACATCATAACTCCGCCGACCAATGGTGTAACGTCATCACTCACACTCAGTCAGTCACAGACATTCGCGTTTGTAGGGCTGGACCCGCTGCTGCGGTCCAGCCAAAAATATGAACACAAACAATATGTGCGTCTGTCCAGACTTTGGGATTTGAACAGTTGTATTTCACTGACGTGCTGCTAGAAATACTTTGCTAAGAAGGCAAGCTCTTTGTATGTGTATTACTCAAACAAACAAAGCACTGACATTAAAAGTATTGATATCAAAATGATGCCAATTTACAAGAAACACTATTGGCTCTTACCTCACACAAATTAAACACGCTGTGTTCCAAAGCAATGCTACCCAATGTTTCCTAAATTGTTTCCAGTAACTTGGCCCTGTCTTACCATCTGACAACTTTGTGCGACATTGAAGGGTCAATGCCGAAAAGTGGAACTGTGTAAAGTGTGGGTGTATTTTATTTGGATTTCAGAAATATTAATGAGTTTCCTGCAAATATTTTACTGAAGCAAAAGTTTAAATGTTTCATTTTTAGTTAGCCAACAAGCCAGTGTAATAAGTTAGAGGTTTGCTTCCGTCCAAGGGGGGGATTTGAACCTGAGTCTGTCACTCGTTAAAAATAGTACCATAAGCAAACGCACTACCCAGTGAACTATGAGGGGAGTAGACATGGAGTTGCAGAGTTTAGCTCTTTTAAACGTGTGCACTTGTACACATCTCCATTTTGTGTCTGTATCCAATGTTTTTATTGGGTGATGTAGCTAAATGTCCAATGATAGTTTGTTGCGGGCCTGGAGCTTTTGTGATGATGTAATCTGGCAGAAAAAAAGAAGAAGGAAAAAACTGAAAATCCCCTAGGTTTGGGGCTTTATTATGTGGATGAGTGAAGTTGTTTGTGAATTCTCTCTGTTGAAACGGGGTCAGAAAGTACAGAACTTAATGTGTTTAAGGGCTGAGAGTCTGTGGTCTTTGTGGCTTATTTCAGTAGGGAATCCTGAAAAGTGCTAAAATTGCGGTGCTGTATCGGTATGGAACATGCCGCCACACCAAGCCGTAACTTGGTGGGTTGGCATACCTGCCATCCTAATATTTACATTTTAAGCAATTAACAGACACTCTTATCCAGAGGGACTTGCACCATTGACTGTACCATCTATTTATACAGTTGAATATTTTAATGAAGCGATCCAGGCTCAGTATGTTGCTCAAGGGTATTGTGGCAATGCCCCACCTGGGAATTGAACCTTCAAACTTCTGTAAACCAAGTTCTTTATCCATTACACTGTACTATACAAAAGTTGGAGCCTACTGTGGGCCTGGTACCTGGAGCAGAACCAATGGATGCGTATGTTGCAGGAAGATGGATTGCTTTTCATTGGTCACACAGTTGGATGTTTGCTGATAAGGTGCCATTGCATATTGGATATTGATCCACTGTGGTAGGAAAACAATATTACTATTATTATTATTTTTATATTATACTCTTTGTGATAATTCAGTATACTTTAAAATTTTGCCTTATGCAAATATTTTTGTTTCTCACTCCTTTAGGTCATCCTCCATATATTGCAGGACTCTTTGAAATGCCTCTTTTGTACAGTATTTGATCTTGGCTGTTGGCTGTGCTCTACATAAGATGAAAAGAACATTTGAGGGAAATGGCCTGTAGCACAAGGTCCACACCTGTGTTCAGATGTTACTCTTAATGTATTGCCCATTAGAATTGTTTCATTCAGACTACCTTTTGTTTTGAAGAGTACTTGGAATGTATGTTATAATCCCAATTGCACACGAGCATATGCATTATGCAAATATTCCCTATAGCGCAGCTTGCAATACTTAGTCCTGCAACCCCTCTGTGTACACAGGTCTTTGTTTCAGCTATAACTCCTAAATTGTAATGAGCTGCTAATTGTTGTTAATTAGATGCTTTTACAGTCTACTCAGGGATGGATTACCCTCTGCATTATGTATGAAACAGTGGTGCATCCCATGAAACACAAATGTCCCTTATGGCAACACATTTAAAACCTCTGCACAATTTATAATGAAACGCGCACATGAACACTGTAATGGCAATATTCACAGACTAAGTAAAGCAATGACAGCCAAATGTATCTCGAGAAAAAAGGAGGGTGTTATCAGTTAGAACTGCTAGAATCTGAAAATTAAACAATCCTCACTTCCCGACGAAACCCATTGATCAAATTCAAATGTCAGCCCACTGGCTACCAAAATTGAACATAATCTCAAACTGTATTTCCTGTTCATTCAAGTGTATGACAATCAATAGGTGGTATACGTGAATTGTGGCATTACGGTACATGTGGCACTGGACATGACCTGTGATGTCTGACCAATTTTCTCAATTATAGATCAGTTTCCATACTGTGGGAAATGATGGTGCCAACTTGTTCCAACACATGTAATTATGTTAGGAATCACTATGGATTATTTATGACATTACAACATTGTTTGATTCATTATTCCCTAAGACGACTGACACACCAATACTAATACTGCCGTGGGGCAGGCTGTAACCCCATGTTTGGATCTACACTGGCATAAACAGTGGGTGACAGGGATCTGCCATCTGCAGATGGGCTGGTGTGCTGAAAACAGCCAAGGAACCCATACACCTCAAAGACCTCAGTTCAGTCAACTCCATCTGCTGTCTGAACAACAATAACCCTGGGGCAGCTGGGATTCAGCTGCGTGATAAATCTACCTAGCAATCTATCCTTCACAGAATGACTGAACATGGCTCCCACTGTTTGAAACCATGTAATAATTTGGAATACTCAATTTTAATGACTCAGATCCACAGGTACCCATTTCATATCCCTGCATTTAAACTTTGCTGTCTTCATTAGTGTGTGTGTGTGTGTGTGTGTGTGTGGACATGTATTACTATCTTTGTGAGAACCACATGTCCCCACAAGGATAGAACGATGAGAAAAATTATGCAAGGTGGGGACTTTTGCTGGTCCCCACAAGTTCAAGAGGCTGTTTTAGGGTTAAGACTTATGGTTAGGGTTACAATTAGGTTAAGGTTAGGCATGTAGTGGTTAGGGTTAGGGTTAGAGGTTACAAAATGAATGTAGTAAATGGGAAGTCCTCACAAGTATAGCAATACATTCTTATGTGTGTGTGTGTGTGTGTGATAAAAGTGACATACGACCATTGCTCTCTATTTCTTTGGATCCTGCTTTCAGAATTCATTCACTTTTAGGATTTCTGCTCAATTAAACTACTTTGTGACACATGTGAGGACTATGAAGTCTTCAAGCAAAATATACATACACCCTTTCCATTAAAAATCAAATGATTTTGCTTTAGTGTCCTCAGTCCATGGTTAGGCTCACGTTTCATGTCAGTTGGTATTTAATGCATTTTACAATCAGAGATAATGCGCTTGGAACAGGAAGGTTAAGTAAACGGACTAAAAATGGTTCAGCAGCAGAATAAATGTACATTCACAAACCAGGCTGTGGAAATAATTAAAATAGCAATGTGGATCAGTAGCAAAGTCATGAGGGGGAACTCTGAATCTATGTTCTCACTCAGGTCCTGATATCCTGATAAGAGCTATTCATAGGACTAGTGCTAAGGTATTCATTGTCTAAATGTATGAGATAAGTACAAGTTGGGTCTTTTGATCTTGAATGCTGATGTGGCTTTCTGGAATTAAATTATGATCATAGAAATGACAGTGTAATATTAAGCAGTGATACCGGCATACAATTAAATGTACTAAGGTAAGATATTGCTATATGGCATTTAAAATTACATCTGAACAGATGGGTGAATTTAATTTCCCCCTCCCCCACTTTTTTTTTTTTTAACTATAACCCTACAGCAAAGCAACACAACATCTAACATAATTGCTTTATTCAGGTCATCTAAATAGGTTATTCTGATTTGCCCTTGGTTGTGGAACAATTTGGCTTGGCATTCATTATCTATCCATATGTACAACATTAAAATTATGCCAAAGGAAGCATTTGCTGAAATGAAAACATCTGCAGTGATAAGGTAATGAAATGTAAAATGTATCATTAGTAATCACTCGATCCAATACTTCATATTCCCAATATAGTAAGCCTTTTGAAGAAGAAAAATGAACACAGAACACCGCAGCTTAAAGAAAATCAACTTCCATAAAACCCTCCCACTCTAATGGAAGTGTAGTTTAAAGCAGAAAAGCAAACTCTGTGTGAAAGCCTTTGATGACTCAAGCTGCTCTTATTAGATCTTAAATCTTATATCTTTCAACCACATAGTCAGGAGCTGATTGATTCCAATTTTTATGAAGAGAAAGACTGCTTAATTAAATCCATTTTACCACTACATTTGCTCAACAAACGTTCAGCATTCTGAATGCAGACCAAATAAAAATATGCAAGGATTTAATGATCAATTATACTATACAATCATGAATTAAAATAATCTGTTATTAAAGGCCATGCAATAGCAGACAAAGCAGCTCAACCATTCTAGACCCATATTGCTCTTAGCACAGCCAAAGAACTTATTTTATGAATTAAATGATTTCCAGTACTTCCTTAATGATATGTTGTGAATGGTTGCATAATGAGGACACGTCTTGACACATTTAAAAATCCACTGACACAGAAAGACTGCATGCTTGACAAAATAAAAGGGAACAGCATGATCAATCATTCTGGCTTTGATATGCAATAAAGATATTTCTCTCCAAAATAAAGCTATTTCTCTCCAAGGCTGTCAGTGGTCCAGGTTTTCAGTTACTAATGATGAGGTGCGATATTTACAATATTTTCAACATTTTTCAGCTTGGCCAGCTGCAGAATATATTTATCTACCAAAGAGCAGAGAACATTTTGAGCAACAGAGATATCTATTGGGAATAGATTTGGGAAAAACTGAGGATCTGAGAATTAATTGGAAACATATTTTGCAACACTTCTGGTAAATAAGTCAAACCATAGGGGACTGCACTTCCAATTACATGTGCATATAATTCCATTAAAAAACCATTGTTTGCACGATTCGGAATATCTACTGCAAGATTGTGCATACATTTTCTTTTTGAAGTACTTGTCATGGTATATGCAATTTCAGTTGAAGCAGTCTTCCCATTTTTAAATCTTTGAAGCACATACCACATGCCTCTCTGCAGTGTTTTGAAAGACACCAGAGGAAGCTTCATCAGTACATAACAGTCCATGGGAATAGCCTTTGAAGAGATTACATCTGATAGAAATTTTCAATGAGACTTGGAGTGACAGCTACGAATCCATTTGCAGACAAATGGGAAACAAAATGCCACTGAACTTCTGGTTTTAGATTCCCTATCTTAAACATTTTAAAAGAAGCAGTTTTTTGAAAGGACAAGGGAGCCACAGTATCTGCCATACCTCAGTTGTAGGAATGCAATTGGGAAAAGTTATTAAATGCAGACAATGAATATTTAAAAAATGGGTTGCCAAAACTGACACCAACTTCCTGATTAATGAAGATTTTTGAGTGATTAAACTAAAGTCTGTAGCAGCAAATGGGAAGTCAATTTAGGAGGGGGAAGCGATTATATAGCTAATAAGAATGATTATTCCAATAAAGTTGAAAAAGCTATTCCTGTATTTTTAATGTCAGTTACAAAAACATCACCTATAAACGACAATAAGCAATAACCAATGCCTCTGTCTTTCAGTTACATTGTGGAAGATAACATTGGTATTAAAAAAGCAAGCCAATCATAGGGTACTAGTGAAAATGCATTATTTATCAAAGGCAGTGCTGCAATGTACATGACATTGCAGTAATATTTGCAACACAAACACCATTCAAAAAGTGTTTAACGTTTGTTTAAAAATCACAAATATAATCAATGGAGATAATAGTCATGTAATCACCTCTTTTTTTTTCCAAACTGAAAGTCCAAAAAACAGAGAGCCAAGAATTTTCCATTGCCAAATAAGGTAAAAACAAATGACATCCCAGATGTATTCTCCCAATGCTGCATTAGTCAAAAAACTGGGCATTGCAAGTCCAGTAGGCCTGGGACTCGAGGCGACTGGCTTCTGTGGCACTTACGGCCAGTACTGTCCTGATCAGGGGCCAAGTGAGTCTCCCAAGACCAGCCTGTGCTTCAGACATCACTTTGTCGATGAAACGAGGAAAAAAAGTATGAGAGGAGGGAATGAGTAGCACAAATAAGCGCCATGCAATAGAACAGCTTGGCAGGGTTTTCCCCAGACAAAACAAGATGGGGGAACATGTAGTTTCTGATCTGCTTGCTTTGGCTTTGGTCAATGCCTTAGGGGGAACCACCAGCTCTAAGGAACCTTAGTTTCAGAAGTCATTCATAGAACATTGGATCAAATTGTAATGCATATATACATACTGTTAGTATGGGTTAATATACTCCTATAAAATTATTTTGAATACAAAATCCCACATTTATTTTCCTAAACGTATGCTAATTGCCTAAAGTAAACCCTTAGGTTATTGCAATTCTCACATTCCTTTCCTTTTCCAGAATTTTCTGAAATAAGACCATTGCTATTTAATAATGAACCAACTTTGGCAACAGCCATACCACCACGTCCCCTACTCCCGCTGACTGGTTGAACCCAAGGTATTGGTTCAATTTCTGCATGAATGGGAAACCTGAGAAAGAAAAACATTACAACTAAAAGTGGTGTTGGTGCTGGTAGTGTCATTGTACAAAGTTTAAAAAATACAAATGTCTTGATGCAATTATAGGTGCACTGTTGCAGAGGTCATCTTTTTATGAGATATTAGAGGGCCTGACTGAACGTGGTCATTAAAGATCCCATCGCACTTATAGTAATATTTACAGGGCTCCCAGGTGTCCTTGCAAAATACCCAACCTGGCACTTTTAGTCGGACATCATATCAATCAAGCACATTCATCAATAATTTGGCTGAATCATTGAGCAATCCTGGGGTCAACACAATGTTACAATTTTCTTCCCAATGCATAACATTCACATACATCAGCCTAGAGTTTGATGGTGACCAGGAAGACAAATTAATTTAAACAGGACTGGTGAAATCAGATGCAACCCAGGAGAAGGAACATAAGTCATATGTATTGATCCCATTTTGGTAAGCATTTTGTTTACCATTTCTCAAAGATCTTGCTGGATTCTACGCATTACATATCCATTTTTAATGTTCCTCAAATAACTTAGGAGAGACTTGTCAATTCCAGGAACTTGATATTTAAAAATTTGCATTTGGCAATATGGCAGTATGGCACAATTCATCATGCTGCAAACAGCAGTAAGCTTCCCATTTACAATATTGATGTGTGCACATCCTAATTAAGAGGGTTCAGATAATGGTCTAATTTCCTTTGATAAATAGTTTCACTAGATTATCATAATTATCTTAGTAGGTGTAGGATTCAGCACGCGATGGTATTTATCCTGACAGTGGTCTGTGGCAGAGGGCCTGTGGATCTACAGCAAAATGAAAACTGAAGGCAGAGGGGCAAAAAAAAAAAAAAAAAAAAAAAAAAACACTTCAGGATCACTTCTGAACTTCTGCTGAAGGAATGAGAGCAAGTACCATGTAAGGCACAATCCATAATTGTATTAAGTTAAACCCTATATAGCTTCAACATTGAACTTTCAACATTGATTAACCTCAGAACTCTTCAACTGAAGTTATGTATCCATTTTTATATGACATTTAATTATAGACATACTACAATCTTTATAGGCTCAGTGGGTGCCAAATGAACTTTATATTAAAAGTACCATTATAATTTAAGTGAGAGAAACTGTATCAGGTATTCAATAAACAATTCCCTGACCTTTTTATATTCACCTCCATATTTACAACACCGCTTCATCAGCAAAATTTCCTTGGTCACCATTGCCATGCAGCTATTTTTAATGTTTAACATGAGCAGGGATAAGAGGCTACAATTTCAAGGAGAAACTTCACAATCCATCTGTCATTCTACTTCCTTAGATCACTTCTCACTTAGGTCTTTGTGAGATGCAAAAAACCCAGCATATTAGATAACAGGGACCCATTAGAGGGCAATTTAAAACTCTCATCTACCACTGCCCCTTGTAAAGTACAGCCTCTTAATTATCCTCCATCTTTGTGACATAAAAGCTCCAAACATTGTAACGGCTCTTTTCATTGATTCCCTGTTGTCGGATACTTCACATATTTGGTTGTGCAGGGGGAAAAAACGCAGTCACAGGGTTTTTACTGCTATGGAAATCTTTAATCACATCTTCCCTTTCTGGGATTTTGGTTACTTCCTAGAATGACCCAACTAATTCTCTCATCATCAACAATCAATGTCTTATTTCATCCCAATATTACCGTGTAATGGATATAATTTATCAAATTGAATAAATGAGTGTACATCAGTTATATCAACAAATTCAGAGTATTAAAAACTGAAGAGTAGAGATGGTTATTCTTAGATGGGTATTTTTCTAACCTCAAATTCTGAAACATCAATTTACATAAAGTGCATTAAGTTAACCGACATTTCAATTGACAAAAGCATGAGCATTTAGTCATGATATAAATTCTGGACCAAAAAAAGTAAAAAATGAAAGTGAACATAAGAGCTGACGAACCAGTGAGATTTGAGTAAGTACACCATGGTATGATTACATACAATACCACAAATATCCCAAAATAAAATCTTCATAATAAAAGAATGAATGCATAAAAACTGAAGAATAAATAGGGGAAATCATAACCACCCACATAATTTAATGCAATTTAATGGGAACCATGGGACAATAGATTTTTATTTAATTTAATTTTTTTTTTTTTACGTAAACTACAATATAAATCATTAAGGTTTGCGCATTTGAAAGTTAAAATTGGGCATGCCTTTCATAATGGGTTCATTTTTCCTCAGTTGGGGTTCTGGGGATTGGCTGATGAAATCCTTTGGGCCGATTGAATGCAGACAAGTATTGAATGATCCGAGGTGTGTTTGCAGCCATGATAGCTGCCTTCCACCCTCCCCCATTACAGTGCATGCAGACTGCTTCACACAGCTCCCCCAAATCCCTATGACATTGTCTCCCTGCACTGAAGGTCAGCTAGAAATGCATTAAGAGTTTGTGAAGCAAAGCTGGCTTCACAAAATAAGCCACCCCATGTGCTCTGAGGTTCCTGTCAGTGTCTGTTTACTGTGAGAATGACCCCACTTTCTAGCTTGTCTAAACCTGTAGCAGGTAGCAGAGCACAGAAGACAGGCAAAAAAGGCCAGTGGCAGCATTCTCTTCAGTTTGAGAATTGTGACTGGTATTCATATGCTATAAATGTTCATGATACATTGCATTGTGATGCATTGCATTGGATATTGTTTGAAAATAATCTATGTTTAAATGCATCTGTCCCTATCAAATAAACATTAAATAAATAAATAAATGAATGAATAAATAAATAAATAAATAAATAAATAAATAAATGCCTTGTACCATAGCAAAAAATATACTGAAAACTGTCCAAATCTAGAAGCAGGATGGCAAGGCAAAGCACACTGGGAAGAAGGACAGCAGGTGCAATAAATAATGATCAAGAGCAAAGCATGCAGACTGAAGAAATGGTTCCTTGTGAATGTGGTAGATAGGGAATGTAGAAAGGGAGTTGTGTGTGTAATGAGTAAGTGTAGAAAATAAAGTTGGGGGGGGGGGTATTTGGATTATGTGTGATGTTGAGAAATACACCCACAAAATGCAGATACTGGCATACAATTTAGCCAAATGTCAAACCTTATTAAATCAAAAGGTGTGATTATATTGGAATAATGTGTTATGGTTTGTTCGGTAATGTGGCTTTAACTTGCAACTTAGTCCCACCCCACCCCATCCTCAGAAGCTTCACTTCAATTGATATACTATTGAAAATATACTGTTGGCAACCCTCATTCTACTTTTTACCAGTTTGTATTCATCTTTTGTAGACACTTTTGATTTCATTAATTTGTGATTTTATTTCATTAAGGCCATTTTCCCATTCTCCCAAAAATATGTTCCAATTCAAAGCTTGTAATTTGGAAGAAATCATTTCTCCTACCCCCCACTTACATGTCATTTATTTCTTGATTTTACACTTAGTTATACAGTATTACACAAATAATTGAATTCCCCAATCTCAAGTGGTTTATACTCAACTTCCCTTAACCAGATCACTAAAGTAGGGCTTGACTGCAATGACAGCTTAAAAAGGGGGCAAACCTATTCCCCGTCACACATTATCATTTGTTAATTGAACCCCCTGGAAGGTAAAG
Organism: Anguilla anguilla; assembly: GCF_013347855.1. Classification (NCBI taxonomy): domain Eukaryota; kingdom Metazoa; phylum Chordata; class Actinopteri; order Anguilliformes; family Anguillidae; genus Anguilla; species Anguilla anguilla. The sequence goes on along the minus strand of NC_049216.1, from coordinate 20,902,664 downwards.
CATTGCAATAAATGGAATGCTTTGACAAAAAATGCTATCTGGTAAATCACCTGGTTTGTTTGGGATATAGTGATCCTCAGACATTGCATTATGTTTCACAGTTTAAAGTATTTATAGTAACACTGACCCTCTGTGTACATTCTATGTACCTTTCAGTTTTTTGTAGATCAAATAAATTAAAAAAGAAACAGTGCTGGGCAACATTTAGCAAGTTTCATAAATTATATATTTTCAGAAAGCTTCCCACTGCTAGTTTTCTATGCATAAGCATACATCTCTGTAAAGGACTATGCTCAGTGCATTCTGTAATAAAACATGCAAAAAGAGTAAAGACTTTACGGTAACACTTTACAATAAGGTCACATGAATTGTCATTAACTAATGTAGTTGTAAAAATGTATTAATGATGTACACATACATTAACAAAGCTGTACAGATTAACTTATCGGTAGTAAGTAGTTAACAAATGCATTAGTTAATGCCAATTCATGTGACCTTATTGTAAAGTGTAACCAACTTAATCAGAGCTGGCATATTTATGCCTGAAAATGGATCAATGCATTTTGCTCACTATAGTAGTCAAGACAGATTCTCCTGTTCTTGTCACTGTGGCAGGTGTACTACTCAAGAGAACCCTGAGAGCCCAGAAGAGGACTGGGTCTGAACTCCATGGGGCACTGAAGCTCTTAAGCATCCTCTCAAAGGCATTGGGTCACTAATGCATGACCGTATAATCCAGTCTGGAAGGGTTGAAAGGCTTAAGAGTGGAGACCATTGCTTTAAATAACAATGTTCTTTCACATCACATATGCATGTACGCATAATTGTAAAAAAAAAAAAAAAATTCCAACTGCTTAATACAAATAAAATATAAAATACAATAAAAATAGACTGAAGAAGAGAATAATCACATCTTTATGGAATCTCACTTTATTTATGAAACATTTTAGGAAGCTTAGGAATAATGCAGTCCTTTCCCAATGTTCTCAATTTGTGCATACGGCATTTATAGAAACTATTCCACACATTAACTCACATGTTCAGAGCGCAATCTGTGTCAACTCCCAAAAGTATTATACATTAAATGTTATTTGGTTACAGCATCCCAATAAATCAATAATTCATTAGTGGTATTCCAAGTGGCTGACTTTTTACCATATGGTGCACATACTGTGGTTTGCACCTGCTTAAAATGATTAGCCGTTAAAATGTACACTGAAGTTGCTTTGTTCTGGTTAAACCAATCTTTCATGCTGTGTGCCCCTGCATAACTGTTAGTGAATACAATTTGCTTGCCTCATTTTTAAGTAACATTAAAGCAGTAAGCCGTAAGTCAATGAAGCTGATACAATTTAACGTTGGTTTCCGTATAATGCTGCAATGACGGAGCATAGATAACATAATAAAACAATTTTGAGCAGTGCACGAAGCACTTTACAGAACATAAAGCAAGCAAGGAGACATGCTTTTAAATTATATTAAAAGGCAGCGATAAAATTCTATAAATTAAGAAGCGAGTAAATGGTACCAATCACTAAAAAAAAAAATCAGTAGCAAATGCGTCGACTCATGCATGATGTGCTCCTCTGATGTGATGCTTAGCAGCTCAGCTAGTGCACTGCATACTGAAGCAGCAGCAGAGGCTGGCAGACCATACTTAGACCTTGACAAGCACCTTTTCTGCATTGAAAGTATTTTTTAGATGCATACTTGTACACCTCCTTTTTCACAATTATGAACAGGAAAACTGAATTTCCTCTTAATGTAAAATGTCATTAATATTCACGAGAGCTGGAGGTCTGACATGGGTTGTTAGTTCTATACAGAAATTAACTTCAAGTTATCTTCCCATTGGCAGCCCACTGAACAGTAACACTGCTGGTTAAAATTTAAATGCCTGCTAATTAGACATTAACTATGGCCTCCATGTGAACAAGATAAAATCCTCCTACAATGGGTAGTACAACGATATTCAACAAAATCAGGTTTAATATAGTGTATGTTTTCCCTGCATACGAATAATTTAAATAATTTTGATTGCACTGTTTTTAAGACAATTGAAGAAGTTGACAGTGGAGATTGCCATGATGACAGGGTTCAGAATGCAATTGGACATTCAAAATTTGAAGGCAAAATCAGACAAATTTGTGAGAAGGCCATCTTAAGAATGCTTCTCATTTGTAACGGGGCATTAAACTTGAATCACCTATTCCATCTTATATATTTTCTTTGGTCTACATAACATAATTTTTTCTCTCCCTTTTTTGTGCAGAAAACTCAGGCTGCCAGTGAGTGAGCATATTCTGGTATTTTGTCTAAAATGAAGCCACCAATGACACTGTATAATCTTGAAAAGCAGGAGTGCTGTGGTGCTCCAATTTAAGTATACTGCATTTTAGCTCCCAGCCCCCATTTTTCCCCTGATTTCAATCCCAAATCCTATACAGCCATGCACATGATGCAATCACCAAAGCTGAGAGTGTGGACAAGCATGCACTCTTCTTCTTCTTTTCACACCACAGCCCAAAGTCCAGGCTTTCCATAGATTTCAGTTTGAGGAAGACGCGTCATATGCATTTTTAGCAAGCAGACCACAGCTGCCCACTTGATCTGTGGGGGTTCCTAGAGTGTGTGGATTCCAGCCAGCTGAACCCTCCCTCACCATGGGTGACACTACTGCCAATTACGCATTGCCCTGCCAGGCTATCAGTTACAGTTGGCACGGTCATGGTTGAGATTTAATCCTGGACCACTGGGCCCATCCATGCTCTAGAAGACCATTGTCTTGACAGGATGAGCCACCCAGCTGCCCCCCTTGCTTTTCAGCTTTGTAAACTGTAGCTGGAATTGTGGGAACATTTCCCTCCAAAATCAAATCACCAAATCACAAAGTACAGAACAAGTAACAAACAAAACTCTACTTCAAGTTGTTGACACAATTAAATGTCTACTTTCTGACTTTGATGACACATAACAGTTTAATATTGCATTTCTCTTCACATTGCAATTAAACAGCTCTGGATTCTGATTTCCAGTGATGGCAGAAATGCAGATTCATCTTACAGTTTTGCTAAATTAACAAACCACTGCCTTCTCAATTAAAAAGCTGTATTCATTCAGCCAGACTGCTGACTTGTTCACAATATGATTTATGTACATGCCTAGTGCAATTACTTGCCCTCTGATAACTACAATGTGCTGCCAGTTGTCTCAATAATAATTTTTTGCAGCAACATTGAAAGCATGGTCTTTATTAGAATTTAATTTTAATCAATTTGAAAGCTAGGTATGTCATTTTATAATAGAAGGGGATATTAAGTTGAAGCCATTTTTTTCCTTTTGTTCATCATTATTATTATTATTATTATTATTATTATTATTATTATTATTTTCAGTTTTTCCAATACAGAAAAGAATGCTTGGCTGTAGACCCATTTATTGTACTGAAGTAATTATTCCTGAGGAGAACCTCATCAACTGTAGACTTTTAAATGATTTCCCAATATTCAGAGAGAGTGAACCATGGGATATAGAAAATGAAGTCCATATTGACTTGAAGGCCAGTGAGGAAGGTTAAAATGATTAGTCTGAATTGTAGGCTTGGCCAGGGTAATCCAGGGATTCTCAAATGCTCACATTAGCAACTCTGTATTACATTTACTTAATCACCATCAACACAATTTTCCGTACTTCTCAAACGTTCTTGTGTCACACTACACATTTCAACCAAAAATGTAGTAACTGGATTTCTCTAGAAGCATTTTTCATGCAAGGACCTCTGCACATACACACAATGTTAAACAAATTCAGCGAATATTTGTTAGAAAAATAAATAAATTTAAAGTCTCTGAATTGTCAACTCATACTATCTATGTATAGATAGACTTTTAATTACATCTATGAGTGTTTTGTATGTTTGCATTTTTGGTCTTTTCATATCTGTAACACATATGCCATTAATGAAAATTAAACTGTATTCTGCTTTTTCCTGCTCTAGTAGAATTTTATTTTTCACAAAAGCATTTCCTCATGAATTGCAAAACTGCATAATGAAAACAACCATTTAAAGTGCCACTGCCAATGGAGTGGTGATGGTATGTATCCACAGGGACATGGGCAGCTTATGGGGTGATGTGGCACAATGGTCAGCAAACTGGGCTTACATCTCCCAGGTTCCAGGGCTGATTCCAAGGTGGGGGTACTGTTGTTGTACCCCAGAGCCAAAAATTAACCTAAATTAATTCAGCAAATACCCAGCCATATAAATGCACATAAATAATGTTCAGCCACCCAGTCTCAGGATAAGAATGTGATAAATTCCTAAAATGCAATATCGACATCAGTTTTTGCAAGGTTCAGCCATCCTTCTAACAATGCATATGGCTGTGCCAGTCTGAGCATGCAATGAAACTTCCTTATCCAAAGTGATTCCAGTCGTGTGGCAAGGGATCTGATATTTTGTATACCTGTTAGATATATTCCTATTCTACAATAGCTCAAAACATATATTTTTTTAAATATTATTTTTATTTAGTTGCTATAAAATGCTACAAACATACTCTAGCCTATATAGAAGAGGAATTTTAATTTATCAGAAAACAGATTCAAAAGCTCATTTTGTTTCAGTAAATCAGACAATAGCGAGGTACCCTTGGTAGAGTTTAAAATTCTCATGGACTTAAGGGGACTAAAAAGTTAAACCCACTGCGCATCATCTGTCAGGTCTGCAGTACTCACAGAAAGTTAAACTCCAAAATCTCTTTGAAAAAACAGTTGAGTACTCTCCCCTGAATTTTTGGGAGATAGATTGTGTTCTTTATGTTGCTGCCTTTGTGGATTAAAGCTAAGGCAGTGTGCTGTCAGATTTCTGAGTTAGGCAAAGCTCCATCTTATTAGCTCAATGTACACCTTACGGGTGTAATAAACCATGCTGCTGTTCCCACACTGGAATCATACTGGCACAGGTCAGTGTTTCTCAAGTCCTGGTTACAAGCCCCAAGGTTATGTTATGGCTGTTTTCTTTTTCTTTTTTTTTCCCATACAATGAATTGTATTTTTCCCATACAATTCATTGTATGGGAAACACTGTGCATTTTTATTTCTCAAAAAAAAATATTCAAGACAACAGATGACCACTGATTCTTGAAAGGGGCATCATTACGTGTAAAACCAAAACCAAGATTGTATATTTATTCCAGTCTTTAGTTCAAAATTTATCTTATTTTGTTCCTCAGTGAGCAGCATTTTTATATTGCTGTATTGGTATATTGCCAGGCTACTTTTGGCTTTACTTTGTTGCTGTGACAGAATACACATTTATGGTCATGAAAGAATATTTTTATAAACACCCAACTTGATCTCACAATTTTAATTTATCAAGCGGTTTGTCAAAGAGCAAACAGACATCCCTCAGGATAGAGTTAGAAAACCTCTTAGCATATGCCACAATAACATGCTGACTAGTTGTAGAAAATTAACAACCATGGCTGGAATGGGACATGGATACATTTACTCTGCAAACTGCTATATTCATATTGCTTCACCCAAGTTGAAAGGGTAAAGGGGAATTAATGTGGACGCACTTATTAAAAAACGGAATGGACAAGATCAAAACTTGACAGTAGAAAGGCCAGTAGATAAGTTAATTATAATAAGAAATGATAATATACTGCAGTGACTGAATCATGCTTGAAGACTTCAAAACAAAATGAAACAGAATATAGATAGAACACAAATATGAAAGTAACTGTAAAGCTCTGCATAGTGTAAGGATCAATTTATACAAAAGCATTTATATAGGATGACACTTGTAACTTTTAAAAAGGGCTTGGAAATTGAATTTTTTCTATCCTTTTACTCTGAGCAGAATTGGAAATTTACTTTTGTTCCACCCATGATATAACATTGCTGCCGGTTAGGACAAAATAAATAAATAAATAAAAAAACAGTTAATTTTGTTTTCTCCTACCTGGCAAACATTAAAACCAGCTTAATAGCATGTCCCAAAACCTGTGACTGTTTTCCAGAATAATAAATAAAAATAAAAAAATTAAAAATAATAATAAACATGGTGAAGTTTAGTTTTTTTTTTTTTTTGTTTTTTTGTGCAGCAGTCATTCTGATGTACGTGGCTTGACTGCAGTATTAACCACGACTGCCTACATGGAGCCCCCCTCCCCTTCACCACCCGCCTGGTTTAGAAAAAGAAATCTATGGATGATGAAAAACACAGTGGGTAGACAATATCAGACTGCATTAGCACTCAGTAACTTGGCATGACTAATACAGCACCATGGCAAAATAACCATGTTAGAACTGGTTTAATATAGAGAAATGACGGTTGGGGAAACCCTGTCGAACGAGATGCAACTATCAAATCGCTCACAGCAGCACAGGCAAAGAATCTGATCAACAGGCATTTACAAGGTGTAGGGTAGCACAGAGGTAGTTGATATATGGGCTTTATAAACTGCATAAATCACATCTAACAGTTGACATGTACATAAACGGATGGTATCAGTAATATTACATATGTCAACACTATCCACATTGACAGATAATTATCATAGTTTGCACTAAAAAAAAAAAAAAAAAAAAAAAAAAAACCAACAGAAGTTTCACAGTAGCCATTTTTACACAGTAGTATTTTTGTATCACATCACACACAAATTCTGTGGCACTGCATTGATATTTTTCACTATTAATAACTGCAACTGCTGGACAAAACAACCAAGTTAACCACCAGAGTCACAGATATCTCCTGTTTCTCTCTCCAGCCACACTAAGGAAACCCAACACCTTTTTTATCCTCAAAACATGTATGCCATTCTGTGGCTGCTTTTACAACTATTTAAAATACATCTTGCCTATAGTTTGGGTAAAATATCTGTTTAAATTGGACTGTGGCAGATTTACAAAAAAATCCCTCCTTCCACCCAAACCTTGATTGAACCTTTTTTGCACCATGTAACCATTTAATGATTTCAGAGTTTTGCCCATCCCTAGTTATTTGTACACGTTTTCCAATTTAAAAGGCCTCAATTTGTACCCGGTGTCAAACATTTACCTTTTCAGAAGAGAGAAATAGATTACTTTGGCAGCGCATGTGCTGTATTGCTAGAGGAATGTTGCCTTGCAGTAATAACCCAAGGAGCTATTTACTTGAATGATTAATGCATTTGGGTTGGTGTCAGCCACTTGAGTTAATCACGGGGTTTACTGGGTAAAGCAGTTTTCCTAATCTCCAATTTGAAAAGTGTATACCTTTTCAGACTCACAGTACCAACAACCGTGCTCTCTCTACATCTACTTCATATTACCACTCTTGGCAGGGGATGGGGGTATGGGAAACTAAAGATGGTTAGAAATACTAGGTAGTACTGTAAGTATGCTCAACTATCACCTCCGCTTTTCCAGTAATCATATGCAATGCTGTCCAGACAGTATCACATTCTTTGTAATATGAAGCTGCTAATCAAAAAGCTGTGATGATTTTGAGAAGGCAACGGAGGATAAATTAAATTGCATAAAATATACCTACCAAAAGTATTGCATGAAATGGGAAAAAGCTTCCCCGGGTGCACCTACCCATCTGTATCACTATTCCAATACAATAATCTCTTGTAATCAAAGCAACAGGTTGCAGTACTCAGAACAGTTCAAATTCAGATCCCAGTTACAGGTAGGTGATGCATAAATGGTTCTGAACAAACTGAAAAACCTCAGTAAAGCAATTAATTGTCAATACAACACCATAAATTCAAATACTTTAAAATTAAAACTGCATTCATAAAGCATTGTGTTAAGAAAGGGAGCACCTATGGGAAAGAGCAATTAAAATGTGAAGTCGCATGCATTTTCACATTTACCATTTTTTTAAAAGGCAAAGCCTAGACTAAGCTTTCATCTGCATGGTTCACAGAAAATTGCAAAAGAGGCTTACTTACTAGTTTAAGAAATATCTTCTCCGTATCAGTTTAGGCCAAGGTCACAGCTATAACAATACAACAATTTTGAATACAAAGCTTAAAATGCATTTGAAGAAATACATCTTTGGACTGTTGAGTCATTCACCGCAGATGCACATTTTTGAATCTTATTAGCTGAAACTATGTGCACACTTAATGTAAAAAGCTAAATCCTCTCATTTTGCCAGTGTTATAAAATTGGCTACTAGGAAGAGTTTATGTAGGTAAAAAGAAACCAAAAATTCAATTTGATGCAATTGGCAGGGAAGTTAAGATAAGGTGATTGGCTTTATGACCCACCTGATAAACCAGAAAATACCCTGATACACCAAGTCTGATAAAGGGTTTTGTCGAGAAAAAAAAATCAGCACCAGAGTATTGCCAGTTAGCATTACATACAAAAAAAATACAAATACAAAAAATAAAACATTCCTCTAGCTGGAGTAAGTGTCAGGGCTGGTGACAGGTCAGGAGTCAATCAGAACCTCAAATGAGACGAGCTCAAGGATGTAGCCTTGGCATAATTAATCCAGGTGTGTTCAATTAACACTGAGTTCTAGGAAAATATGCCAAACAACTGACTGAGAAGGGCACCAGACATACAAACATCCATATATACACAAACCTTTTGAGCCATTGGTATTCTTGTTTCATCAAGCTATAAACCCACAAATCATATCTCCAAGTACAAATATAATTTTTTTAATTAAAATTGTATTAAGCGAAGCAATTAAGACGCACACCACTGGTCAAACAAGGTCACAAGCAAACCTGAGTAAAAAAATAGAATGGCTGTCAACATTTTAGCAGAAGAGTGACATTAAAATATTTTACCGCATAAAAACCAGAGGAAATACAGTATGTATTTGCTTTGTAGCCTCAAACTCAAACTCTTCATGAAGTTCCTCTGCCCTTCCATCATGTTGATCATGAAGCTGCATTGCAACTTAATCCTAATCATTTTTCTCAGCACAGGTTCATAACAACCAAAGATAATAATAAATAAATAAAACCAAAAAAATAAATAAGTGGCAGTCCACAGGGATCAGGGTTGCTGCATGTACAGCTCCCTTACCCCTCACCATAATTGGTACATGAGTAGTGCCAGTTAGCACACAAAAACGGCAACAGAAACCCACAAAACCTACTCCAAAATTATATAAAACCAATGGCTTGACCTCCTCTAAAAGCAGATTTGAATAGTCCGAACAGTCAGAATTCCAAGAGGTGAACACCCAAAAGAAAGTCAGGTAAGGGCGGACGTACATTATACGATTTTCTCACAGGTTACAACGTCGGGAGTTCAGATGCCCTTTCATACTTGAACGAGGTTCAGATTGTGACAACAAGTTGGATGATAGCACAGACTATACAAGCTTTAGACTCATATAATGTATGCCCGCTCTTAACCTCTATATAGACTGCAGCACAGCTGATTCCATTATCTCAGGTGTGTTCAATTAATTCTGACTCCCATGGTGACAGGAAAACAAATTACCAAGAGGTGGTGCCAGATTGGAATGTTCCCTATTGGAACATAACAATAGAATGTTCCCTATTGGAACATAACAATAGGGGGAAAAAAGTTCCAAACAGAGCCCTCTGGACTTGTGGGGTATGGACTCGCAGACTTGAATGGCACATTTCCAGGGACAAGTGAGTCCACGAGTGGATACTGGCTCGAGGGGTATACACAGGGATGAAATAGGAGAGACATGTTGCTGAGAGACAGAGATGTTACTCAAATTTATATGATAAGAGAGGAAGAAGCAAGTCATCCACCACCTGAACCAGGTACGTAGGATGTGCAAATTGTCATGGGGTGCTCTGACGAGTGCTTCCCAGAATTTTTCACAGAACAGCTTTTAAATAAGCAAATTTTAATGACTTTTGAAAGGAAAATGACATGGGAGTGGGTCGAGTGGGAAGAAAGGAAATGTTTTATATTTTTATTGCAGGTTCATGCAGTGTCATACAATTACAGCATGAATCAACTGCATTTAATCAATTAATTCCATCAGTGAAATAAAGATCATGTTTTTGTAGTTTTTATATGCAAATTATACCCCTCACTTACCTACAAAAAAATGAATGAATAAATAAAAATGCCAGGCACTTCCTACGTCATTGACCTGAACTGAACTTTGGGTAATTTCCCTCAGGCCAAGGGCTAATTCCAATCACTTATTTTTTCCTACTTGCTTCCTTTTCTTGTGTCCTTTTCTAGCTCCTAGCTCCACCCATCAGAGAATGCAAGGAATGGAAGCAAAGAACAAATGTGAGGACAAAGGAATCAAGGAGTGCATAAGGCAAACGTCCTTGTTCAGTCAAGCACCAGTTCAGACATGGCAGATAGGGAGAGGTAAATCTACAGGTTGATCATTTATACATTGCATGTTCCTGAAAAAAAAAAAAAAAAAACTTCTGCAAAGGATGCACTCATGTTTCCTTGCTCAAGCATCCTTCTGGAGCCCCCTAACTCCTTGCTCCTAGCTCCTTCAAAGAGCATTTAAAAAGTTGGAATGTCCTTGAAGATGGCAGACCTTGATTGTTTCCCGAGTAGGCAAGGACCGAGGAGAAAAGGATGAATAAAATAAGCAATTGGAATGAGCTCTAAGTATGCAATGATGGAGACTTAACAAGAGGGTACACAGAGGTCACAAAAAGTCTGCAAAAAAGCTGTTTCAACAGTGGTACAGCCCTAAGCCCTCATGGACTGGGCAGGAATGTGCCTTTGAGTCCAGAGAATGAGATTTGGCCATAGTTTTTAAGTTTTAGTTTATTTCTAGTGTCATACACCAAGCCCCCATTATATACAAGGTCCAATCAATCAATGTGTACAGGAGGAAAAAAAGAGAAACTTAAAAACACAAATCATCTTAATATATATATATATATGTATATATATGTATAAGACCTAGTCTGGAGCTGTATCGTATGGTTGTGTGAAGTTGTATCTGTAGCACAAAATATGTTGTTCAATGCAAATGTCCGGTCTTCTCCACGCTTGGTGGACTTAACAGACACATTCCAGTTAACTCAGGAGCACTAGAGCTGCCAAATGCTACCTGTCATTAATCTCACTAGGGGGCTCATACAGCCTTTCATGCAGACTTCCAGAGAGTCCACTTGGGTGCAGACTTCAGCTGAATCCAAATAATTTATTATTTAATTTATTTTATGTTTATAAGTGGTTGTATTCATGGCAATGAATGAGATCTCAAATCCTAATGATTTATTATTTTATTTATTTTATGTTTATAAGTGGTTATATTCATGGCAACGAATGAGATCTCAAATCCTGTCTCATTAGTGCATTTTATATATTTACGTCTGTGGCACTCATTCATTCTGATGATGGAAATACTGATTTATAAAGCTACAAACACAAAAATAGAAATTATTTTAAAGCCCAATTGTGAAAAGTTTGTGTGAGAGCCATGGCTTTTAAGTTTTTTGTTAATTACAATTATTGACTATTTTAACCAAGCTCCTCAATCGCAATTCAATTAGTAAATTAGCTTGGTTTAACACTGGCGAGATGGGAAGAGTATTCAGCTGTCATTTGGAAGAATGTGCTATGGAGATGGGTTCGGTCTGTGTTCTGGAGCAGCCCAAATGTGTCGTGTAGCACAGATTGTGTGGTCTGAGCACCTATTAAAGCTGACAGTACAGATCCCTTTGAGCTGGCGAGTTGTGTGATTACGCTCCTCTTTCCCAGTCCCCCTATTGACTATGGTTAGGTTGCCGCTTTCCATTTCCTGCAGAAATAAATTAAAAGTCAGAAGTAATTTGCCTGATGACAGGTGCAGGTGGATGTTATTTATTTATTTATTTATTTTGTTGGAACTTTTTGAATATATACTTTCCTGCTGAAAAATCAATGAGCGCTTTGATGGGGAGGGGTGGGTAGGTTGCGGTTGAGGGTGGGGTTCTTATTTTCTGGAAGTGACAGTTTTGTGGCAGCAGAAACAGGAGTCTGATTAAAGTGAAGACAGTGAGAGATTGAGGTCTTGTTCCAACTATGCGAAGATCAGGGCCTCATCTTATCTTCAACAGTGTTGAGATGAGCAGAGATTGTCAGCTCTGAGTTAAACTGCTGCAATCTTGGTGGGAAATAGAGGACCAATGGTGATCAACATATACAGGGCAACAATGAACTGAGCAGTTTTGCACAGAAAACATGGAAAGGAATAGGATTTCTAACATCAGAATGTATAAGCAATCTTGATTTTGCACTCCTATTTTTTATTGTTTCTGAATTATTTCATCATGAAAATAGGAAATGGAGCATATCTCATTGAATGTCTTCATTCTTGACAGTGGTTAAGTAACCTGGACAAGTTATGAAGGTATAAATATATGCCCGTCCTATTACTAGTAGTCCTATGGCACAGTTGGTAGAGTATTGCAATAACAATGCAAAGGTTGTGGGAGAGAATTCTCTGGTCACCAACTGTAGATGTCTTCCTTGGCCTACCAGGCCCTTTGAGATTATTGAGTTCACCAGAGATATCTTTGTTCTTAAGGATGATCCAAACATTGATTTTGGTAAGCCTAAGTAAGTACAGCAAGAATCATCAAGCTGAAGCTACCCAGTTGTACTTGGACTTCCCAAGTCTGGAAATGGAAGTAGGTTGAAGGCCCAAAAATTATCCAATCTCCTCGTCAGAAAGATTAGCATTGCAGGGAATTCTATATGAGTGTGATCTGGATTCTGTTTTCATGACCTTAAAATGGATCAATTGAAACTAAGGACAATGCAAACTGCAAATCGTGAACTCCCGCACCATACTACCATGAATAATTTTGGGGCGTCCATGCAATAAAAGAATTACCAACCCATGCGCTCAAAGAAGTTTTTAACAAAGTAGGCTATATAACAAATGAATGGTGCATTGGCTTCTCATAGATAATCATAGAACGGAAAGATGAGAGCCCGCACTCTTAATGAATAGATATAGATTATGAATGTCTACGCAACAAAATCATTTTCATTTTTATTCCTATTTGGACAAAGAGACAGACATGTTTCGGCCTAAGCCGTCCTTAGTGTCTTGCATGCAATACCATCACCTGGCTAAATGCGTAAATGGAAGGACAATTCTACAGAAGCTTCTGCTGCACATCAAGGGAAGTGATTCTACAAAAGTGAAACAGAACTGCCAGCAGACAGCAATCCTCTTCACTGGTGGTAGATATGGTACAAAATATCCCCACCTTGACCACCTGGCAAGAACGTGTTTCTGGGACATCAGTGCAGTTGTGAGAGAATGTCTTTGGTACAGAAAGGAATATTGGTAACAAAAAGCCCTCAGCTCTGGACATTGAGGAACTTTTATTCCTGGAAAATAATTAGTTGTAAATTAGGCTCAGCCCAGGTATCTGAAAAAATAGTATTTACAAATGTAGCTACATTGTAGGCTATCAGTTAGTTTGTTTTGTTTTGTTATGCAGGCTTCTTAATCATTACTAGTTTACTAGTTCCATTATCATGAAACCATTGAATGGAGTCCAATCGCCATGCTGATTATTATAAGCATATAGGCTATATATAAGAAATAAAGTGTCAATCCCAATTTCTCAAATAAATAAAAAATGCCTTTGCCACTTTTTATTCCTCTATATGCTATGTTCCATCGGTGCCAATGAGTTACTGTTTCAGACTCATTCGCAATATTTTCACTGAAATTAGGTCATTCAAATTGAGTTGCTTGTATTATCACTGCATGTAACCCACAGTCAAAAATATTTTTTTTTAAGAATCATTTGCAATACAACATGCTCTACATTGTAACAGCAACTTAATTCTGAATTTTAATAACACATCATTGAGAACCCATTTTAAATATCAGCTGTCGGAGAATTCACAGTTATAGTTCCTAAAATACCAATTGTAAATATTTCATAAAACATGCACACAACATTCCTGAACAGCAACAGAGAAGAACCCAGAGTTGATTAAACTAAACAGTTCTTCATCTACAAAAGCACAAAACAGAACATTTTATATTAAGCCCATGCTATTCTCTGAACAAGGTACACTGCAATAGTTTAAGTTACTTGCACATATAAGGCTGAGGTTTCCCAGTGCTGTCATTGCTATTCCACAAAGAAGTACATAATTAGTCTGTGTTTATGGCTTCACCTTCCCAGTGCTGCATTCATCAATCCCTATTGAGATGGATCACTTTTTTCTGGGAAAGAGACAAAGAACACTGTCTGAAAGTGTGAGATGTCCCCCCTTGATAGCATGTCAGCTTGAGCAGCCAAATAGACAGTAAACAACAGTGTTTCTCTGTAACAAGCACGACCGCCCCTTCAGTGGGGATATGACGCATAAATACAATTCCCCAAAGTGACGGGCGGTGTCTTTCTGATCAAGTCTCAACAGTTGCGTTTTTCATGTAACGGAGAATGGGATTTAATGAGTGCGAATAGATTGTTACAACATTCGTAAAATGTAGTACTACATAGTACTATTTCGAAACAAAAAAAGTCTCAGCAAATGAAACTGAAAAAGCAATATATTTGTGCATGATTTTTTTATTTTTTATTCTTACGTGTATATGTTTGGTTTGTATATATGTTGTGTTGTTTCTCATGTCTCCACAAACATCCTCTTTGAAGCATTATCTGAAGGATACAGACTGCCATTGCAAAACAAATAAATGATCATAGTTTTGTTTAAGCCTTGATCACACCAAGGCAATGCCAGTGTCAATCTGGCAGCAATCAAACATGTCAAAACTGTCTGAATGTTGTTCTTCCTCCTTTGTATATATTATGCAATGTTAGTTGTGTGTTATACATTTGGATAACATTTTTAGACAATCTGAATACAATCCAGGTATTCACACTGATCCTTGGTGTGAACCCACATGTACCTGCAATTTTAAGATAAAGCATGGCTTCATTTACATTGTCTCAGGTACATATGTTTTTTGAAGAGAGATTTTGTCCAATTTTAGTACAATGTTCAACCCTCTCAATGTCAGTGGAATTAACAATGAACATTTTATTATTTCATTTATTTTTACCTATATAGCTGGTATTTGCATTCTAGCTGTGACAATACTCCCATACAATATAATTATTCAACATCATTTTAATGTTATTACAAGTGTGACCACTTTATATGTTGTAACGTTAACAAACCCATTAGCCTACACAAACAGTGAGAGCAAAGTTATGGAAAATGGAAACTTAACAAGCTACACAGCTGCACTCTGTGAGATGGATGAAGAACTCCTCCACCTTACTTTATTATCTGCACCTTGACTGACAGTGTCCAAATTAATGTATACAACATGGTATTTCATAGTGTCTCTGTAGCTTGCTAGATAATTTTAGTTTTTGTACTGTGCTTAGTTTTCATCTCTTAGCTTCCCCGACGTTATAGCTAGCCTGCATTTAGTTAATTAACTAAACAGTTAATGTTAGCTAATGTATATGTAGCCAGTCAAAGTAGGTCCAAACAACAAATAGTTGTTGCTTAGTAACCACATTAATTCAGTGAAAGGACACACTGCACAATCTATTGAAATATTACTTTTAAAGATGTTGTGTCGTCTTTGGTGATATATGCAGTGCATACTGTACATACACCATTTTATAAAAGCCATATGACACTCAAAACCATGGTATATCTTGAATATTGGCATGGCTACATGGTTTGCCAGCATTCCGCTTCTTACCTAATGCCTAATATACCTAACAACACCCCCTAGCTATGGAAATATTCACGGCATACCATGGATGATTGTGCGATGTCACTGTCATTCCTGGATATCCACCATCCGGTAGGTTTTAATTTCAACCCTAATTTGGCACACATGTTTGTACTAATTAGCAGTTCAACAACATCTATAGCTGTTGAATGAAGTGGGCTTTGCTAGGGTTGAAATGAAAAACGACACGTAAATCTTGGAAACACAAAACAGATCTGAATCTTTAATTCGGGTTAAAAGTAGCATGGTACTAACTATGAAGTGCAAGCAGATGGCTTCCACAGATGTTATAAAGTTGAAAAACAGTGTGACTTCCTCTCCCTCAGGGAGGACCCAGTTCCACTGGGGAATCTGATTGCTTATACATTCTGATGTTAAAAATCCTATTCCTTTCTGGCAAAACTGCTCAGTTCATTGTTGTCCTATTTATGTTGATCACCATTGGTCCTCTATTTCCCACCAAGATTGCAGCAGTTTAACTCAGAGCTGACACTCTCTGTTCATTTCAACACTGTTGAAGATAAGATGAGGCCCTGATCTTCTTGATGTATTCTGCTCACACTGGTGCATGGACTGCCCATGATAATAAAAGCTGGACTTTGTACCATGCATTATCAGACAATTTTTTTTTTTTAAACTCATAAATCGATCATTGCATTTTAAAATTGATCTTTGAACACTGTTAGTTTTTCACTGCAAGCTCAAATAATTCAAACTAATTTGCCATTGTAAAAAAAAAGATAATTACTCTGACTAAATTAAATTTCTCCTCATTTTTTATCTTTTCTGTTCATTTTTGTACTTATCCTTCTTGTATAACTTGTATATGCATGCCCTGGGGTATTAAAAGGTTATTGTACTATTATTCATGAATTATTTGCTGAAACTGAAATTGTCATTAATTGCAACCCCCTGTTGTTAATGCCTTTAACTGCATTTTGCATAATTTCTATTGCTATTAACTGTGATTGTCATTCATTATTGTTATTGCCTTTAATTACTTATCCAGTGACATACTATCATTCAATTGATAGCAGTTTGGAACAATTGCTTTTCAATGATCACGCATAAAGTTGCCTTTTTAGTTACTATGAATGTCGATTATGCTGTGTTTCTCTTAAGAACACAAAAGACTGCTCTGAATTTTATGTAATGATAACAAGCCAAGTATATATGCACTCAGTGGCCACTTTATTCGGTAAACCTATTTATTATGTACACTTGCTGACTCAATAACATCAGGCAGTTCCTATAACTTTTTCGGCCATAAATTCATGCTGCAAACTTCTTTTTTCACCTCATCCCTAAGATGCTCTTTAGGTGCTCTTTTCAACTTAAAAAAACCTTTCCAAAATGAATAAAATGTTTGTCCATTATAAAGTATATCAATTTGCCGCTCATGATGGTTTAAGATTAAACATTGTGACACACTGTGATACACATTCCTAAATATGTAATCATTCACTCTTTTTTAGTATATTGTATACTGTATATATACTGTATGTATGCTATGTTATGTTGCATGGCGATGGGACAATATTTTACAAATGCTACTATTTATGATCCAAGGGAAATTTACATTCACCTAGCACATACAGCACACAGTAAATTAGAGAGTATTTTATGTCCTAAATGACAAGTATATCCCATGGAGATACAACATTATGTACAATAAAATAATATTACTATAACCTATGCTTACTGTGTAAAGTAGACCTGATGTTCATGGCTATGGATAACTGGTACTTCATGAGAATTGTACATTATCAAACCTGTGTTCTGTAGTTGTTCCAATGACCTTCAGTATGCACTTATTGTATGTTGCTTTGGATAAAAGCATCTGCCACATAAATGTAATGTAAAGGACACATTTATCAACTCCAAGTAAAATTGTACCTCATATTATTTGTTAGCATACCGCAAGATGACTGAAATGATGCATCAATATGTAACTGTAGCAAACACGCCTGCCACAGGCCACCGAAGTGGCTTTCCTTGGGGCCCTCCAGCACAGAGACACAGGGAGAAGATGTTCAAACAGTCCAGATTTATTTCACGAGGGTTTGGCAAGATGGTAACAGCCAAAGTGAGCAGATGTAACCCAGTCATGACCGAAGCTCCCCGTGTCAGTGGGGATGGCAGATTTAACCTGTGCGCAGTGATTACCTCACTACGCACAGGTGCAGCCACTCCTGTTCCTGGGCCCAATTAGCCTGGCCAATTATCTAATTCTTAACCAATTATCCAATTGGCCAGGTCTAATTAGCTTGACCCAGGGCAGGTGTGGCTGCTTAAACCAGCCATCCCCACACCACAGTAACATTATTACTGTCTATTAAAATTCAAATGGCAAAACCAGAACACAAATGAAAAAAAAATATTTCAATGAAAAAATGAAAATATAGTAAAATGAAATTAAACTGGAAAATGTCTTTTTTTTCTTTTTCATTGAATCATTTTTCATCCTTATTTTTCCATTGTCATTTTTCCACCACCAACATTATTTTTATGTGTTTAACATTCTTAATCTGTGACCACATTCTTTTTTCACTTTAAAAGACTAATTGACGTATAATGCATCATTCATTCATTTGTGACTGGGTGTTTGAGTGGACGTGTTACATGCAAATATGGCTTCCCTTCATTAGATAGATACCGTTGGGTGGCTGGAAAGAAGGAACATTAATGGGAAATCCAATTGAAGAAAAAAAAAATCCACTGTAGAAAAAAAATACTAATTTAAGTGTTATATTAATGGAAATGGGTCGCTTAATTACAACTTAAGTCATACTTATTCAAAATGGGATGTTGCCATGTACAGCAATTTAGTAGCACTGACAGCCTGTGTGAAATGATTACATTTACCACAGTGTCCTCATTTAACACATCTAATTTTCATTCTTTTTATCTTAACACATTTTTAATTACTTTTTATTACCATTTTCCAAAAATCCTCTTCAAATTTCAGCTTTTGGGCAACCTCCTGTCGTTTTGTTAGTGGATGCAGTTGTGATCTAGAAATAGGTATACTGCTCTAGGGTAATTAGATAATCAGAGAGCAGAGAATTGTATTATTAACTCCAGGCACAAGCTCATTTTATAATGGGCTGTGCTAAGCACTCTGAAATACCTGCAGCTGGGAGAGCATACATTGCTATCACTGTCAGGCTTTCAACACAAATTGAAACGTTACCTTGTTTCATTTAAAGTATGGTATTTAGCTCAGTGACAATGGCATTGGAATTGTAACAAATAATAGCAAACAATGAATAATTGCTCTAAATACTGACTGATGTCAAATGCATTTTTAGTAGTTGAGTCTTTATTATCCTCATGGGGCAATTTGTTCTGCAGCATAGTATGCATTAGTACACATGGTTTGTAAGTAGGTCATTCATTACTGAGCAGACATGCAATGTACCTTAAAGCCTAGCAACTGAACCCCCTGATATTCAGGATTTTTTTTCCTTTAATAGCTATATTATTCACCCTCCCATTCAAAAGATAAAATAATTTTAAATTGTTAACTGTTTCTGGATGAACTCAAGGTAATGCAGTCACCCACTTGACTGAACATCACCTGAGTAAAGACAAATGGCTTCATCAGTATCAAGATAAAGTGCCACCAATTCTCAGACATTGACTGTAACTCAAATCCATATTATAGTTACCCTTTCCAATTTTTCATACACGTGCAAGCACACACATACACATACAATGTCTCCACAGTTGCCGAAGGGCAACAGATGCCCTTCATGTGCTGTGGTCTTGAACCACAGTGGGCTGCAGTGAGGTGAACTGAGGTATGGTAGAGGCCCTGGTGCTGTGGGGATACTCAGCACTGAAGTGAAGATAATGAACAAGAAAGTCAGTAATGTCTCTAATCTCTTTGTCATGTCTCCATGGAGAGGTTTTGCATAAAGCAACAGCTGCACTGTAATGTTATTCAGAGAAATGAAAGAGAAGGTCATATGCCACTGGTTTAATGATTATGTAAATTGGCACACCTTAAAGAATATGTGAAAGTTAACGTTTCCTCTAACGGGAGCCTATCACATTTGTGCATCAATAAAACTATACAGCTTTTTAAAGACCATTTTGAAGTCTTAAAGATGTCTCAACCTCACTCAATGAAATACATGTTAAATGTTAATGGAACAGTTACTTTGAAGGGACAGTATCTTAAAACCCCTTCATCTTGTGCAATTATACCTGTATGTGCGCATACTGACAGCTGTGACTATCATTTAGCTTCAGTTATAATGAGTTATTCTATCCTATACATGGATGTTATGTGTTATAATGAAGTAATTGTCCTTCCCAATATGTATTTGGAAATATATACTGTATGTATGCATCCCTGGCTATGGGCTGAATGTTGTTCATTGTTTTATTTTCTGTTTTTCCCCTCTACCATTAAATGGCAAACAAAGAATACAACAAAATGGTGATGAACTCATGACGATGAAGACGAGAAGTTGTATGATATGAGCAAAACTGAGCGCTACCTTGATATTGTGTCTCAGAACTTGATTTAATCTCACTTAAACCTCAATTTCTACCTATTTATGATTTCATGTGGTTGTTTTTTTCCCCAAGCTTCATACAAAACAAGAAATATCACGTAGAACATCCATGGGATTATGCTCTTGCATTCATTTGGAACTCTAATATTGTTATGGAACTGTCATGGAACAGCATGACCATTAAAAAATAATAATAATAATCATGTTAGACTCCTTCTGTAGCTAAGCAAACTACTGGAATCAACATAGTGAGTATATAACTTGACATATTAATAATAATAATAATAATAATAATAATAATAATAATAATAGTAATTATTATTATTATTATTATTATTATTATTATATCACATGTATGTCATATTTTCCTATTTTGTATAGATGAGAATGAAAATACTTTTTTATTATTAAGTCTCTGCCTTATTCATGGTCACTAAAAAGTAGAAATTAAATAATGCACCGTGAATGAATTAACGTGCATCAAATTTCATCTATCCTTCACTGTACGTAACAGTGAATAATTCTCCCATCAGGGTGACTGACAGCTTGTGGTAAGTTCCTATACACCCTCAACGGGATGGAAAATCTGGAGCTTCTGAAGGTCATATCCCCAGGCAATCAGAACATCGTCCTTGGGCCACACCTCTAACACAATCTCCATTCATCAGATTAACCTGTTACCCCACAGTACTGCGGTGCTGCAGAGATCAATCAACTCAGATTGTAATTTCAGCAGGCTTAGCCCCTATGAGCCAACCTATTTATCAACATGGTTGTTAAGTACGGGTGTTTAAAAAGCATTTTTAAAATGCATTGAGTGTTCCCTTTTTTAAGGGTTGTCTTACACAATGGCGGTCAATTGTTTTTGCCTGACAGTTTCAACAGCTGGCTCATAAATACCTCCAACACTAAAATTTTACGTGTTTGCTCTTTCCACTCACCCATAGTTTAAATAATATTAATTTAAGCTTTACTGCATAGCCATTTACCAAAAAGGTAGCCGTCTTGCTGTCAATATGCAAAATGCAGTTTAGCTAGACCAGGTGACGCTGGTCTTTACTGTCGGTTTCCTGCCTACTCTCCCTGAGGTAAGGAGCACAGTATGTGTGCATATTTGTAAGTGACAAATGCAAGACTTAGCGGAGGTCTTTGGGGAGATGATTGGGAAGCATGGAGGTTGGAACGACAAACCCAAGGGCAACCGGCAGTAGATGGGTAGAAAAGAGTGGGATATAAATGAGCACATTCGTGTGGGAGCTGATGCAGGCCATTTCTGCCCATATTCACATCAATGTGCATTCCCCAGTGTCCCCTGCAAGTGAACGTGCTGGATATGGAAATCCTAGATGCAATTCTAGTGTGGAATTTATCTTCACCCAGGCTGGTGTTTAAAGCCAGCTCAGCCTTAGTTGGAAATTTGGGTTAAATAGATACAACTTCAGGTTTCAAAGACATATAATGCAGAAGTTACTAAATAAGGCTGATTATTCATAAATTGTCAGCAATTATTTTTATTATCAAAGCATAGGAGTTGCTTTCCCCCCCTTATTGTATATATTATCTTCTTGCAATTATGATTAAGTAAATACCACATTATTAGTTTCATTGCAGATCATATTTAGTAGAAGTATTTTTTTATTTTATGAATCTCCAGCTACATATTTTTGACTGACTTCCAATTTGGGCACTATTGTAGCAAAACGGTTAGGGGATTATAACTCAAAGGTTGTAGAAGTGATTCCCAGCTGGGGTGCTTCCACTGTACCCTTGGGCAAGGCACTTAACCTGAACTGCTGCATAAAATCATCCCGCTGTATAAATATAATGTATGTAAAAAATTAAAAAAAACAATGGCAGCTGGCAGCTAATAGATTAAAATAACTTTGTACTGTATGTTATGCATTTTGAAAGACATGTATGGATCTCATCTGCAATGCACATTTTCAAAAATGAAATTTGTACTTGAATTAAATTAATTTGATTTAAGTTGGAGAAATAGTATCCCATTGCATGTGACGCTGTGATCTGACACATTGAGATGTAAAGGAAGAACACAGGTTAAAGTTTTGGAAAAGTACTTGTTTCAAGTGTTAATGTCCAGCCCATAACTACACAATAAATAAACACATATTGAGGGCTGTGATACAAGGGTGTATATATTATTACTTGTACACAAATTGTAGGTATGTGCAAGGTGTTAACGTAAAACTTCAGGGAAGTCAACAGCAAAATTTCACTCGCTTCTTGGGATCACACTTCAAACTGACAGTTCTGTTCTTTTTACACTATAGCACTGTTAAATGATGAATAAACAAAAGAAAACCGCAGTCCTCCTTGATAATGGATTTATGAGAAATCGATAAATAGGTGCTAAGTAATGAAGGCAGTTTGGGGCCACAGTGCTAAATCAGTTTCCAGTGTGCAGAACAAGGATTTTTGACACACATAGGGTTTTTCATTTGACTATATTAGGTTTGGATTGTAAATTCAGTAAATATGACCATTTATTTCTGTGGACAGAGGTGTTCATCAGCAGATAATATGTTCAATTAACTATGTTAATTTGCAGTGCTGGACATGTTGTGTTCCTGGATGGAATCATTCAAGAAAGTGGTATAATGCTGCATTTTGTGAACAAATTAAATTAACACATTGAGATCCTATATTATGCAATTAAGCGTGTAGCTATTTTTCTCTCAGTCACTGCCATACCGAAAGTGGAAATTTAAAAAAGTAGAGAAACAAAGCAGCTTCCTGTAATGCAGAATCACAATGCAGTATCTTCTAAGAACAATCAGTATTATGAGAGACAGCTAAAGTAATTTTAAATGGTTTTCTGGTGAGAAGACACAGCATATTAAATATCAATGCTGAAGGTAGAGATAAATGAAAGTTAGCATGCATTTAATTACTTCCAATGGTCTACAGGAGCAAGACATAAATATGGTCCATGTACAGTAATTATCCAATTCACAAATAATACAGTAGAGACATTGCTTGTGGGTGATAAATTAATTGTAATAATTGTGGAACCCCAAATTTAAAACACTTAAATACCAAATAATATATTCCTGAATGTATCTATATACGCAGCAAGTCGGTAATTAGCACATTGTCTGTATACAATGTTGTGGGACAAGTATAGAATGTCTCCTAATCAAAACAACCTGTGTCTATTCTGACTTAGAGGTGGACTAAAAATATGTGTGCCTATTCACTGGAAAGGACCATTTAATTGCCTGTCGATATTTATTTTACATCAGCACTATTAAAAATAAGGTACCAGAACCAGTTTTCTTTCAAGCAACTAGCTGGTCCTTTTTTGCTCCGCCAGGCGTGATTGCAGCCAGCCCTGTTGAATCTAAACCTCACCCATATTAAACCTTACCATCAGAGTGAAGTACCACAAGTACAAGCACACCACACATCAGTCTGGAAAGGGTTATAAAACCATTTCTGATACTCTAGGGCTGTGTCCCAAATCACTCACTTGTTCACTCATTCACTATTCCCTATATAGTGGAAACCATGTAGCACACTACATAGGGAGTGAGCGGCAGAACGAATGTTTGCTTTGGGACACTATTGTCATCACCCTGCGCCGCTACTATCTTTTGAATATCTGTCGCACAATAACGGAAATTGCGTTCGTTATTGATGTGGTGAGAAAGCAACATTGTCTTTGGTCCCTGATGAAATATTTTTTGAACGTAATCTTTACGTGTATACATGAAATTCTCGGTCAAATATTTATTAATATTGGCATTGACCAAATGTATAGCAATATACTGTTCAAAAATCTTTTATCAGGGACCGAAAATGACGTTTTGCTTGAGTTGCACTGCTGCCGAGATTAGCTATCTTCTTAGCTAGCAAGCAGCTCCCCGGAGAAAAACCGTTAACGTTACACTTGTCACTCTATTGAAAATTTGTGACTTCTTTGTATCGAATATGCAAATATAATTCATGAT
The DNA here is from genome assembly GCF_013347855.1 of Anguilla anguilla. Taxonomy (NCBI): domain Eukaryota; kingdom Metazoa; phylum Chordata; class Actinopteri; order Anguilliformes; family Anguillidae; genus Anguilla; species Anguilla anguilla. The sequence goes on along the minus strand of NC_049216.1, from coordinate 20,878,470 downwards.
TTGACATAACTATGGACAACTTGAATTTATACAAGTAGCTACCGCTACTTGTTCCAACCGCCATCTTTGTTGAAAAAAACCATAAAGCCCTACCGCAGTGTATTGTGGGATGTTGGGCTTCTGGATAGTATTATAGTATAGCTTGTTCCTTACATTTTGAAGTGCATTGTGGGGTGAAAGTAGTTCACTATATAGTGTGCTACAGTTTTTTTTTTTTTTTTTTATCAGATGAGACACTACAAAATGGCTGATGCCAAAAGTAGTGCACTATATAGGGAATAGGGAGTGATTTGGGACGCAGCCTATGAGTCCACAGACCCATGATGAGAACAATTATCTCCAAATGGGGAACACTTGGAACAGTGAAAAATCTTCAAAGGACTGGCTGGCTCCAAAATTTCTCTGCAGGCACAAGAAGTCACAAATGGTCCCAGAAGAACATTCAAATAACTCCTAAGAAAGAGAGCAGCAAGGCAGAAACCACTGCTAACCAAGAGAAGCGTCAATTCTCATCTCATATTTGCAAAAAAATGTATATGGATGATCCCCAATTATTTTGGGGCAATGTTCTATGGACAAATTAGTCAAAAGTGGAACTTTTTGGATGACACAGGTCCCATTATGTCTGGCATAAAACAAATACAGCATTTCAGTGTAAGAACGTTATACGAACAGTCAAACATGGTGATGGTAGTGTGATGATGGTGCTTTGCTACCTCAGAACCTGGAAAAATTGCCATTATTGATGGAACCATGGATTTTTCTCTTTACCAGGAGGAGGATGTCCAAGAGCTGAAGCTTAAACGTGATTGGGTTATACAATAAGACAATGATCCACAGCACAAAAACAAGTCCCCATATGAATGGCTAATATGAAACAAAATTGAAATAGTTGATGTCCTGACTTGAACCCGACAGAGATGCAGTAGCAGGAACTGAAACAATCTACCAATATGTTTGAATTAAAGCAGTTCTGCAAAGAAAAGTGGGCTAAAATTCCTCCAGTGATGTGAAAGACTGATATCAAATTATAAAAAGGGTTTGGTCACAGTTATTGCTGCTAAAGGTGGTGCTGCTAAAGGTGGTAGACTCTGAAACTAAGGTGGGTTGCACTGGGTGTCAAAATATTACAAAGAGTACTTGCACATTCATTAAAATTAAAGTTTCCTTTTTACATTCAAAAACATGTTTTTGAAATTAGAATGGTTTATTTTACGTTACACTGTATAATAGTTTTTGAAAATAACAAATGGGATATATTAAATTAAGAAAATTTTTGAGATTTCTGGATTTCTTAATTTATTAAATTAAGAAAAAAAGATGTTTTGGATCCGTAAACATGGGTCACACATGTTTAAATGTGATTTTCTCAAATGAAGTGGTAGTCTTATTACTTTAGAGATAATAATTTTAAATGGTCATTTTAACACCATGAAAATGAGATATCTCATGGTCTTGTGGGCATATAATTTTATCAGTGTCTAACAAAATATACAGATATGCCACTCTTAATTAAAGTATATTGTTATTACTTTTCCATTCATTTCAGACCTAATTAAATTATGCAAATTAAATTTGTCTCAAGTCATACAATTCAATCTTTATTTTACCAGGTAAATCTCACTGATAAGAGAATCCCTCCTCAAGAGACCCTCTTTTGACAGAAGCATACGTGTACTTGCTTCTGTCAAAAGTACAAAAAAAATGCAGACAGACATACGAACAACACACAGTAGAGAGCAACACATCCCTGGAGAGCACACTGAATGGTGAAAGACCATTACAGATTTACAGAATGGGGGTTGAGCATGATCCAAAACCCATCCATTCATCACACTTTAGTCAGCAGTCCTTTTGAAGTCCTTTGTTAGAGTAAGATAACCCAATTTTATCTGCCTTTTCAGATTTATAAAATGCACAAAACAGTGAGAACGGCAAGCAAATAACATGCTCAGCAAAGAGAGCACAAGCAACCTGTTATTTGCGCAGCTTGAGTGAAGGCTGCTAAGGTATAGGGGAGATCCTTTCAGGGGGAGATATACAAATTGATTTTCTCCCAGTCTATCAGGATGATGGACCTAAACTCTGACAGAGGTTTCAGTTATGGATATTACAACACAAATATGCGTTACTAAGCTCCATGATAAATTATATCAACAGTAGAATCAATGTTAAAATGCAATATTTGATCAAAATAATCTTATTTTCTTTTCAAAAAGAACAAATTTGCAGACATTAAGTGGTACTGTACTATTGAATCATACACACACACACGCATATACACATGCACACACACCTGTATAGTTTATTTTGATACAGGTTGTACAGCTACAAGATCAAATGGAATTCTGAACGAAGCCCACTGGCCGGAGTTCTTTACTCAGGCTTTCATGAGACAAGGCCATCCTTTCTTAAATGTGCTACTAGTGTGAAGCCAAAATGGATGAGCACACAGTCTACTATTATGATTTTTTATAATCATTTTGGCTGAGGGAATCTGTAAAAAGGAAAGTGATGTTCTCCATTTTAATTTTGTTTGTTAGGGAAACGTAGAAAAAAGTATTTTGTTGTTGCTTGTTACCCTGTCCATAATGTAAGAATTTCAGAAACGTATAAAACATAATGATGAAATTCTGTTTTATGGCCATTTTCAGAAGTGGTTCAACTTTTGAAGTGACTGGTTGCAGATTCCTGGATCATGTACATATTCAGAACATATTGATGAAATGAGAAATGAGGCCTATTTTTAATGTCAATGTTCAGAAGTTGTTCTTCATGGGTTCCATAGATTGTTATTGTCTGCGCCATTCAAGTTCATGTCCTTTTAACTTGGAAAAAGGTTTATTTGGTAGCATTCAGTCTAGGATGGTTGAAAATTCTGCCATGCTTAAAATTTATAATTCTTTTGATGCATTCAACTGGGATTATTAAAAAGACATTTCACAGACTAAGAGCCCTTTGTTCAGTAGTGGTTCTTTAAAAGGTATCAGTGTTCTAACTGACAAATTCACTAGTTTTTCCCTGCTGTAATAAGTAGTACATCTGTAGTCCAAAGCATCGTGATTGAATGCTTTATTTTGATTGGCTGGAGTGCATGCCTTCTTTCCATTTTTTCCCCAGTGTCTGCAATATTCAAGGCATTTAAGTGGCTTGGATGGATGCCAAAGCGCAACCAGGCTGAATTTGCAAGACACAGTCAATGCAACTTGAGAGTGGAATACATTGGTGAATAAACACTGACACGAAAGACACCAGCATTTGGCAAGCAACTTCACTTAAACAACACATGCTGTTATCAGGGGACAGCGGGCCATATCTGTAAATTAATGCTCGACCCCATAAAGACCGAATACATTGCTCTTATTGATCTTTGTTTCATTGTCACCTGCTCAAAAACAAACACTGAGGAAAATTGGTTCGCCCCCCCCCCCCGGTTCTTCCAAAGCTTTCTTCCTACATGACATCCACAGAGTAATTCCTTACAACTATTAAATGACTGGTTTGCCTTTTGAGGGGCAAGGGCAGCGTACACTGTGAAATGTACAGTGACACGTGTTTTAAAATGAACTTCATAAATAAAATTAGATTGACTGACAGAGTCACCAAATGTGCCTGTTTTATATAATGCAAACTGCAGAACATGAAATGGTGTTTCCACACTAGCATAAAACAGTGTGTTTAAGACTCTTGATGTGTCATAGTGCAAGTAACAGTCGAATAGCGGTAAATTTGTTCCGTGAAATGGTGATTTGTTTCAGAAAATGTAAGCTTCCCTTTAATGATGATTTCACACCAACTAATTGTGACTTAGTTAAAACTCAATCCGTTCACAGTGATTTAATTTGTATTAAATTTGATCTTATGAGCTTATGATTGATATTAATATATTTTGAACATAAAGTGCTGTGTAATTTTAATTTAATCTTCAGAATAAAACGGCTATTTTGTCACTTAATTCACAAAATGTGAAACAAGAAGGTCTGTCCCTTTGTGCTGGAGTTAAATACAAATTTGCAAACAGAGAAATCAGTAAAACATTTACAACAACAGCCATGGGAAGAACATGCCATTTAGTCTTCTTAGCCTTCTGCCTTCGTAAAAGTGGTGCAATGACAAAGAGCAGCAACAGGAGTCTCAGGAGGTCTGAGGGAAAAATAGACTATACAAATAAAAATACAAATCACTTTCTACGTGCTTCAGGTGACAGGCTCTCTATGCATACTGTTTTCGGAAAAATGTAGTTATTACTTGGATAAAAACAGTTTTGTGCTTTTGTGCCCTGGTTCATCATGCAAAACCATGGTAATTTAGGTAATTATGGTAATTTTATATACTAATTTATAATTATGTTTTCATGTAAAGATGTGTATATGTGACTCTCCATGTTTGACTGAAATTTGAATGTAATAAAGAGCTTGTGGTTGTAGCAGGTATTTGGAAGATAGTATTGATTTGTGATTTATTTAGGATTTGCTCCACTTGACAAACGTATATTTACCATTTTGTATATATATCATTCAGTAGACTTTTTGTGTACTGTAGAATTTTAGGCAGTTGCTTGTAATGAATTATTTACTTTGGTGTGTTTGCACTATTTATTTCTCCATTTATTTCAAGTAAATGATGATAATAATGTTCTCTCATCAGTATTCCCCAATATCTGGGAGACACTGCAGGGCTTTTTTAAAATTTTTATTATCCATAGAAACTGTACCGGAAACCTGAAACAGATTTGCCTAAAATACAGAAGTACAACAAACTGCAGTCTCCAGCTGGCCCGTTATGAGTGGTCTTATACTCTAAGTCAGTGAGGCCAGTCACAGTGACCTTGTGTCACAGAGTTCTGACCAGCAGATGGTCCTTGTGTGCTCCTATGCTGTCTCACTCTTCAGTGGTACATTCAGTGAGCCATAGTGGCAAAACATGCAGTAAGGATCCTGTTTGGGGGTATGATAAGGCGGGACACCATCCAGGGCTAGCCGACATCTTTAGATTTTTGAAAAGCCCAGTGAGAAAACAAGATGCTCAACACCATGGGATTTCAGCCTTTTAACTGAGCCTTTAATGATAGTAAATACCCAAGCATAACTTTAACTGAGAAATCTTTATTGCCTCACTTATGAGAAGGAAGGGTGGCTACCAGAAGGCGGTAAGATAAGTCACATAAGCAGTGTTTTCCCAATTAATCATACATTATAGTATTCATGCTACCCTTTGCAAGCTGTGCATGGGACAAAGTATATTCAAGTTTTAATTCCTGGAGTGTACATATTTCACATGCCTTCAGTGTATTCCTTGAGTGTACATAATTTGCATTCATTCCAATTAAATGCAAACATAATAAATCTAAATATCTTGATATGGAATATTTATGCAATGAGTTCCAAAACGAAATGTGAATCCAAAGTTAGCCAAAGCAATAATAGTCAAACTGAATCAAATAAAGTTCAAGTAGACAGGCAGCTTTGAGGATGTTGGCCAGATTGCAATTAGCCAGTCTAATGAGGCAGGAGTCTCATTGAAATATGATCCTCAGAAAGGATTTCTCTCAGCTTTCTTGACAGAACATACTGTGCAAAGGGGCATAGACATCATCTGGGTTGTTCTTTCTATTCTTTATCTATTATAACAGGAAATTCACATAGTAAAGATCAGTGGATGTGATTAAAGGAACCAAACCCCCCATGGTGGAACAATACTGTTGTGACTTGTCTAAAAAAAGGCAGTACAACATGGAATGCCCCCCTGCCCCCATTTCCTGTTGTGAAATAACATGCACAACAGGAAATGTTCTGCTCTATCATATCTGTTACTAAGATTCCTGACCACGGGGCACTTGTATATAAAATTAGATTCTGAATACTATGTGTTTGTGGTTAATATATTACTACTTCAATTAAACTGTGGGATTGTAATATGAATAGTAAGACTATTTTCAGAACATTCTGTTTTTTTCAATTTTAAAACTGATACTGCAATTATCCCTTAGTGGGGACTCAATTTTTTTTTTTCATAAATGCCACACATTTGTAATAGAACTGTTGATTAACCTGTGATTCCTCATTCAAACAATTCTCTTTACAGAGACATTCTATCAAATAGCTTGGGGCCACAAGTAAAATGCTCTGAATTTTGAGTTCTGTTTAAAGCTTGTGCTTAATGAACTTAAAGTTCAGTTAATTTATTGTTTTTATTTTTTATTTTATTTAGTATAATGGCTCCACAATTGATCAGACTCTGTGGGGGGATAAGTTAAAAATATAATCTCATTCATATGGCATTCTGCATATTTTATCTATACACTTTATTTTACTTGCTTGTCAATCACTTTCATCCAGGGAAATATACATAGCTTACTGCTTATTTAAACTATTATTGTAGTAAATTTGCATACGTTCCTGTGCATAGTCACATTATTACATTATCATTTCTATGGCTATCCTGCAGAAACAATACCTTGACCAGCAGTGCTTTATCTATTTGTACCAACAATGTTCCTTACCATTGCCTCTGACACCAGAATCTGAGATCATAGTTATGTATGTTTACCACTTCAATCGATCTTACAACCACTTCAAAGATGTGCAAGAGACACATTCATTCAAATATAAAACTTGTGTTAACTTTTGGAAATGTCCAAGGTTATTCTATAAGCTGTAGTATAAGCTCTAATGTTGCCTACTTAGAGTTGTACCTAAAAATAAATCAGGTTAAACTGTCAAAAATTATGACACATGCCAACCTACACCAATAATTCAAAATGGGTACTATTGCAATTTTAGTTTGTGTTATCCACATGAAATCATTACTGTTGCTAGAGCTTTATTTGATGATCTCATTTTGGGGAAATTCACACCATATATTACTTGTTTATTTATTTTATTTTATTTTATTTTTTTCCAAAGAGGAGAAAGAGAAATTGCCTGTCCAGTGCCAACACCAAAGGGATTAGCTCTCCCATTAATACGTGTGAGAACAAAGCGCTCGGCAGCTCAAGTTGTTTTTCAGGCACGATTTCCCTGTGATATTTCATGTGTTTCATTGTATTTGTTCTCAGTGTGTCTCTGTGGAGACAATTAAAGTGTGACAGCTCCTCATTTAACAAGGGCTGCTTTACCTTGAAGAGACGAACACATGGCATTCTAATTATCGGCGAACGGCGCTCTGTTTCCTCATGGTTTTAGTGCTTCTCCAATGCTGCTTGATTTACCTGACAGTCAAGAACCACAGACCTGAAATTACTGGGATTAATGTTTCCAAGACTAAACACTTCAGTAGGCTTCTGGTGTGAGACTGATGGAGAGGAGTGGCAATGGAGCAGGCAGGAAATCCACTTACGGCTTTCTTATGCCATTATTCACTTTTTAAGCGCCCACATGTCTCAGTAAGGCTTCTTGATGAATTTGCTGTACAACAAGAAACTTAGATGTGGTATGTTTGCATGTCAACACACTTGTAGGAGTGGGACACAAATTAACATTTAGTGGGAAAATGTCACCACTTTTTGGGCCTAATAGCAAGCAGGAAAAAAAAAATGTTAATGATATATTAGGCATAAAAATGCACAATGTAGTATAGATATTGACAGGGACTGGGTTATACGTGTTTAACAGACAATCCAATACATTTACATTTACATTACATTTATTTGGCAGACGCTTTTATCCAAAGCGACATACAAAGTGCATTTCATGGTCATAGACAACTGCTAAACACAGGTTCTGTAAGGTACAATACTTATTTTGTACAGCTATTTCTAGCCAAGAACACAGTTCACACAAATAATTATAACTAATAATTATGAACAATGCACAATGTAGTATAGATTGACCTTGACAGGTCTCCAACGTTACTCAAGAGAACATGTAACTGTGGTATTTATTTTGGGATTTCTTGTGACAGTGCTGTAGCTGACCTATTTTTACAATCACAAAAGAAATATGCTTATAATTTGTTACTGAAATTGATATCATTGTTTGTAATAAGGGCACAGATTGATATAGCCTGTATTTGAGAATAAATTATTCTCCAAATAGAATCAATCTGGAAAAAAAGACAAGTAACATCCCTCAAAATAGTCTTTTGTTGCACAGAAACAATGCATTTACTAATTGAGGTAATATTACACCAACACTCCTTATTCTCGAAAGAATGCAAAGAACAGCACTGTTCAACAAAAGGAACAGCAATGTCTCATTCTGCCTGAAACCTTGTAATCTGTTTATTGGAGTTGATCTAATTGTCTCTATTTAAGTATGCACAGTAGGTTAATTTCCAAAAGACACAAAATCCCCTCAGAATGTTTATCAAGTGTAGCCTTAGGCATCTTCTGAAATTGTTGACAAGATGGAGAAAAAAAAAATGCTTAATAAACAAAACCCTTAGAAGGGAAAATGAGTTTGGACATGGATGCATTACATAACCCAAACCATATTCTGGGGATAAGGCTTTTAAAATCTCTAATGAGATGGAAACTATAAATACGTAAATACTTCAGCAGGTTTCCACATACAGCCATGGCCTGATATGCAACTTAATCTCGGCCAAAAAAAAGAAAAATGGGAATAAATTTTGACACTTGACATGACTCGAAACATTGCATTTTATGAATTCATTTACATGGGGGGGAAATACCTGTATCTCTTTCCCCTCCACCGGCTACTGTGTCTTAAACATTAAGCAGTTTTAAATATTACAATTTACAGATCCCTACAACCTTATCTTAGTCCCATTTCTGCCCATGCACAGTTTACTGTTCACTTTCCAAAGGAGTTTTATCAGTTACATTTTTGGTTTTATTTTAAACAATGCTGGGCACTCCATGGGGATAAATTATCCAACCTTAAATCCATGAGTTATATTCAGTGTGTTGTCATCTCTTTGCTGCTATGCTATGTCCCATTTGTGAATTTCCAGCATTAATATGGTCCATTTCATACTGATCAACAGATTTAGGGACAGCAAAAAGTAGGTTGCCCTTGATTCATTGTTAGCTGCTACTTAAAAAAAATAAAATAAATGTGGCCATATATTAATTCTCTATAGCTAATATTGAAAATGAGAAGATTCATAATCCTAGTATATATATATATATATATAATATGTATTCCACAACATTTTAATTGAATAGATTATTCTCACACTGACAGTTAGGGCGGTCTGTCACCCACAGCTTAGTGTTTTTGCTCTATTCTGATTCCTAAATTACAATCATGAATGACTGTAACTTATAATTAGATTTGTATTTGTATTGAGACATGATTTGATCTTGGCACCAGAAGTGCATTTATTTGGTGGTTCAACAGACAAGCTGAAACTGTATTGTAACCCATCTATTTTAGTTCCAAATGATATCACAATCGATGCTGTGTTTGCAAAAAAAAAAAAAAACACTTTATTTCCAGTTAGTAATTTACAGCTCAAAGACACTTTTGCTTCAGGGCAGAAAATCACATGCCATTCCTGTGTCCTGCAAGTATCACCATTAGTGATGACTAACAATAAACCCAGCCAGAAGAAATATGAAAGAAAGCAAAAACAGCTTTTGCAACATAAGATACAGCAGCTACACTTTTTGAAGTTGCAAATTTATATGATGTATGGCTTTGGCTTGTAAATTTATTTTATTTTTTTCACAGACATATCATCTGGGAATAATACCTAATAATCATATTTAGCTTTATTAATATTTTATTAGATTCGATATTATTAAAGTTTATTTGAAGCATGTGCCATTCGCAATTTGCCAGGGGGATCTGGGTCACACTTGGAACAAAATTGTAATTGAAATCGATTGCAGGTATAAGAATGAGTTGGGAAAATGAAATCAAACAGAGCCCATTGCCTATTGTGGAAGTATGCTTTCTCATCTTAAAGAGTACACATGTGTTTAAGTTCACTAATAGGGCTGCAAAACTTTTCAAAATAATATTATACCAGCACTCTTCATAAAAATTGAGAACTATATTCATTTCTATACGAGAAGCAGGATGTTCAATAGTGCAGCCATTATAATGTACTCGTCAAACGATGAATATGCCCCAGCTCCATCATTAGTAATCCTGATTCCTTGTAAGCCTATCTCCATTTCCACCCAAATCCATCTTCCTTCCACAGTGTCATGGGGAAATAAGCCGAGACAAAGATGTGCACTGCAAGGACTGGAGAACCTTTTGATGGCAACAGATGAAATAGAAGCATTTCTGTTATATGCCTTTGTGATAAAGGTGAGGGTGAGATTAAGTGTGGTTAGAGGCAATCTTCCCTGAGTATGGGAGAGAATCTTGAAACCAGTGGTACAATGTAATTATGCCCATACAAAAGTGAGATATTGAAAGAATGATGGACAGAATGAATTAGAATTAAGAATCCCGTGCTGAGCATCAGTTCAGTGGTTTTGAGCCCAAATTATACCCTCTTACATGACACAAATTTGTCTGCCAGGCTGCTGTAAGACATTGAAATTAGCCAGTACCAAACAGTCTAATTCAGTCATTTATTCAAACTACTCTTCTTTATTACTTACCAAAAAGAGGGGCTGCCAGCATGGGCTGTTTTAGAAACTGTGTAAATCCTCAACCCACTGACCTGCTCAGTGCCATATTGTTGTTGTTTGAATTTCCAATATATTAGCTGTTCTTCACTCACACATACAGTACAATGATCGTTTTGTAATAGAAAGCTGAAAACAGTACTTTCTATAAATATACTTATTACAGCCAAGAAAAGGCAAGAAAATGCCTATGAGCTAAAAACCCGATCAGAGTATAATAAATTTGGTAGGGATTTCCTTGGAAAAGACTCCTTATGCTATGTTTATGATGCAATTGCTCATTTCATATTTATTAGTGCTTTATTCTTGCATTTGTCTTGTCTGACTTTCATTGTTTTGTGACAAATGTTGGCAGAAAAAATTGTATTATATAGTATAGTGATACATAATTATATTTATGATGGTAAATATTGTGTGAATTTCATTAATGTATGGATTAATGGGTGTATATGAAAGTCTTAGATGTGTGTTTTGCACATAACCACAATGGTATTTGTATTACTGGATCAGGACTGTCACCATGAAACTTCTTTTTAGGTATTTTTTTTTTTTTTTTACTTGTTACTAGTAAAAATGACTGAAAGGTTCATTAAGAATTTGCATGCAAATGTTTAATTATTCACAAATTGTGTATATGCCCAGATTGGTTCTAGGTTCTAAACCTAGAGCCTGACATGAACATGTGTGTTACTCTACACAAGCGTCAAAACTCAACTTTTAGTTTGAATGTCCTCTTAAGTCCAACACTTCTGCTAATATATTTTGTTGAAGATATTTTTCCAGCAAAGTTTTAATGTATTATCAAGTTCAATATAATTCTGAGGCATCAGATAATTCGCAAGAGGGAAATTTAATTCCCAAATCCAATTTACATTATTATGACAAGCTTCACTGACACTCTGATATGTTTGATTCCCTGGCTAGGGACTTTTTTTTTTTCTTTTCTCTTTTACCTATGCAGTGAGTGTCTGTCTCTGTCTCACACCTAATTTGTTTTATATTGTGACATATAGGTGGCAGTTTGCCATTCATTTATTTAATTTACAATGTATGCAGCAGTGTAATATAATGTTTCATGAAACTGGGCTTGCAAATTGAAGATTGCGTTTGATATGATAAAACTCAGATTTTTATCATATTAAAGCATTAAAGTCATGGTTTTACAATGACATCAAAAAGAATCCAGTTCAACAGCAGGTAACTTGCTTTTTAAAACTGTATTTAACAAACAATGACCTACATGTTATATAGCCATAACAGGCTTTTATAACACTGAGGTAAAAAAAAAAAAAAAGTCAAAACAAGTTTTCAAAGTTTTATAAATGAAAACAAAGTTACTCATCCTTACAATGAACTGCATAGTACAAACTGCATGAACTCCACCACCATCCCTACCTGAGGGACACTGAAGTTAATTATAAACTGAAAAAAATACTTGTATTATTAAAAAAAGTAGTTCCTCATCTTCATTATGAACTACTGTTTGCAATGAACACCTAATGAAAAAAAAAAAAAAAAAACTACAGAATGTAAGACTAAAATGTTTTGTTAAATTTGTTTGTTAATACTTTTTCTTCCCTCTTTGTTGAAGCCCCACTTTACCTGTATGTTTGATTTGCATAAGCTTTGGCAAATTAGAAAATAAATCAAAAAGCTTCCCTGGGTGGAATGCAGCTTCACTTATTATGCTTTTATTCAAACTTCCCCGAGCTGTATTTTGTAAAGGCAAGCCCCAGCACATGACCTGGGAGTAGTATATAGCAATGCGGAGACACAATATCCCTTGCTAGACTGAAAAGTAAAATCTCCTTGAGGGGCAGGTGAGATATTTTACAGCCCCATGAGCCAGTGCTGGGTGTGTCATTAGCCAATAGCATGTGTCTGTAATGTTTTACTGTGGCTGTGTTTTTTACTATGTACTACTGCTATGCTGATGGCCAGTGATGTCAGACGTATCCAGCATTACAGCATCGATTTCTGCGCCAGCAGCGACCTAATTTCATAATGATTACGAAACCATATAATTCAAAACTATTTTCTTGAAATAAAGGACACACAACTGAATCAGTTTCAATGTTTGTATTTCAAAATTATAGTGGTTTTGTTATATAGACTAAAGGAAAAATGTATCGAGAAAACGGGAACACTGAGAAAAGCGGCATAATGTGCATGACAAAACAATGCAAAATAACCTATGCAGCGTAGCTCTCTTCTTGTCAATTCCACAGAGACCGGTGGTTTGCAGGGACTGCACACATACAAGTCAGTTATATTTCACACAATTGTCGTGAAGCTATACTATTCAGTTTGTTCATCTCAGTTTCAATGAAAACCAAGAAATACGTCAGTGGCATCATCTCCATGTAGTTCTAAGCCTACCATTTCTATAATCACATGCACAATTATTCATCCCCACCCAAAAGGCTTTATTAACTTCATCACATTTGCAGTAAATTCATTTTGTTTGATCATATGTGCGAAATTAGTTTCTATAGCGCTTCATTGTGAAATTTGTATCAAAGCACCGGACATTTAATTGCTGAATAGCCTGCCGGAGTAGACAGTGGTACATTCGCACCTGGGTAAAAGCATCTGTTGTTGTTTATTTTCTGGTGAGGGTTTTGTGAAGAAAATGACACAAACTGCCTGTATTACTTTCTGCCTGTATTACTTTTCTGAGTAATGCTGTTATTTTAAGCCCAAATATTTAGGAAAGTCATGGAAAGAGGAGGATATAGCATTTACAGTGGTGGAATAATTTTAAAGTCTCTAAAGCCCAATGGTAGCCTATCTAGTGTTAAGGGAAACTCTACCTTTCTGTCTGTCTGCAGGTGTGTGTGTGTGTGTAATTGAGAAACTTGGTACTGACTTCTGAGCGAATTGCATCAAGAAGTGGGAAGAAAAGATCCAAATCCATATAATATTGGCCAAAATTTGGGAGGAGAAAGCATTTGGAGATAACGCATTATTTGAGTGTTGCTGAATATGGTATTTGTATTCTGCACCATCCCTAGTAAATTATATATATATATATATATATATATATATATATATATATATATATATGTGTGTGTGTGCACACTTTTTTTTTTTTTTTTTTAAATCTGGGCTTTTGGGTACTGTCATTTGACAGTTCCATCAATCAGAGGAGTTTTCTTTTTCTTTTCTTTTTTTGGCAGGAAAATACCCAGTGGATATAAACAAATCAACACGTTATGATGTGATTAATGTTGCTGAAAATCCTTCCAGCTGCCAATTGTCAAAGAAGGCATTTACTGCCATTCCATTAGACGTATGTCTCACAATCCAAGATGACTTGGATATGGATGTGTTAAAAAATAATTAAAAAAACAAATGGTTTTATATAATTTAATAAATTAAATTAATTTATCTGGATAAATAGTATATAGCACAATTGTCTGTAAAACAGAAACATAACAATGAAAACCATAAGTGCTTGCTCTGCTGCGTTCACTTACTGTACTATCACTGCCACAAGGAATACGAGCCAATGTCTTCAATAGGTTAAAAAATGTAATAAGGGACAGCATCAATGGATTTAGATGGAGGCACGATCACCTCATTGTGACAGTGCAACTCCAGCTTCAGGTTGTAGTCCAGAGATGTGGTCAATCCAACTGATTTTACATTTATGAGATAAACTGCAAAAAGCACAGATAACTGCTGTGGGACCAGAGACTACACATTGGGGAGCAGCACTTTAAGAAGCAAAGAAACAGACAGAAATAGAACACACTGTCCCCCAATGTCTGTAATTAATAATCTGAACTTCTTATCCCAGACAGGGGTATTTTTTCCAAGTTCAGCTTGGAAAAGAACAATAAAACAAAACAAAAAATATTATTTAAATGACATACTTAAATCATAACAAATCCTCTTTCTGTAACATGCCCACCCATTTGGCTGACAAATCTTAGACCATCTTGCAGACATTCTGCTGCTACTTGCGACCAAGGAAAGAGCTCACAGAGATGGATGGCTTGAAGAGCCCAACACTTTCCTTGATGTTTTATTTATGCATTTAACAGTGTGGGCCTGAGTTCCATTCCATTCATTGTATTCATCTCTTCAAGCCTCCATATTCCACACAGAGTGTGCCATATTAATATTTATGCTTCCAATTATTGTTAGAGATTCATACAAGTTCTATAAATGTAGAATCATATTATTTAAATTATTATTTAATTGCCTTGTACACTATATATGGAGTATTCCAAGAATTCTACTGAAAATGTCCAATGATGAATTAAGGCTCAGGAAAAACATACAAATCACTTTGATTGTATAGCTGCATTGTTTTATCTATTAGAACAGTGGCATGGTGAACATAATTCTTATCTATAGCTATACCCGAAAATCCATTTTCATAGCCCTACCTGTACCTATGCATCCGCTCCACTTGAATTTTTATATACAGTTAAAAACTTCCATAAAAAAAAAGAAACAAAACATTGCAAAGCTTTCAACAGAAATGGACAGCACACTATATCTAAGTCACTCAAAACTCAACCTGTCAGTATCAATGAGCTCTGGTGTTCCTTTAAAGATACTATTTCAAAGCCCACTCAATTCAGCTAGATTATAAAAGATTAAACACAGAAAAGGGAAAATTATTTTTCACCAAGCATGGCTCAGTTTTTTTTAAATGTTGCTTTGTTTGAATTTTAAGGAATATGTTATTTACACTATAATCCCATATATTATTATTATTATTATTATTATTATTATTATGTTGATTATAAATATGAATATTATAAAGTCCTGGGAAAATATTGTAGCATGTGCTCCCAGGTCTGCAGTGGCCCCACACACAGCTGGAACTGGGCCCCACACAGGTAGAACCTAAAGTCTATGACTGCTACTGTAGCCCCAATGTTATGAGCTGAAACAGGCCAATACCTGTTCACCCCCATCTGATACCAGCTATGACATGTCTTACCATCAAATCATAGGTGTTTGTATCCACACCAGTAGATCTTTGGGGGTTGGAGTAGCCCCAGATGGGGGCATCTGTCAGTCTGATGAGGGAAAAGGCACACTAGTGTCCATTCCGACAGATAGCCCTGAAGGATCAGCAAGTGTAGAAGTATCAGAAAATCCTCTCAACATTGTGGCGGTATGAGGCCAGTCTGAGAAATATGTCACTTTCTGAAGATGGACTAAGCCTGAAGTGGACTGCAGTGGTACACACAAGCTGTGCATTGATGGTGGTGGTGTAAGCTGCCTGTGCAGTGGAATGCATAACCTATGCCTGTGCATTACAGGCACTGGACGCACAGTTAGGCCCCACCGTGTAGATAGTGAAGCTTGATTTCTGCAAGGTTAACACAATTCAAACCAGAGCATAGGTCATGTTTTATGCATGTATGCATACAGTATGCACATTTCCTTAAATGTTGTTAAACCGAACAAGGACATCTGACATGTTCACAGTTTAACAATGATGCTACATGATTAATATCTTTGAAATTATTTGTTATACATAAGTATCTCAAATTCATAGTTCAGGGGGATTGTCTGTAGTGGAACTAAGGTGGGGGCACAAACCCTGGAAACCTTGAGAACGTGAGTTTGATAGTGAGTTTGATAAAACACTTAAGTTGCAGTATACTTCTTCATGCCAGAAAAATAATGGAGTATTATGTGTTGTACAAATTCTCTATCAGTCCCTAGACTACTCTGCTTCTCCTAGAGTATTCCCTTTGTAAACACTTTGGCATGGATTTGCCACTTGCACATATTTGATTTGTTGTATAGAGTTACACATGTACTTATTTTTCTTGCATGCTTTTACCATTTGGACACTCTATAAATTAAATACCACACATTGCTGACAGAGAGAGAGAGAGAGAGAGAGAAAGAGAGAGAGAGAGAGAGAGAGAGAGAGAGAGAGAGAGAGACTTGCCACTGGTGTCATAACCAACCCCTTCCTATCTGCTCTCTCTGGCTTGTCACACTCAGTCTCAGAGAGTTGACCTAGCTTCCTGCTCAGGGGCAGCTTCAGGCAAGTGTCAGTTTAAGTTACGCACATTGTGAAAATCCAGGAGACCTACGGTCACTGATCTATTGTAAATCAGGTCAAGCTGCATGTATCTTTAGGGGTCCAAGCAGCGAAGCTGGTGGAACCCTATTGTATCTGTTAGGATTATTATTCTTATTTTTCTCCGCTAAAAGTGTCTGAGGCTCAGCAACCATAAGTCCTGGAGCAACCAAATTTGGCAGGTGGGTTCCTATGGCCCCCCACTACTCAGGCACTAAAAACCACGTACGTCGGCCAGATGGTGGCGCTATAACAAAGGGTTTTGCGTAAAAGGCCATAACTCCCACACCATAAGTCAGATCAACACAAAACTTCATCGACCTATGCATCTGAACGTGCTCTACAACTTTGCCATTGGCCCCACCTATGTCCGCCATATTGTTTGCCCGCCATTTAGACTTTTTAGTTGGGGCGTGGCAGTTTTCTCAGCTAAAATGTCTGAGGCTCAGCAGCCATAAGTTGTAGACCAACCAACTTTGGTAGGTGGGTTCCTATGGCCCCCCACTACTCAGGCACTAAAAATCACCTATGTCGGCCAGATGGTGGCGCTATGACAAAGGATCATAGTTTAAAAGGTCATAACTCCCACACCGTAAGTCAGATCAACACAAAACTTCATCGACTGATGCATCTGAATGTGCTCTACAACTTTCCTATTGGGAGCACCTATGTCCGCCATATGGTTTGCACACCATTTGGACTTTTTCAGTAGGTGGGGTGCGGAAAAGCTGGAGCTCCAAATCCAAACGATTACGACATCGAGTAAACTTCTTTACGGCAAGCGACAACCATGGCGACGCTAGTTTTTATCAGTGAAAGCACGGTCTGACACTGCCACCTAGCGTGCATGCTAGGATAGGCGACCAAAAGTTTTTCAGTAAAAGCTTTCTGAGAGGATGAATAATTACTTTTCTTTGGCATGGATCCATTTGAAGACAGTATCGGGTGAGTTCGTTTAGTCTTTGAATCTGTCATTATGCTGAGAAATAGTTAAACCATTTTATTGATAGGTTCTGAGTTTCTGTGCACACGCGCGAAAACACGCTGGTATAATAAAACAATGACGGTAATACATACATAGTCCGCTTCGTTCCGTTGCTACCATAACATAACAGACTATCTTGTGTCTACAGCTGCAGTTTCTCGCTGCAATTTCTAACATTGAATATTCACAACTGACGCAGTTTATACTGTACTCTGCCAATGTCTACATAAATAATACGCTACGGTAAAGCTTTGAGAGAATGAATCATTACTTTTCTTTGACATGGATCCATTTGAAGACAATAACAGGTGAGTTCGTTTAGTCTTTAAATCCGTCATTATGCTGAGAGAAATCGTATTCTCAATTTAATCTCTAAATTGACTGTAAGCTTAGGGTTGTAACTAGGTAGTTGTTTCGTAGGTGACTTAGTTTTAACTCGTCTTAACTATTGCTTGAATTTTTTCATAGACTGCGTTGTTGCTGTTCTTGTCTGTGTTAGTGTTAATCAGTGTAACCTACAGGGTTTAAATTGAACAATGCGGTTGTTCCCTGCACTTAGAACGGTAGGCTACTGCCCTCTAGGGTTTTCGACACACTTGTTCCTGGTTATGGTTATACATTTTGTTGTACATCGCTCTGGATAAGAGCGTCTGCCAAATGCCTGTAATGTAATGCAATATTCCGTAGCAACAAGATGAACCCGACATTAGCCCTAAAATATGCCAATACAGCAGTGAAAACGCTGCTAACTGAATGACGAAATAAGCGAGACTAACTTTTTTTAAAAAAATTACCACGTCATTCTACAGTCAATATCTGGGACTACACATTGAATAAATATACAATCATACCATTGGTTTTACGCGTAGAGATGTCCCTTTTGCGAATGAGTGGCCATATATTGTCTTGGATAATCCGTTTGTGAAATGTCGGATTTTTTCAAAAATAGCTGTGCGTAATACCACACCTGTTGCGTACGGCGTTGTCGTTCTTCTTAGTCCAATTTGGCTTGATTGACAATTCATGTATTCAGTAGGTGAGATTATAAGCTTTCTAACGATGTATAACATGTCTGACTTTGCTTTTGGAATAGCGTTTTATAGGTCAACGCAACTAAAACGTTTCTTATTTGCCAATGTCTAAATAAATAAAACGGTAGTCTACTTCGCGCGGACCACGCAATTCGCGAGTTGATATAAGGTCTTTTTTCCGTTTTTTCTCAATGTCGTAGTTATTATTTGAAATGTGCATTCATGTGTTATTATTCTATCTGTCTCTGTGGCGCTCTGAAATGTGCATTCTCTGCTAAACTGAGCAATGGATTGGAATATGTGTCTGACGTAGTGTTGCACAGTATACCAAAACTTCAGCACTTTCTCGGCACTTAAAAAAAAAGAAAAGAAAAAAAATTAACGGTTCGGTATTAGAATATTCCGACGTTCGGTAGTTTTGAGTCAAATATAAAAGCCAGGGAAAATTGTCTCCCGCATTACTGATTTAGAGGATGAAAAGTGTAGTTTGTCAGAATCTTCGCTAGAAGGCAGTAGCAACTAAGGTTGGCAAGTGAGGTGACTTGTGCTTGTGCACTCAGCTCTTTGATTCAGCGCAAGCTTTGACTCAGTTCACTTCAGTAGCAATAGGTGTTCCAATTTGGAAATATTTTATTATAGATAGATGCTGTATTGTTATTACAATATGCTGTTTTTAAATCTATTTAAAGGTGAAAGACCTGTTTTAAAGATTATTTACTTTACAACTGTTCAATTTCAGAAATATATTTAACATATTTCTCCATTGTTCAGTGTTGTAACACTATAGGCCTCTGCATATTCATATGTTGCAGAGGCTTCAACTTAAAGGTTGTTCATGAACCAGGTTGTTCATAAACCATGAATTTGTTTTTCTAATTATTATTCTATTCTATCATGACAACACTAGTGTGGCGCTTTTTTTAGTTGCGGCAGGGAAGCGCTGCAGCTGTACATACACGCTCGGCCATCTAAGTGTTACGCCATGCCATCTAAATGTTACGACATAGTCAAGGCCTTGACGTGAAGCTGTCAGGACACATCCATGGCGACGCAACTAAGTCATCAGCCAGCGTCTCAGCACAAAATTGGCCACAAGTCATCAATTTTTTATACGATCATCACAATATTCAGTACATATGTTGGGTGAAGGCGTATGACCATGAGGACACAGCCATTTTAAAATCGCTCCATAGGGGGCGCGATGCTGCCAATGCTTGGACCCCTCCCAACGCCGCTTGCGGCTTTAATTTCCTCTAATAACTGTTTGGTGAGAAGGCCAACTGATTGAGGGGCCATCTCCACAATGACAAAGTCACCCTCATCAGACACAGGCCAATAATGAGATAATGTATCTGTAATAAAATAGTTGGGGACATGACACAGAGCAGGTAAAGATGTGATTCCAGGATCATCTGGTGGTTTGTCACAATAAACCCAGTGGACTCAAAATTACATTTTGCAAAAGCTCAGTTGCCACACCATAGTAATACCAACACTTTGTGAATACATTTTTGAAAGATGAATAAAATGTTACTGTTACAAAATATATGTACTGTAAGAGTATACATACTGTACCAACATGTATGAATGTATATTATATATATATACACATACATACAGTTTAGTATACACCAGTTTATTTTTGTGTACATGCCAGTTTTAATGTCATGTTATATTTATTAACATTGAGGTCATGTGAACAGTAAAGGGTTATGCTTAGGGGTAGGAAGTGGGTAGGAATAAATCTATTTAAAGGTAAGGCACAGCATGTCACATAATGACTGTCCTGTAGGTCCATTTTAATGAAGAGTATGACATTAAAACTCACACAAGAATACTAAATATGGAATAAAACTGTCTTAATTTTATCCACTGTGAAGTCCTGCATCAAGTTGCATTCCTTTGAAATATGTCGGTACTCTCATCTTGCTCTCTGTGACCATGAAATGAAATGTTTATAACCTTTAATGCAGTCTACAAAATTTTCTTTGAAAAATCTGGCTTCTATTTCACAGGATTCAGTTGCTGGTGTCCTTGGGTCCTTGAGCTACACCTAGTGGCAAGGCCCTCAAAGTTATCAACCAGTTTCCAGACCCAGCTGAAGGTCGCTGAAACCTGGAGCTCACGGGGAGCTTGTAAGAAAATCTTTCTGAGCCCCCCCCCATTTAAACAGCAATGAGCTGAAGTACCTGATATATTTAATGATACGACTGTGGGTATGCCCGTGCAAAATGAAAGGGATAAAAATATATTTAACACAAATATTTTTATATTTAACTGTTGGGGTGGCTTCCCTCATGTGTAATTTAATGTTTCAAAAATGTATACTACAGTAATTTAGCACAATTACAATTTGTTTGCACATGAAATTGATTACTTTTTCATTTATTTTATTCCCCCCAGCTCTCTGCTAAGACTGCAGGAAGCAGTATTATACTTTTTGAAACATCCTTTTGTTCACATAAGCTGCTGCCGTGTCATTACATGGCATTACACCCATGTTGAGCCTCATACATGTGGATGAAGCATATCCAGGTCAGTGACATTGTGTCATTTATTGGCACAGAATCAGGGGGATTTTGTTCAATAAAAATGGTGGAGGGTGACTTTCCACAAAAAAATGTGTAACCCCCATGCCTGCATCAGTGAAAAGAAACCCCCTCTATATAACCCCGACATAGCTCAGGACGTAAGAACGGTTGTCTGGCAGAGGGTTGCCAGTTCGATCCCCGCCCTGGGCGTGTCGAAGTGTCCCTGAGCAAGACACCTAACCCCGAACTGCTCTGGTGAGTGAGAGGCATCAATTGTAAAGTGCTTTGGATAAAAGCGCTATATAAATGCAGTCCATTTACCATTTACCCCTCTCTATCAGTGTGCAGAGTGTGTTTAGGTATGTGTTTGTGTGTGTCCGTGTGCATGTGCAGAAGTGAGGTGGGGGTGGGGTTGAGAATAGAGAAGGCTGTTGACATGAAATGGATAGACCGGGGAGAACAGGGGGTCAAATTGTATTAGTTTCTGTTCCCTCTTCCTAATTATGCTTCTAGCTGTACTCACAAACCCATTGCAAAATTTCTGAAATTAACTTAGCAGGCAATGAAGGATTGCTTCCGAACTGCATTTGATTGGTTTCTTTTTGGCGCTTTCACTAACAGTTCTGAATCAACACATACTGTATTTTCTACATAAATGGATTTGATTGCTTTGCAGTGGGGAATAAAACCTTTTGCACCAAAATTGCCCGGCTATTAAATCAATGGCTTGTCTACAGCACTGGCCATAAAGCCAAGTTACTCAGTGTGACAAGAACAGTGGTATGAGCTATTGATTCCTATTGAACATACAGTTTAATGAGGAAAGTGCATGAGAGTGTTCTGTTTTGAAGAGTGAAAATTTGCTTTATAAAATGGAAGGGTGGCCTTCAGAGTCATGTTTCACCACTGTCTAAAGACAAAGGTAAGGGGACACAATGCTGAAATAATGAAAGCATGTGCCTAATGCGTTATTAACCAGGGAGGGGGGGGAAATATATATAAAAATTGCTGATTATGGTAAAGCCAAGCTTTATGACTTATGAATGATTATGACTAGTATTAAGAACACAGGTTAATAAAGAGACACATGTAAAGGTATCACTTAAAAATGTGCCAAAGTGGTTATACTGAGTGGCCAGCATGGTAAGCTTTATAATGATATTGTTGTTGAACAACTGTCAGGGTCTTCATCATGCATATTTTTCATTTATCATGCTTCTTCATTTTACATTTGTATGGAAAATGAAATAGAAAGGGTTCCAACTACCGGCAGATGACCTTCCCCATAATTAAGTAATTAGATCTGAATTAGTTCTGGGTTATTCTGATTTTAAAACTGTACTTACATTACAACCTTGTTGTGTAATTTTGAAGTACAATTTTCATGTTTCCCAACTCTTGACTCTGTGCACAACAGTTATCAATTATCTTCAGGTGCAAATGAACACATTTATTTTGCTGCTCAGACCAAATTCTTATCAGGTTGGTCATTCAAAATGTCTGAAAGGAATTCATTTAGAATTTTAATCAAACTGAAACATTTCTGGTGGGAACTGCTGTAGACAGGCAGATAGCCAGGCATATTATGATGCAAGTACATTTGCATTTATATGCCAAACTTTGTATGTATTGTGAAGTGTAAAGATTCATCCCCATCTGAAAACGCCGATTGAAGAATGAATGCAATTACTTAGACAATCCTCGGTTTTTAAACTAATGTCTTGTTTTGGATTTTTGGTCTGTTAATTGTTACACAGCTGAAAATAACTACAGGGTAACAAAACAGTGAAATTATAAGGACTAATCAGTCATTATACAATATCCCTTATCTTTCTTCAAGTTCTTTACTGGTACTGCCCTCTTGTCATGCATGATGACCCGACACATATAAAACTGTTGTAAATATACAACAAATAAATTAATTAATATATAAATAAATAAATGAATGAATCTTTTCATAATTATACCTTGGAAAGTTGAGCAGCATTCAAACACATCACAACTGCACTTGAACACATTATACCTGATAAACCAACTCCAGTGCAATATCAAAATTTAATTTAATTATGTTTCTGTATGAACAGCTCTTAGTCCATAAATACAGCCCTGGATTTCCCAGGTAATTAACTGAACAATTAGGCAGTCAAGGGATCAGCCCCAGCATACCTCCACAAGATATTCAAACCCTACATGCCAGCCAGATCCCTCCGTTCTGCTACCTCAGGACGCCTAGCACCTCCCCCTCTTCACACCTGCACTTCCAGAACACGTCTCCTGTCTGTTCTGGCCCCACGATGGTGGAATGACCTCCCTGTGGAGGTCAGAACAGCTGAGACACTGACCCATTTCAAACGACGACTGAAGACTCACCTCTTCAGGCTGCACCTCTCCCCCTCCCTCCCTCCCCCCCTGTAAATGACTAAACTTAGGGTTGTAACTAGGCAGCTGTTTCGTAGGTGACTAGGTGCATTAACTGTCTTAACGACTACTTATATTTTTTCCATAGATTGCGTTGTTGCCGTTCTCGTTGTTAGTGTTAATCAGTTTAACCATCAGGGTCCAAGTTGAACTATGCGGTTGTTCCCTGCACTTGGACCGGTACTTCTCTCTAGGGGTTTCGTCATACTTGTTCCTGGTTATGGTTATACACTTTGTTGTACGTCGCTCTGGATAAGAGCGTCTGCCAAATGCCTGTAATGTAATGTAATGTAATTAGTGCTAATGATTGGCCAAACTGTATTCACACCTGACTGTCAGGTAAAGGAAGGGTGGAAAACCAGCAGTTATAGCCCCTCGATGATGGTGATTTGAGTAACAGTGCCATAGTCTCTTGTAAAACCTGGTCAGCAGCAGGTTTACACAGTAGGCAACTTTAGTATCCTCTAGGTTGAGTCTAAAGCAAGCTGCAATCGGGATTAGAATGGGACTATACTGAAAGTTGGAGTGAGTACTGCAATTGGGACTATGGCGATTTGGTATTCATCTTGATTTACATCCAGGAAATACAGAAAGTCTCAAGAACAAAATTTTGGGCAAGTCTCCAACTTGAAGACCTGCTGCAATCGAATCGACCCAGGTATTTGAACAGTGAATGATTCTGGTGTCTCCTTAATTGCGTGAAACTGCTTTCCCAGTTCAGGGTGAGGGAATTCATACCCTTAGAAATCAAGGTCAATGTCGGTCATTACTTAATAGGACTTAATAGGATCATCTTCACCCTGTGTTAATCTCAGTATTTGTCCAGCAGTTTGTGAAGCATGACACTGTGTGTCATGACCTTCTCAGTCACCAGATCTGAAGTGAGCATTTATAGTACATTCCAGAACAATACCTGTGGCAGCATTCTCCACTTTTATCAGCCAAGCATAAACTGACTGACATTTCCCATGGACAGGTGGTATTGCACTCCTCCTGCTGGAGTTGCAGAAGCCAACAGATGCTATGACATAGGGCACAGAGGCCACATTTCCTGCATGTGGTGGTCTTACACTGGGTTAGGTCACTTGGCACTGATTTTTCCATTTTCATTCCCAAGTTCCAATTTCGGTAGCTATATGGATGTATAGGGAATGCAGCAGCACTCTAAACTTTATTGAAGTCACAAAATAAATATAATTTAAAATAAAATGTCACATTAGGTTCTGGCAGTGTTCTGTGGTAGGCCATGTCAATTGTATGTATTGATCCCATAAAGGCATCTATGACAGAACCTGCCTAAATTATTTACATAGTACTGCCCATCAAACAGACAGTTTGGGGGTCCAGTGAGTACCTATTTGTCCAGCCAGAATTGGTGAGAACGCACTTTAAATGTTTAAAAAGATACTTCCATCCCATTCTCTTTCATACCATTGGATCCTAGCTCTAATTACACAGCATGATAGAAACACAGCATTTTTAGCACTTAACCATTTTAGTAACCTGGAGCACCTGTCCATGTTTTTTTTTTTTTTGTTTTAAATCTATGTTTCTTGGCTATTAATTTGCCTTTGCAATATAATAAATTAAGGACAACTTCAAATTTATTTAGTATCAGACAACATACAAGAGCAGATCAAACATTCCTGTTTATAATGCCTGGTCAGTTACTCCCCTTGAGACTGTAGCTCAGAAACAACTAAATACAGATGTATCTACAAAGAATTATAGCTTCAAAAATCCCCATGGCGTTAATGTACAAATGATACCATCTGCAATTTGCATTTAATTTTACTCAGCTTTATTAACACATAAAGTAGTCTTGAGACTACTGTGTATTCACTCATAGCTTAACTGCCTGACAGGTCAATTGTATTATTTGAAATCTGGAAAACTGGAATGCATATTCATTTGATGCATCAAAACTCTCCCTTATACACCCTTGACACATTAAAGGATACCCAAGTCACTTGATCATAATTTATCTTTCCAACTGACATGATTTGCCTCAACATTTTTAGCATTGTTACTGCGAGAAAAATGGTGGCATTTAGTCTTTAATTCCACATGTTTTGCTTTATCATGTTTAATGTATGCAGTTGATGCATGCCAGGGAATCATTTGGGAAACTTTAAGTCCATGGCAAAAGGAGTATTTAGCAAGGCCTGAAAGCAGTTGTATAACAGATGTCACTGATACTGCATTTATGAAACTGCACAAATGGCCTGCCCTGTTTCAACTGAGTGCATCTCTTTTGTTCAAAATCCAATGTGTAAAATACTGTCTCCAATCTCATCAATGGAAAAGCTCCTGGCAGAGCTGAGCAGACAGGCAGGCAGGCAAACACTGGGTCTGTGTTCGTCTGATTAGCTGGTCTCATCAGACTTTGATTGTTTACTGAGAGACTGCAAACTTGCAAGTGAGTAGAACACTAGCCTGTCAATTATTTGAGCTCCTTCCTTTCAACCCAGAAGCCGCATTGACATCCAGAACAGTTGTATATCCAGAAATAAAGCAAAATCTCAAGGTGTCTTCAATTTCACTCAAATATGAAAGTGTCTTCAGTGTCATTCTGTCCATCTCCTGGTGAGATGGTGCACGTTTTTTGCTCCTTTAAAATGCATTTGTGAATTTCCAAACAGAATGCTCTTAAGGTACTATTCATTCATTCAATCATTTATCCATTCATTCATTTATCCTATGGACTGAGTGGTATCATATAGGTGAGACAGGATTAATTTGAACAACGCCAAACCAAGTTTTTTAACCCTTTAAAAATATAATCCGATTGTGGGAGGTATGTTGTCGATTCAACGGCCAAATATTACATACATATTAGTAGTATACAGTATTGTCTTAAACAAAATGGCATCACAAAGGCTAGCTGAGGTGGTGATGTAGAGATAAATAAATTTATATTTATTGTATATTCTGGGGAGACATCCATACACATACTATAATTCTAACAGTATCCTAAATAAATCTGTCATCACACAACAAAAATTAATTCACAAAATACTTCAACTGCTTTTGTGTTTGTGTCTGTGGCATTAAAAGTATATTGCGAGGATAATATGAGCCACATGGGCTTGCAGCATTTTCCTCTATAAACTTAAAATGTATCTATTTAAAATGCACCTTGACTCACCTAATGTTGTACTCTGAGCATTTTGGACACTCAGATCCTATATCTGTGCTATATTTACAATTATATCCCCTGAACAGGGGCTGCTCAATTCTGTTCCAGAAGATCTACCATCTTGCACGTTTTCACTCCAACCTTAACATGGCACACCTCATTGAACAGCTAGGGATCTCCTTGAGCTGCTATTTATTAGAAGCAGGTGTGGCAAATTAGGGTTGATATGAAAACCTACAGGATGGTAAATCTCCGGAAACAGGGTTGGGAAGGTCTGCCCTATACTGTTCACTTCCTAATAATGCTACATTCTGGAACCAAAGTTTATGCTGTACGATTGTGTATCAACTGCTTTTATGTGCTGTGACACAGCTGACTTGAACATTGTGTGTTGCCTAGATCAATATATATGCCTATCAATGAAGAAATGATATTAGCCTTTTTTAATGTTGTGACAGCAATTACATGCTTCTGAATTTTACTCGGTGGACCAAGGTAAGAAGCTGTAGAGATATACAAAAGCACAGCTGGACTAAAGCAGCAGCATATCTTGCCTTTCACAGTCCAGTTTCTGCAAATCTACATGGAATTATCCAATCACAGGGATTACAGGATTGATAGTGTCTTGGTCCAGCTCAATTTACAAAAGCAAGTAGCACATTGTCCATCCGATAACGATTTACTGTTTTTACTTTTTCACTCTTCTCAGCTTTCTCACACCAATTAAACTTGATATCTCTACAAGGAAAGACATGCAGTTCAGCAGGACAGATTGCTTTTAGTGTATTGAACACTCCTCTACAGATGATCATGTTCAGTGCTGTTTTTTAAATTCTTTTTATCATCTTGTTTGCGCTGTTCCGTCTATATCAGATTATCCTTTTATGTATTGCAATGTGAACACCCCCCCCCCCAACTGTCTCACTCATCATGCCTGCATCCCATTTAATGATAAAACAAATTGCAATAACATCTCAATTCAAAAAGACTTTGGTGTGAAAATCATGCAAACATGGGTAATGTGGGATATAGGGTATGCTATTGCAGTAGTTTAAGTATTATAGCTACTGATAAAGGACTTTCTGAATACAGGTGTAAATGATCCATTTACACTTGCTCACTAGTAGGCAAGTGTACATGCTACATTCCTCTGTTTTCTTTTTCAACCCAATCATGTGTTTATTTTTGGTAATATTTTTAGTACTGCTGTTTTTTTTTTTTTTGTTGTTTTTTTTTACAGCTAGAGTTCAGAAAGCCAAAATCCCATTGCTAGATAATCACGGTAGAAGATACCATGGAACTGAGGATACTAATGATTGTTGTGGAGTAGCCATATTGAGCAATGCAGGGTGTAAAATAGATAATTTTCATTGGCACAAAAAAATATTATCTTGGAATCACTTGTCAGTTCACAAATGTCACCAACTACTCAGTCACTAAAATCTATGCATATTTAACACAAGGTGCTAAGGTATAAAAAGGAAATTCATGTTTTGGCCTGTATCTCACAAACTGTAAGGCCTAGAAACACAATCTCTAATGAGGAAAGTGTTTTATTTTCATCAAAATAATATTTCTACTTCAAAATGTTTTGCCATACTGATCACCAAGTGTTTGGTGAATACATGAAATGTATTTGCCTTTTGACAATTTTTTTCAAATTATGTATAGCGCCACCTTCAGGTAAGGCACATTTTGTGCATTTTTGACCATAATGCTGGCATTATTTGCCATTGTTCAAAAATATGGTGTCTGTAAAGAGGGCTGAATACAATTCATAATTTAAAACATTTTATTCCAAGATTCATCAGATTCAGATGTTTTGTGTCATTCATTACATCCTTACAAATGATACACTACACTGTACAGTTGTATGGCATTTGTTTAATTATTTGTTTTATATTTATATTTAATGTTGATTTGTGTGTGTGTGTGTGTGTGTGTGTGCGTGTGTATGTTTCTTGTTAATGCTAAAATTATTGTCCAAAACCAATTCCTATTGAGCCAATAAAATGTTTTATAAACAATTCATTCATTCATCATTTGGATGATTTTTGTCATCTCCTTTGAAAAGACTGTTTGCAATAGATAGTAAAAATGGGAAAATATTAATGCTCATAACAATAAATTATATTTGCATGAAATAAGATGGTTATTTCCTTCTATATAATGCAGATGAATTCAATTGACATAGTATTCCATATTGTAACAAAAAACAAAGCTGTGTGTGTAGCCAAATAGCAATTTTGTTTGCCTTGTTATGCCTTGCAACACAGAGGTCAATTCAAACGTAAGCCCAATTAGGGCAGAAGTCACTGACATCACAGGAAAGGGCAAGGAGAACTGCTGAAGACAGCAATAGCAAAGCAGCTGAAGTTTGCCTTGTTTGCTCTTTAAACTCTCTAGGGTCTCTCCAATTACCAAGTCTCATTCCCCTTTCTCCTCATAGTTAATCATTTCTGCCATGAACAAGAATGCTTGTATACTACCCCAGCTTATTAAAACCACGTTTTGTACTGCATTGTGTGTGTACATATGAGAGCAAACAAAGCAAAGTCATTAGCGCTTTTAGTGTTTGGTCTTGTAAGGTGTCAGCAGTAATTGTTCTACAGTATATCATCATGGTATGCACTCATGTCGACAAGACTAAAATTAAGACAGCCTTACGGCAATATCATTTTACATTGGTGCATACAATCTTGACGAATGTGGTGTAAATATTCATCACTCAGCTATTTGTGGCACAATCTGTTAAAATGGTCTGCTCCGTTAATGTTGTTCCTCTCCATGGCTGATATTACAAAATCGAGTTCAACCAGTGTGACTCAACAAATATTGTCAAATATTCTCCTTCACACAAGCTGATCAAAACAACAACACCCTAAACCACACAATGAGCAACTGCATGCATGTGTTTCTTTAATTAATTACATGTGCCATTTTAATGAGTTGTATTATTTTATCTAAGTTTTAATAATATTAATTTTAAATGCTGAGGGAATTAAATTATTTATCCTTAGGTATGTGGAGCTACAAATTATTATATTTGTATATAATGGCCCCTGCAAGTTTTACCTTTTGTTTCAGTGTAAATTCTATTTTCATCCCAAAGGTTTCTACATTTCAGGATGTCTTTTACCTAATGGCTAAATAACAGCATCATGATGGTTCAAGAATCTGACCATGCACGTATGTACTGCTCCATGGTGTCTTGCTTGGTCATATTTTCCTCTGGAGTGAATTTAGTGATGGTACTAATGCATTGTTTTTTTCTATGCCAACAGATGATATGCAGCCTACAAAGCAACTCCCTTCATCCAACCTGATGCCACAGCATGGTCAGAATGATAATAAGGTAGAGGTGGAGGGGTCTACGTCCTGACAATAAAACCTCCATCTCTGACCTCCATCACATTTACACAGCATGATGTCATCTGCTCCAGCTCAGTAACTTTAACTCAGTAAAATTTAACCAGTCCCCAAAAAATTGTGATATCTTTGTCCAATTCTTTCAATATTTCTGTATCTAGTGGTACAAATGTACAAAAGAAAACACACAAAATAAAAGAAAAATTTCAAAAAAGAACCACAAATTGCATCACAACTGACATTTTGACATCATATGTGGGACATACCATGAACTGAATAGTACATACAGTAGTAAACATATTTGTACATTACTGCTATTATAAGTCACTGCTGTGCCTTATGGTATGCAGCATCCTTATCAGTGGTGTTGATGATAGTGTGGTGTTGAGACCAAGTGTAATCTGCAGGTGGAGGAAGGGAACAGTTAGACCTTAATGCAATTGATAATGTTGAGCATGGTCTTTCAAAGGGAAAGAGCATGTTTGCACATGTTCCCTATCCAGAAGAATTAATAAGATCCCAGCTTTCTGTGATTAAAAATTAATAATAGTAATGAAAAAAGAACAATACCCTTTTTATTCAATAAAGAGAGAGACAGATGGATAACAAAATTACCTGAAATATTCATAATCTGTCTTTTTTATCTGCTGTTTTCTCATAAGTCATTAAAGCATCTACTAGGACCTCTTAATTGAGTTTCCTTTTAAAAGAAAATATGAAAGTCTTTTCTGAATAAAAATTATTAAATTAAAAATAATAACAATAAAAGCTGCACAGCCAAGCTCATGGTAATAATGGGCTCAGGCCTAATGATTCACAGGATTCCTTTCATCAAACTTTTAAAATTGCATAGTGAATCAGATCCATCAGAGATTTTCTCTAATCCCTGAGGCTGAGAAGTGAAATGATGCTGTGTCTGCATTTGGAATGCAGTGTTTTTGATCAAAGTATTTTTAATGGTCAGTGAAAAGTGGCCATGTATTGAAATAATTAATTTGTGAAGACATCAAGTACAATACAGCTGGTAATGAATGCTCTCATGCGTACCAAGAGTATTTGAGCACAATGCTGATACTGACTTTACATCGAAGCTATTATTTAATCCATCCAACCATTTTCTAAACGGCACACTAGTGGTCAGGGTCGTGGGAGGACTGGAGCCTATCCTAGCATATATTGGGCGAAAGGCAGGAATGCACTCTGGACAGGTCAGCAGTCCATCGCAGGGCCCACACACCATATACTCACACAGTTATACCAAAAAGAAAATTTAGACTCTCGATTTAATTTAATCTGTGACATGTGATAAACAAAGTCTTTTAATAACAGTTAAAATTGTGCTAAAAGAGAACAAATAGCCAGAAGTATACTCAATTATAGCAAAGAAAAGGGAGCAGTATTCACCAAAATTGTGCTACCCAGGCTTAATCATTCACATGTAATCTCAAAGATCTACCTTAATTCATTAAATGCAGTAGCTAATAAGCTTACACACCTAACCATGGAATTAGCAATAGATTGCAAGGATGCATCTGATTGCCTGATTAATCATTCCTTTCCATGAACCCACAGATACTGAGCAGATGGTCAGGTAGGGTATAATTAATATGCCAGAAAATATGCAGGTAATGTGCTGGATACAGCCCATGGTTCACACTTTGCCATAAGGATTAGATTTATCTGAATTTTCATGTAAAGCACAGACAAGCACGCACCCTTATATTGAAAAGACACTCATGGCTTGAGGCTCGCATATCTGTAATGCTGTGTCTCAGTTGCTGAGATCTGAGTCAATCTCTCCATCATCCTGGGTTGGGTGCATATTTTCACCCTGTGCATCTGAATGTGCTTCTTCATGTACAGCTCGACTGAGCAGGCTTCAAATTGTAAATATTCCCCCGTGTGTCTACATCTGAATAGAGTAAAACTACTCATTATTCAGTTAAATCAGGCCCATCGTAGAAACAGTTTCTGCAGTTTGAAATGAGCTTTTTACATGGGGATACACACTGCCTTTGATATGTGATGACATCTTTAATTTCTGAAATAAATAAATAATTTTATTGCTTCCTTTAAGTTAACAAAGCTATGAATTATCCTGTAAACAGATCACATTTGTGTGGGTGCCAATGCTTAAGCAGCAGAAGAGTATCTTCCTAGCAGCTAAAATGTGTTGGCTGATTTTTGCTTATTTTATCCATGTATTTCCCTCTGTGTATTTTATACTTATTTGTATAGTATCATATTTTTTTTCAGTATACTGTGAGTTGCTTGATGTTGTGCTCATGGTAGTGCTCACTATCAAAGACACTGATACACAACTACTCTGTATGAGTTGAAATAACACTGGACATTTTACAGTGTATACATTCCAAATGGAGGAGCCAAGTAAACTTTTTTTCCCCCCATTGCACCTCAGGAGTGCCATTTGGAAATATTGGAGGTTCTATGCCATTGAAGACAAAATAATAACCAAGGAGAAAGTTTCAGTTGTAAGGTCTGCAAGCATCAACAGCCCTACTAACCCTCCAAAGGCTGACAATTTTCCCTCCGAAGTAGATAGGTCGATTCAGTTTAAGTAAGCCATGACGTTGTTGTGAATTAACAATGGACTCATGCATTATATATATATTTTATTTTTTTGAGTGACAGTTGATCTACTCATTTTATTGCTCTAAATGGCATCATTGATATTGTTATTATCTCGCCCAATTTTATTTTGTTTAATAAAATCAAGGTATTATTTCTTAAGGCTTCTACATGCTTCCAAAGTCTACACTCACTTTCTGCAGAAATTGGCAAGGTGTGCAATGGGCAGGTTTTCAGATGGTCTGCAAATGTTGTTTGCAAATGTTGTGGTTGAGAATACTACTTGAAACTTGAAACTTTGGTCATGACCAATCCACACAGATGAGAGGAGTGCTACAATGATGTGCACAAAAGCAAAAGTACACTACAGCACCAAATTGAGGCATGCGGATGTGAAAGATTTACTGATTGCCTACAGGAACGCACTTGTGATGTGTTTGTGCACTTTCAGTTGCGATTTCTACGGGTAATGCTTGAAAAGAGGAGGAGAAATCTATTGCATCTCGCAGAACTCAGCTTGCAAGTAACAACTTTTGTAAAATGTGCCCCTGAATAATGACAAATATTCCTGCTGCCTTCACCAATATCTCCCAGACCTTTGAGATGTTCTGACCTCATGTGACCCTGAAATAATTCCTTTTTGAGCTGTCATATTTTATAGAACGCCTCAGTTCAAAGAAGCCTTTTTAATGACCCTGGCTTAAAGCTTGCTTGATTGTAAGCACAATGTAATCACAAAGGCGGCATGCCATTTTAACAGCACTTCTATGGGGCAGTGATTTGGGTGATTGTCCCTTTGTTCCAAGCCACTTCAATGTTTCTTATGTAGCTTTATGCAGGTCAGGCAATTATCCCCTGCATGTCTTTTTTCTTAGACATAGTGATGCTGGGGGGTGGGTGGCTCATGGGCAACACAGGGGAGCTTGCGAACACACTATGTGAAGTATCACTTTGATATAATGATGGAAAGACGCATTCATACGCTTTAAAGACAACTGAATCACCATAGACATCATCCCTCACAGTTCTGATACAAAGTGTCAGAAGTCAGTAGCATTTGTAATATTTTGAATGGTTACCTTCATTCAGATGATGCTATCCTGCCCTTTCAAGCATCCTTAAAGGTGTAGTTACAGTACCAGCAGCGGCTTAAGTGAACTATATGGGTGTCTGTTGAACTATTGGTCACAAAGAAGGAGAAAAGTAAAGCAATCTAAGTTCTGTGTTCAGATAATAAGTTTAATGATGCTTGATTTGGAATGATGAGCCCCTTACGTGCACTAAAGAATAAAAGCGTAAGGAGTAAAGTCAGTACTGGAAACATTGATAATTAAAATGCAATTGATAAACAGTCTGGAACTTTCAGGTGAGGCACCCTACAGACATCTGCCCATTTTTACAAATTGAGAACTGTATGATGTTGACACAAATTATCTTGTCTTGTCTTGGAACCAGTGTCTGAAATAGCAAGTGCATGCATGTTTCCTTTGGGGAGACATAGAGCTTGTAATGTTCCAAGGGTTCAATTGGTTCCAGCCATTTCCTTATAATAAGGAGAAAACCTCAGGTGGTCTGAAGACAATGCTTTAAAATGTCTGCACTCTATACTTAACGTTAAAAAGAGAGAACAAAATTGCATTGGTCTTCGTAGCATCTAAACTTTGGAGGTGGTGCCAGGGCAGGATATGGTTTTATGCTGCATCGGGCCCGGTACAAGCACTGTAAAAAGTAAGAACGAGGTGAATTAACAATTCCTTGTTTGGTTACATGTGAGGTGGGAAAACAATCTTGGAAAGGGGGGTGGGGGTTATAAATACATTCAAATCAATATCATAGGACTTTAAATCTATCCAAAAATATTGTTTGGCATTTTGTTGCAATCATTTTTTTTAATTAAATATTTTTTTACAGTGTGTGAACATGCAGTTTTTCAAAAAACTTAGATAGACTTTCTGTTTTTAGCCAGAAGATGGAAACAATTATTATGAATTGAAAAATCTGCATTTTACTTAAGATGTCTCTAGGATATGATAAGAACGTGAGGGGCCTAATGGTTGAAATAAGCACACAGACATACTTCACATCCTGAAGACTTCAATTAACTTCAATTCTCATCTGGAGAATAGTTGACATTTCATGGATTAAATGCATTTTTGTTATTGTCTTTATGTCCGGTTTTTTTTTTTTTTTTCAGATCCCTAATTGTTCAGATTTCTCTGAAAGGTAGCCCTGCTCATTTCTTCCCACTGTCCATCATACTTCCATTCATTGATAACTTTCTTCTCAAAAGCCTTTAATCTACAGTTGATTCTTTCACATATTATAGTATTGTGATGACTGATACAACATGATATTTTACCTGTCATCCAAACCCTTTATTATAGTTATTGAACTCCCTCCTGTTATCGCAAAGATTATTTATTTATTGTTTTTTTTTTCAATCAAGGAAGCCCATTCAACTCCCTGGAGTATCACTAATACCCATGTATCGCTCCCCTTGTTTCACCAAGAACCAGTTTTTTTTTTTTTTTTGAAAGAAAAAAATGCTTTAGTTTCATGTGGCACTCCCTGTCTTAGTTTCATTGAACAGGGTTTAAACAGGATACACAATGTGATGGCTGCTAAGGCCAGAGCTGCAGCTATGAATCCTCAGGCTCAGGACAAAATACATTATATGACCAATTCTTAATCAAACTGGATCTTTATAAAATTACTATTACTAATATTGCAATATATTGGTAAGCTGCTATTGTAATAGCTTACATAGCATTAGGTTCTAAATAATTTGACATACAGCAGGAGTCAAGATTACTTTCATCTGTTCCCCCCCAACCCCCCACCCAACTGCTTTCTTATCTGTATGAAGCAGTTCTGAGATGAGGACTGATCACCCATGCAGGCACTGTGTACTCACTCTGCATGAGATGCATAAAATTATGCAAATTATGTTGGAAGTAATAAATCCTTGTTCTGGCTATAGGTTGTTTTTTTTTGTTTTTGTTCTCTCCCCACCCTCACTTTCTTTGCTCAAATAAAGCTCCCTCAAATAACTTGAATAGCTGCATTTATTATGAGCTAGCACAACAGGAAAATAAACTCCATTCAGAAGCCATTCCAAAAGTGCAGATTCTGAACCACTGGAGGTCTACAAAACATCCTCTATTTATTTTTGGGAAAACGGCTCCTGCCACGACAATGGAATCTGTTGCTGTTTCTAAAGGTGCACAACCTGCAATATGAAACTTCAAGCCCTTCTTTATCCTCCACATACGACACTCGATGAAAATGTTCCTTCAAGCCACTCTGATGAAATTCACATTGGGGACAGTGATGGGGTTGACCATCCAGGAGCTGCCCTGGTCATCTCCACCAAGCGCAGCACCTGTGGATCCAAAGTGCCATACACCTCCTCTCCTCTCCCCACCTCCTATGTGCACCTGCAACACTGCTCAAATCTTTTACCATGTTTCAGGATATACAGACTGAGTGATTGACTGGATTTATTTTATTTCCTCTGCTTGCTGTGCCACGGTGTGGATATGAATTGTAAAAGGGACTAATGAGAGGGGAGATGAAGTATTGATATTCAGCCTGATGAGAAGAGGTAACCTATTGGTTCAGAGGGAGAGACCTCTGTGTGATAATCCGTGTGGTGAGAGTTGCATATTCATTAAAAACTTACTGAGAGGTTATTGAAAAAGGAGGGGAGATATTGGGCACAACTGTAATATGTCAGTGTATGTATTTATGTAAACTTTTTTCTGTTTCATGAGAAGATAACAGTAAAACAAAATCAGATGAATAAATGTGAACATGGTTGAAACACAAAATGTAACATTGGACTTGAACCATTACGTGTTATGAAGCTACCCTATTTGTAAGAGTATCGCACAATCCCTTATCACAGAGTGAAATCACAAACTGTGAGCTTGTTTGAAATTCCAAATATATAATTGATAACCATGGAGTGCATTTTTCCATCAGTTTGTGAGTGTCAACTCCATCATGTTTGAATTTTTAGAAGTTTGCAACCCTTATTCGTAAAGAATGTTGAATCAGACACAGTCAGCAAAAATTAGGATATTTTAACAAAAGCACTGCTCCATTTAATGGACAAATGCAGAAGGGGTGGGGCATTACAAATGGATTATAATGAGTAAAACGGGACATTCATGTCATATTAGTTCCAACATGAAATGGAAACCATGATGGATAAGATAATTATCTGAATTCAACACTTGTTCTGCATTAGTCATGGTGGGAGTGATTATAGGGAACAGATGAATTGCAGGACAGACACTTGAACCACAGCAATTGAGGGTATCACAGGATAATCCTAATGGGGATTCAATGTCTGCATAAAAGGAGTGGCAGTAGGTAATTTGAAATGCATTGAGGAGGATGTAGTAATGTATTAAAGCATTACATTGGGAGAATATAAATTTGTTCACCTGTAAAAAAAAAAAAAAAAGAAGAATTTCAGATACAGCCGTTATTGAACATGAAAATGATCAAAACAAGAGAACAGGAAATATAATTTCCCTTCCACTTCATTTTTTATCGTGCCGTTGCAAAGATTATAGGGTTTTCCTGCCTCAGTTTGATTTTCAAGAATTAATATATTCAATCCATCAGTAGTTTTACCAGCCTGCAAAGAATAAAGGGCCAAGTACAATAATCCTTTTTATCACTCGTTAGCATTTTCTCCCTTCTAGTAAAGTAATTCAAAGAGAAGAAAAATAAGAGCTTTTCATTACAATAAGTATACAACACAACTCCTTAAAGACCCTGGGCTCAATGAAAGTAACTGATTGAAAGCATTTAGATGTCTCCTTCATTCATGTGCAGTGTCTTCAAGAACAAACAAACCCCAACAACTTAAACTTCATAATGTGGTATTTATCATATAGTGTGTCGGCTCCCGTGCTGAAAAAGAATGTTTGGTTTAATTAAAATATACTTTTAAATACAAGAACATCCAGTGTATCCATATATTTGCATATAATTGTCAACATGATCATCATAATTCTTACATTAACTCAGCAGTAATTCATCTAGCAAATCCACAGGCATGAACTGTAGCTATCAGTAATCTACAATGTAGTGTTGGAAAACTAGCTAACACCGGATACAAAGATTTTATCTGGCCAACTGATGTGAACAGGAGCGTAGTAGTGAGTTGGACAT
The DNA here is from genome assembly GCF_013347855.1 of Anguilla anguilla. Classification (NCBI taxonomy): domain Eukaryota; kingdom Metazoa; phylum Chordata; class Actinopteri; order Anguilliformes; family Anguillidae; genus Anguilla; species Anguilla anguilla. Next base: position 20,840,608 of record NC_049216.1, on the reverse strand, counting down.
TGGAGGGGACACATTTGCTCCCCAAGCCCCTATCCACACCTGCCCCCCACAATAAATATTGTATAGTTAGTGGAAAAGTTCATTGTTCCACCAGAGCCAGCTATGGGTATTAAAGATGCAGACACATGCTAGCCTCATCCATTCTCACCTGCAAGAGCTGGCTTTGTTGTTTCTTTATTGTTCTGTATGTATGTGAGATATCTCCTAGTAATAGGCTAACAGTAGACACCCTCAAGAGGGCACAATAATTAAAGTATCATGTTTAATCAATTTAATGAAACCATATTTAACCCTCTAATATTAAATGGGTGAATTGAATGCGTCACAAATTTTCTATTTTTAGACACATAACTAAATGCATACATAATAGATGTGCAATAAATGAGTCTTAATCAGAGTGTGGGGGGAAGTTAAGGCATGCCAACTGAACAAGGTTGAAGGAGAGTTACTTTACAACTCAACATCACCTCCCCTCCAACTCTACCCATCCAAACACTCTACTGACACATATGGAATCTATCAAAATGTTTTTTACATTATCTGAGAATATTCCATAGACAAAGACAGAAAAATAAGTTGTCTTCAAGAGAAAATTATTTTTCAGTTATTTCATGTGCAGGCATATGAAAATATTCCAAAAACAAAACATATACAAAGTAACTGAATATTCTAAAATATTTTATTATTTCAATAACTGGAACTATCTTGCAAAAAAATGGTTAGTTTCCTTTTGTGTGTTTTGACCGACTTTTGTCCACAACGGTGACTCAAGGAAGTATGTGTCAGGCACAATCAATTGAGAAAGAGCAATCCAGCAAAGCAAGGGAGCAGTAGAGTGAAATTTAGTATTGTTGCAGTATTTGGATTTGAGACTACAAGATGAATGTGAGGCAAAAGTACAGACAATCAGCTTTTATTTCATGGTATTTACATGCATATATGTTTTACATTTTACAGAAACAGCTGTTTTTGTTTTGAGTGCCCCCATTTTGGAAAGCACTGTATTTGCCTCAGATCCAGAGCTTAGAGCAATGGCTTCAGTTGGGACAAGAATGCATTCCAAATGCACATGCGCACGCGCACGCGCGCACACACATACAAAATAGCAGTAGTAATAGTACTAGGTGTTGGTAGTCAATTTGTTCTATAGAATTGCCTATCTCAGATATACTGTGATGCAGGGCTGGGGTGGTCCTCCATATCATGTGGCGATTAGACAAACTCAAAAATAAGGGTTGGCTTATTACCTTTTAAGTTCTTGAACAAAAATCACCAAAATCCTCACAAAATAAAGAAAAGCAACAAGATGCTCCACAAGGAGAAAAGTCAGACAAAAACTTCAACAGAAAATTATAAATCAAAAAAGAAAGCACCAAAACCCCACCAGTCTTCTGGTGCCCATTGTAAGGGTTGGGGGACGGAGACCAAGCGCAACCGAACAGGGATCTTAATAAAGAGTCTCACTAAAAGCTGAGCATGCCACAAAATCTCTTCCGAGATCAAGGAAGGGTAAAAATAAACAAACAGAAACGACTACTACTCCACGGGAATATCCCAACTAAATAAGGGAACCTCAAAAGGAAGACTCCAAACCAAGGTGGAAGAGTGGATAGGTTCTCAAACTCAGAACAAAAATAAAATAAACAATAGCCCAACGGAGCGAGCTGATGCAGACCCAACCTCTGGGCACTGCACTCAAAAACCTCTCCTATCTCTGATCTCCTAACTCTCTACCCCATGACAATCCTGACTAAAGGAGTCACGGACGTGCTAAACCAGATACCTCCCTTATATAATTTTCACACAAGATATTATTAACACCTAATTCTTGGACGTGAGCTTCATATAAAGTACAAAGTGCTGAAAAGCACTGCTTGGTTACCAGTACCAGCTCTCGTGTGTAGATGACACTAAAGCGCCATCTTTCTGTGAACCCACACCTTAAGTAACATTAGACAGGTGCCGCAGCGAATGCAATCAACACGCCTGCCGAGCTCTGAACCAATCAGTGCGGAAGGGGTCTGTAGTCAGAGTGAATTCTGCACGCATATGGACCATTAAACCAAACGACGTGACAAACTCTAATTAGAGAAGCAGGGGTGGAAAGGAATAGAGCAGAATGCTCAAGCCACCAAAAACCATGACAGCCCATAATCATGCACTTCTATGTGTGATAACCAGCCCTTTTATTAGGCCCAATAATTAGGTAATGGGCTGCAGCTGATGTGATTACAATGAATCACAGCTGCGCCCATACCTGTGTGTAAGGCTGGTGCTGCCTCCTGGTGGACAGCACCCCTGTTTCCTTTCTGGTGCCACATTATATATAGACAAGTGACAAATTAAAGGGAAAAACAACACTGTCTTAGTAAGGTGTTGGGCCACAGAATTTTGATTGAATCCAAGCAAATATCATGTAACAGTGTTACTTGAGTACTTGATTTTAAAAAAAGTTCCATGGATAAAGATGACAGATTACATTTGAGAGCAGGTCAGAAGAACAATGTTTTTTTGTCATTACTTTTGTGTAATGTTCTGTCTCTTTGCTCCCGCTCAACATGCATGATTCATTGATAAATTTCCACCCACCACCCTGTCTGATCCCACAAGAGCTGTTGCTCACAGTAGGAATATAAATAGGGACAGGAGCAGTAACTGTACTTTAGTGTGTAGTTAAAGATCAATCTCTCCAACCTGAATTTGTAATGTACTCCTTATCCAAACAGGAATAGGAAGCTTGTGGAAATTGGTCTGCAGCAGCAATGTAATCTCCATGGAGCTGCTGGGAATGCACACAGATGCAGTAGCAAAATTAGGAACTGTTGAAAACTCATGTCCATAAGTTTAACTAGGGTTAAAAGTGAACTGTGAACTTTTTTATATGTTCATAATTCCATACTAGAATGTTCTCTGCCTTTCGGGGTTCTAAATACCACCAGGGTGTAAGATGTACAGACGTTAATTACTAGTTTACCCAACATTATTCTGTGGCACATTGCCGTAGTTAACTTTTCTTTGAGAAAAATATTTATTTGACAAATTTTCATTCCATATAAGTCAAAGAATCTGTAATTGGCTGCCGCACACAGACCGATATCAATCACAATTTTATTTCTGGATTCAGCAGCGTATCAGCCTCCCTCCCTGCTGTTTGATCTAAGATAGAGTATGTGGATGGAAAGAGCCATTTCCACAGCATAAATTGAAAGTTGTCAAGCAGTTTTGGAGTGTTCTCTCATCAATCACAGGTAAAATCTCCTGAGCTTAAAAAAAAAAAAAAAAAAACTGGAGCACTCCATTATGGGAAAGTTTTTCAGGGTGACTAATGGCATATGACAGAACCCATTCAGGAGTTACACAAAGTGATCACTGAAAATGTGAAACTGGAATCATGCAATATAACTTTGCACATTTTGACCAATTTATGACAGTATATTTAAAAAATGCATGTGAAAGAAGAAAACTTTCTTTTCACAGGCCAGCCTTCTGTCACAGCAGAGATATATGTTTTGCTAAAATAAGTGACACGCACAGCACATGGATCATTTAAAATAATTGCAAAACCATTTCAGTAGGACTGGATTTAAAGATGACTGCAATATTGTCTTGCACCTAGGAAAAATAGTACTCAGCAGGTTCACCATTTCTGTGTGGAATAACACTTCTCACAGTGAACTAAAGCCTAAACTCCTATGAATTAGTTTATTTTAAATCCAAAGATAACTGCCTTTGTATTTCAAATAGTGAATAAATAAAAATAAAAAATATTGTAAAGATTTAATAACAAGCGCAAATCCACAATAGCTGCGACCGCACATGTGCATGCATCTATGTGTGCACGCATCCACGCCACACCCTCACACAAACATGTGACCTCTTCTTTGGCTCATGACCAACCTTTCCACAAAATCTTGTGCAAATCTGTGAATCCTTTCGGGAGTTAGGCACCTTTTTGTGATAGGCCACGCCCATTGCCATGCCCCCTCTTTGTCAATCGGCCTGAAAGTTACTCAGCTGTACCTTCGGTCATGACCAACCTCCATGCCAAATTTCAGCCTCCTGGGGTGAAAACTGTGGCCGCTACGGGGTGAGACGCTTTTGTGGACCGACCGACCGACAGACAGAGCTATAGAGCTGCGGTCGCAGCTAATAAGTATCTAATACATACAAATCATTATCTTATTTTAATGATTTATATTTTATGTCCCTATTCCATCCAGCCATCCATCATCTAACCCGCTTATACTGATTAGGGTCACAGGGGGTGCTGAAGCTTATCCCAGCATGCATTGGGCGAGAGGCAGGAATACACCCTGGACAGGTCACAAGTCCATCACAGAGCAATGTCAATATTCTTATATAATTATATCTGAATAATTAATAAAAGGATACCAGAGGATGATAAAATTAATCTGAAGCATCACTGAATGCAAATTTGCAAAGATGTACCCATTGACCATCTGTCAAGGTCTGGTGTAATAATTAAGCAGAACCTTTATTAAGTTCAGTAAAATGTAATATAGTTGCATGGCCCACCGTCAGCCAGTATCTATACACATATAAAAAAAGTTCAAAATGAAAAATGGCTGAAATCACTGGAAAAGCTGCAGCTTAGAAACATTAATGATTAATATCAGAACCACCACTTCAATAGGTAATTGGCTTTTTTTAAAGCAAACGAGAGGAGTTAACCAACAATTAACCCAGGTTCTGAACTGGCCATCTGCCAAATGATGTTTCAAATGAGTCTCTTAAAAGAAAAACTCATCAAGCGATACCAGTTTAGTCAAAGGGATTTCTGGGCAATTCCTCATCATTATTCATCTGCAGCAATGCTCTAAGGCTCATAACCCTGAGCAGGCATTCCCCAGAGGCAGCGGTAATGTGCTCAGATTCCCTTGCCCCAATGCTAATGGCCTCTTTTTATGGGAGTCTGTTCCTCAGACTCTAATCCTACTGTGAGAAACTTTCAAATTCAATTTAAAGTTGTGGCAGCTGTGAAAATGCCTTCCTCCTGCCTTGTCTTCCCTGCCCACTCAATTTTCAGAAAGGTGCACCAGAAATTGAAGAGGATATTTTTGGGTCATGTGTGGACCCTGTATTTGTGCTCAGCATCCAAAACATTTTAGTTCCATAGTCCAACGTGCAAATATTTGGCTCTTAAAGCCAAATATCCTCCCAAGAGGCAAGTATTACTTAAATATCTGATCACTCCGTGTATAGCACTGACCATTGTGTACTGACAAATTAATTATGTTTTACAGTTTCTCAGAATTCATGCATATTAGTTAGGGATAAATATAATCAGGAATAGATTATAAAGAAATGAACAAAGTGTTCATTTGTTTATATGCACAAGCTGAAATTGGTGTAGATTCGTTAGAACCTTTCTCTTCTAAAATGAAATTTAATAGAGCTTTTATGTTCATATCTTTTGTCTTGTGAAGTAATGATGTTCACACCACACATGTAGCTATGAATATCCTAAGGTGGGGGGGTGACATTTGCTGCTTTAGCAACCTAGAGACGTCGTGAAGTGTTATCTGATACATGATTGACAGAAAAAAATACATATTTTTAATCTCAGAAACGAGAGACAAAAGAAGTGGTATGTCAAGCATGTTAAGATTTGTTTCCTTCTGGGAATATAATTATATCATATATAGTCAATACATAGCCATTAGTGGCAGTAGCAGCATCACTTAGTTTGATTTTAACACCAGGGTATTACATTTTCTTTGGAAATGTGTTTGAAGTGTGGTTTAAATACAGTTCCCTTTTGTTCTTCTCTTCTTATTTCGAATAATGCAACCATTTGAAACAGAATTCATCACATGCAGTAGCCAAAACCTCTTACAATCACAAAGGCACAGTCTGACCCCACATAGTCATTAACACAAAAGTAGCAGTGTAACTAAATGTATGATAATACATACATACATACATCATGTTTTAGTACATTTATGTGCAATTTTTCTTTCTGGCTGATAAAAAATGATGCCACCATAAAATGATGATTCTGGCTGCCACCATAAAAAGGCATGTAATATTGTCCAAGTGGCCCTGTGATAGATTGGAGGTATGTCATGGGTGTATTCCTGCCTCTCGCCCGATGCATGCTGGGATAGGCTCCAGCACCCCCCGCGACCTAGGATAAGCGGGTATAGATAATGGATGGATGGATTGTCCAAGTGGTTTCATCTGACAACACCTAAGAGATGAAGCAGAAGATAGCAAAATATCAGACAAATACAGCATTACAATTAATGTTTTTTTTTTTTCTGACTGAGAATAAATCATCTTGTGGAGCCATGATCAGCATTAGTAATTCCTCAATAAAGCCCATCCAATGCACTTTGATATACTGTCTGTGTAAATGTATATACATTCTCTCTTCTCATGATTTTATACAAATTATTTTTCATTTTTATTATTAATATTTTTGTTCTAATTTATCATCATAGAGTGTGTGTGTGCATATGTGTGTATTTGTTTGTTTCTTTGTTTGGAGGGGGGGGGGGGGTGGGGGGGAATTGAAATAAGTTTATGTACTTTCATAATTGATATGTAACATTTTTAATTATGGTATGTATCATAATTAGTCACATTATGAATGAATTCAGAAAGATGTATTCATCATTATCCAACAGGAATCCATCTGTGTTATAGATAAGCCTCAGAGGAAACTCTCTCAACTTAAATTGAAAATGAGCCAATAGGTGATACAGACCTTTTCTGTTTGTTCACAGAGATCATTCATCTTTCTGGAAAGCCTCCTTGACTGCTTTTTACTTCTTAACTCATAAATTTTGAATGTCTAATATACAGTGATGGATTATAATGTAGCTTTGTCAGATTCCATTTAGACAATCATTTACTCAGTACAGCATTAACTAGTAATTGTTTGAAGATTGTATTCATAGAAAAAATAACTTGTGTGCAAATGGAGTAACATTCTATTGTATGCAAATTTGATGCTTTAGTTATTTGATCCGAGATTTTGCTGAATAAAAAAAATGTACGGTTTAAAATGTGATCTGAAGCATCATCAATATTGTGCACTGGAATGTACCATCTTGGTATGAATTAATAAAGGGGAACCAAACAGCTAATACTGGAAATGAAAAAGCCACATTGTCCTTATGAAGAACCTGTCTCCTTTTAAGCCACTATTTATTCATTTAATCATTTATTTAGCTGTCATAGTCCATTTCAAATTTAGTTTTTCAGCTCTGGTTCAAAGTAACTTTCTTTTCTTTTTTCCCTGGCACAAAAGTAACTCACTACCCTAAGGACAGTTTTGACTGGAAAATGCTCTGTGTAGACTGTCTTTAATTTTCAGTACACACATTGATGTGACACTAGTCTTTATGTGTGTCATCAATCTGCTCAAACTTGGCTAGTTGTCAGTCAGAAAACAATATGATGCTACATATGAAATGATAATGAACATGAACACCACAGCAGTTATACATGCATTAAAAACTACTTAGAAAATCTACAAATCATTTGGGAAGTGATCACAAATTATTGGATGATTGATGTCTACCGATCATCTGAGAGGGGAAAATGCAGACGGCTACGGGAAGGATAAATGATTGTTTCAGGGTTGGAAGTGCTTCAGAAGCAAATGAGATTAGGTTTAAATGCAAATAACAATATCCAGTTATATTAGAATGGACCTTAACTGAATATGAACAACTGCTTGTTGTTTAACATGCAACTCTGAAACCCCATTGGATGTAATCCCTGCTCTCTTCATTTTGCATTATGAGGACGCATTCCAATTCTTCACATGGCATTCATAGTATGTATATTATAGGAGACATCAAATTTTGTGAAATTACCTAATATTACAAATATTCATTATCTGAATATTAGGTATACATGGTTTTGGGTACAACATGGCAATACTGACCAGCAAAATGTATGTTTGTGTTTGAACTACAGGGTCTGGTGTCTGAATCTGTGTCATCATTCCCTGGTTATGGGGAATAGAATACAAAGAGTATATTCAAACACAAATTCCCCAAAGCTGTGGCTAAGGGCAAATTCTGCACAATTCCGATGCAAATAAGAATACACTACCTAAAGATAGAGCTGGGAAATATATCAAGTATTTTGCTTGTTTTTAAACAAAGAATTAACCAAAAAAAAAAAATGGTTGACTGCCGTGATGAGTTTAAAGGTATTATTTCAGCCTCTTCCGTTTCCACCTCATGATCCACAACTGCTTTGGAATGGAAATGAATCATTTTAAAATAAATGATGCAGTGTCTAGCATGAATATAATGTCCTTCTTCTAAGTCTCTCAGAGCATTTCACAGTTAGAATGCAACTCACCCCAACTAACACTAATGTGTGGCACCCACCGCAATTATGTGCAGCAGCCATTTTGCTCCACAATGCCTACCACACATCGTTTGCAATCCTTGCGCAATAAGGATTTATGGTGAGCTAATTAAACTAGGAGTTAATTAAATGATCAGATTGGGAATTTGGCCCAGACTCTTTGGTAATTAAGAATCCCCTGGCACTTATCACTAAGTGAGTCAGAACCTCATTTTAACATCTTTTTAAAAAAGAAGATGTGTCTTGTCCACATGATTGCACTGGGAAATCAAGTTTATATTAACAAGAGTGACCCTTGCTGCCCTGCCAAAATCACTTCAAGCAGCAACTTTGACTATGTTCCTAGTGCTGAGCTTGGGCACTAAAATCTGCACTAAGGAAGATGCACTAATTATGATTGAAATAAAAGTGTACAATTGCCATAAAGTGTAAAGGAGGAATCTATTTGAATGTTCAGAGAAGAGCTGTGAATGTCCAGAGTCACCAGACAAAATTGATAGATTCAGCAGGCAAGCGCCCCCACTCCCCAACCCTGACCCTCACCACCACTGCAAAGGCCATTGGTATTTCCCTGCATCTGTTTAGCTGTGGCTATATCAGCTCTCAAACACTAAGATGGAGGCCCCATGAAAGTTTGGTGCTTAACAGTCATCTCATAGCCAGTACTAGCCTCTGTATGAGGTGCACCAACAGAGGCAAGCAGAGTTGTGTGCTATAGCAAACACTGGCTTGATGTTAGCTGGTACAGAGAGCAGTTTTAAATGATCAAAATGGCTTGGTGAACTTGTTCTTAGCGCTAGCTTGACTGCATCAAGTCAGCCAAGACTGCCTCTGTCGCTGTAAGTGCTAAGTAGATTTTTGTCGGTAGTCTATAGAAAGCAATTGGGAATGAAGCAACTGACATGTATTAGCTAGCCAGAGAACAGCGGATGAAAGAGACGTTTTGTTCACTTTCATATTTTCAGTAGCCTACAATTAATGTTAGTCTACAGTTGAAATTAAACGATACCCTAAACCAATGTAAAGCAGCCTTTGAAATAAACTAGAATACATTGGGGTGGGGGACTGTCAGAAAAGGCTGCTAACATTGCTGACATCTGTAGTGGTAGCGTAACTGCTCGTCACAAGCTTGCATTGCATCTTAAATGTATATAACAGTGTTCTCTGTCCTTTTGTTCTTGCAAGTGCGGTCTCCCTCAAGAACAGAATTCACAGGAACGCAAGTCCAGAGTTCACATTCTTCGTATTGAGAAACACCCTGAGAGTGGCAGTCAGAGAATTCATATCCTACTTCCTTTCATTAAGACAACTAACAAATAATGCAAGGTAACAAACAGGCAACTCCACCTTTAAAAAGAACAAAGAGCTGAGACAATAGCAGGGAGGTAAGACCCGTTGCTCAGGAAACCAATGACTACAGATGGCATCCTGTTTTTGCACAGAAATGTGTCTTAATTATGGTGATTTGAGATTGCAGTTTGTAGTGTAATGATATACACAATGCATTGTTGCTGCCAGCAACTTTAAGTATTATTTAACCATGTTCATTCATGGATATTAACATTACTTAAAAGAAAGAATAATGTTCTTTATTTTGTTCCAGGAGTCGGCATAGCTTTCATTACTATACTTTATTTTATATACTGCCCTTACTTTATCTTGTGCTATACCGTTTGTATGACCTTGATGTTGTGGTAACACAATGCTAACATACAAAAAATATTAAAAGTAAATATAAAAATTAGGTTCTTAGAAAACGACCTAATCTGCAATGTCTAGCCCCAATTAACAGTGTCTACAAAAGGTGATACACACTGTCCAGCCAAACCCTAAGCCTATTTAAGAATATGGTGTTATGTGTCTTATATATTTCTGTTTCTAATCACTTGAGCCTTTATGTTGGTCATAATACTTTTGATCAGAACAATAAAGTATTGTATAGGGCAGCCTAAAAATACCATGAGTGCTTTGGGTTTTGTGAAAATAATTCAGAAAGTCTGCAGCCGTGCACTGAAAGTGCACTAAAACCTATTTGAATTCTAACCTCATCTTTTCAGAACCTCAAGAGAATACTCCAAGGTTGCCCACTGTCAAGTATGCCTCATTTCCTTTCCTTATTACACAGATTAAGAGCAACATTGACTAGACTGCCCATGCCTGATGTCACTGAGACAGATTGGAATATTGGCTTATGCTAACGACATCCAACTTTTTCTGATGATCTTTTTTAAGAAACCAAAAGCCCAATGATTTCTCTGTTCTCCCAAAGACAATAGGAAGAAAAGTAATAATTTCCTCAGGGGACACTGGGTGGGTGACATACTACAGTGTATGTATGTTACCTGAGAACTTAAGGTATTACAGCCCTACTTTATGTTGCCTGTCGTTAGATAATGAAAGAAACATACAAGGGAACTGCAATGGACTACAGAGACAAGTTCAGTATATTCTGCAGGATTCAGACTGAAAACCAAAGTGTGTTTTAGAGGGCTCACTAGCTCACTTCAGCACACTATGTGCAAGCCATCAATACATGGTATCACATATGCTCTGGCACAAAGAAACACTGCCAGCCTCTCTATCTGCACAGCATAGATGGTGTTGCCTGACAGGGATGTACGCAGTGCAGTGGGTAAATCTTTGGTTAGGGCCGATAACAGATATCCTGCACACCCAAGGAAACAGAGCTGCTTCTAACTACAGAGAACCAAAGCCATTGTGTGTTTCTATTACTTTTAGATGAAAGACTATTAAGAATAATAAACAACACAAGGGTATATACCAATTCACAAACACACACACACACAGAAAGATAGAGAGAGAGCAAGAGAAGGAGAAAGCAAGACAGAGAGACTTTGATGCCCCTTCATTAAATCAACATAATTTTTCTTGACTGACCTCGCTCCCTTCTCTGCCTTCTCTTTAAATATATTATCCAGACTATACTGTATATATTTATTGTTTTATTTATATATGTTTTAATGGCATAGAGGAGACATACTTCAACCCTTAATTTATCAAGCTACACAATAGCTGCTCTGTTGACTCACACAAGGCCATAGACGGAAGGAAAAACCAGTTAAGTCAAAGGTGTGCTAATTTAGGGGTGTCAAATAGAGAATGTGTTTGAGAGTGCAAACATGAAGTATGGACATATGGGGAGTAGAGAAACCATCAGAACAGTGTGGAGGGGACCTATAAACAGGAATAAAATTCATTCATCAGTTCTGCATCTGTCAGTCATTTTAGTCCGATTTGGTAGTTGATTCAAGACTTTATTGGAACCCTAGGGATACTCAAATCTGGCCTTCAGAGCCTTAAGTACTGCTGGTTTTCATTTGCCTCCCTCCAATCAGTGACTCATTTAAATCTGACGCACTGCAATAGGTGAGCGTAATCTCTGGCCAATCAGTGAAATTATTGAATAATGGACTATCAGGTAGAAGAGAACACCAGCAGCACTACTGAAATTGAGGGTCAGATTTGTGCTACTCTGCCCTAAAGCAAACTGCCTTTTTTGTAATAATGTCCCCTTAACCCTGGCAATTTAGACCATGTGAATATTATGAGAATTGTGACCAGTTAAGCATTTGATTTGATATGCATGATTAAAATGTTCAAAAATAATAATAACAATATAATTTATGTATGATATAAATACATTATATTTGTTATTCAATTTTGTGATACAGTTATTAGATATTTTTCTGTGAAATGGCTTCATTCTTTGTTTTGTAAAATTAAACTAATTCAGCTTTGGAACCTACAACTTACATTAGCAGACCATTCCACCTTCTGCAGCATGTTACTATAAATATATAAAGATATATATATATATATATATTTTATTTTTTATTTTTATTTTTTTACCTAGTGACATTTTGAACCATCAGCTTGTTTTAGCCATACAAAAATAAGCTTTCAATTTCTGCTTTTCGTGCATGCACTGTCTTTTTACATTATCTTGCAGACAGGCAAGCTCAGAGCCACAAATAATATGATGCATCCTTGACATTAATAACCATAAATATAATTTAGAACTACATCTGGTCACATAAATTATAGCACTGTATAAGCAGAATGAACCTTAAAATCTTCCTGTGGCCATTCATTACAAAAATTTAAAAAAAAAGTATTTAGTCTTATATTTTGACTTAAAATCATATTATTTACTTATTAATTTATTTTTTCTTAATAAGACAAAAAATATTGCAAATTAGGTAATAAAGTTTGACTCATTTCAAGATTTGTCAATGGGTAAGACAATATAATTAGACAAGCAAAAAGTATCTTTAAAAAGATAGTATTTTCTACTATCAGTACAAGAAAAAACACTTAAGACAATATTTTTGGCAGCATTGTAGTGGGAAAACCTAAAAAATGCACCAAAAAAAAAAAGTCTAGCTAACTAGATTATATTAAAATTGAGCAAATTGTTATCCAACAAATACGTATGCATATCCTCTTCATACTGCCATTATTTGATGCCAACTTTTGTTCTTTTTAAAAGCTGGCAGTACAATGAGCTAGCATGTGTACACTGTGTACTTTGGACGAGACAATAGTCATCATATCATCTTATAGAGAAAAAATTCAAGGCCATTCTGCAAAATCTTCCAGCACACTGATTTCTACAAATTATAATTATCTACAGGTGATACAAAACTGATCTACGGTTTTTTTCCCCTCTCTGTGTTTTTTGTTGGACTTTCTGGGTTCTACCTCCGCAATATTTTTTTAAATATATTTATGTCTAGCCCAGTTGTTATTATGAATTATTTCAACAGCATGTCTTTGCATAAATAATGGCTAATTGAATATAAATGGGATGTGATGGTATTTGATTATGCATTTTTCATTTTGTGGAAAGATTATGCAAATGTGACACATTTGCATATCTCTATAAGGGAAATGAAATGAAACGCCTGACTAGATTATTTTTTTTTTTTTTTTTAAACATTGCAAGGAAAACTTTAATCTTATGAATTTCGGATTAGTTTCACATTGTGGTGTGATGCTCCAATTTCATAAGTAAAGGGAGGTCATTTAGACAGAAAGAGCTTTTGTTTGCTTCACTAGGTGTAGACAATAGACCTAATAGAGTTTAAACTGGCTTTGTTATTGCTTTGAAGCTTGACTGAATAGTGGTATTTGTCAGAGCTGTTCATTGTTCAGGGGTGGGCATGCTTCAAGTCAGTGCTGCTTGAATGATACAGACTTTAGTCCTCTGTGGTCTGGACTAAATGGGAGGGGAAAAAATGAAAATTTCATAATGTGACTGGATGGAAAATTATTACTCTGGCATCCAGATAGGACCTTTTTCCCCACTTAAATGCACGGTGCAGAAATACAGCGTGACTGTGAAAGCCTAGGTTTGGCCCCACAGCAGTATGCAAAGAGTCGTCTAGGTCATAATGCCACAGACAAGAGCACAACAAAAAATATAGCCGCAAGCAGCGATTCCGGGGTTCAAGCTAACACGGACCGTTAGAAGGTGAAAGCTGCGAAGTGCAATAAGAACTAGTCAGAATCAGAGTAATTGTAATAGTCAAGTCCATTCAAGCTAAATCCAGTTCCAATTTACATTCTTGAATGGTCATTTTTAGATGTGAAGCACCTTTATGACCGGCAATGTCACTAACTCACTCAGTCAGTAACTCAGTCAGTAATTCAGTCAGTTAATTAATGGTTCTTGAGCCAGATTGGTTGAGTGAGGATAGATGGATGTCTGTAGCAAGTTTTGTGTAAATCGGACTCACGGCGTAGGAGTTATGACCTTCAACTTTTGCCCGTAGACTGGTGGTGCCCCTATTGGGCGATTTCAAAATAGTTTTACACACGTGGTCCAACAGTGTTATGAAACATGTCCTGTGAGTTTTGTAATGATTGGACAAACAATTTTTGATTTGTAGTCTGATTTGTGTGATGCCACGCCCATTTTTTTTGCATTTGTAGCACCCCCTAGTGGTCAAGTTGAATTAAACTTTCAGGGTATGTTTCAGGTCCTTATGTGGACATATCCTGCAAGTTTTGTGATGATTGGCCCATATTTCTTGGGCAACCATTTACCATCTCACGGGAATTTTCGTAAACATTTCTGAAGAAGATTAATAATAAACCAGCACAAAAGCAAAAACAAAAGGGTTTCAGCCTTTCGGGCTTGAACCCCTAAAAAGAGAGCCGCAGATAATTTTAATCTATTTAGCAGGGTCCATTCAGCATATTTGAAGCTCACTCATAAACTTTTATTGACCAGAATGAAGCATAGCTCAGGGATTTGATTGTATTTACAGTCTGAATATAGGTTGTGCTGTGAACACATTAGACCCCCCCCCCCCCTCCAGAACTGGCCATATGCCTTTTCAAACATCGCCTTTTCAATGCAACAAATAGAATAAATTACTGATCTCTCTCCATCTGTAGCACCATCAATGAATGGGCAAAGCATACACATGAGCTTCAAACTGCTCACCTAATCTACTCTCATATAATGTAATGGGTAATAGGTAACATAGGTAACAGGACACAGTTGTAAATGGTGATTATCATCAGGAACATCAAAGCTCACCAAAATAAATGGTCACACATAATCAAATCAAAACCGGTCATTTTTTTGGGGGGTTAATCAATAAATTAACAGAGTGGCTGATGTCAATTCAGCTTGCGGAAGTGTCAGTCAGTGACAATTTCTTTGAAATTTTAAAGAGCTGCCTCTCATAAGCTTTTCATTTTGATAGCACTTGCAGCCAATGTTCAAAATCTGGAAATCCAATTCATTCTAGGGTCCCTTTATATGAAAGAAGTTTAAACAGTGATCTGTCTACAGTGTAACAGTACTGTTTGAATTGAGTTTAAACCTCTGTACAATAGAATCCTTCTAACGACTCACTCTTAGAAAACTGATATTGGCTTCCCTCTGTGGAGAGGTCTTTGCCGTGTTATCAATCATCTTTTGAACAGAACCATTCAGTGTGCTGCAATTCTTTTTCCCTGAAAAACACAAAATCCCCTATCTATTTAATACATACTCCTATGATTCAGCATGGGCCCATGTGTCATGCAGGCATATTACACATTTTGCCTCATAATACCACCTTATTTCTATCATGTTTTTTCATCATTTAAATAGAAGAAGGGTTTATTGACTGATGTGCTGAAGAGTTTTGATCCTTTTAACATTGTTACATGTAAGAACTGTTAGAATGTGATTTGCGTGTTGCCTGGTCTATGACACAGTTAGTCAGCACTCCATACTCTGCCATTTTTGGTATGAGCAAGGTTTAAGAAGGGACAAAGGAACCGGTTTTTGCAGTTGTTGGTCAGTTCAGCTACCTTCCCTGGATACATTTGCATGTAAATGTAATTGATTATGTACACAAGGCTAATTAATACTTTGTTGCAGGGCACTTTCAAAACGTTTTCACAATCACAGCCGGCACCAGCATGGTCAGGATTCGATACCAGACCTTGGGGAATATTACACACAAACCCCTCATTTTAGCCGAGTGAGCCACCCAGCAAAAGTGTAGACTATCAAAAGTATATCCTGTCGAAACTTAAGTTAAGTATGTTACACCTCAAGAAAGAGTTAAATTGCAATGTATTTTCAAAGGACTGACAATAGATTATTGACACTGGCAGATAGATCATTACACTCAGTTGGATGAACAAAAGTATTTACTGGAGCTTCCATACAGCTTTAATGCATATATATATATATATATATATATATATATGTATTTACTATATTAAGTACTGTGGCTTCAATGATTAAAACCGTCATTTTTCGGAGCATGGCATGATCTGATTTCATTGAACAACAGCCCCCTCATTTCTGTGGCAGCGTGAGGTTGATAATGCAGCATGTTCCATTTGACTGTGACACGTCCAGTCCATAGCTGATATGATAATACATTTGCAGCCATTTTGTGGTCTGCTGTAAAATAACAGACGTGGAAATGTGTTTTAGTGTGTATTTGTGAACAGTTACATCCCTGGTAACCCAGCAGCCACCAGCTACAGACTGCACACAGGCTGCAACAACCATCTGGACAACTTATTACCAGTCATAGGGACTAGCTTTGAAAACCTGTTCATTGGTTTCTGTCCAACAGTAAGTGTGTCTGTGTGAGGCACTGCAGGCTGAGATGACAGCAGTGTTCAGCATTTCAAAATCTGAATTTCTGAGCGTTGTGTTGAAAGGTTGACTGGGTTGACCTGATTCCACTGCACATTCATGCTCCTTTTCCTCTTAAGTGACCTACCTGGCCTTATTGAAAATACGGCTTCACTCAGACATGGAAATTGGCTTAATAGTGAACTGCTAAGATTACAATCACTGGACAATTCTTGAATGGAGATGGAAAGCAGAATCAAGTGTGGAGTATTTGCCCAAATGCTGGCAATGATATATTTGATCTCTCTTTTTTAATCCAATAACATTTTCACATATTCAACCCTGACTGGGTCAGTGGCTATGCACTCAAGGATAATTATCGGATGAATATCAGCATTGAAGTTTAGCCTTGGCTAGACCCTGAAAATGTAAGCCCTTGTAGAGCTTGCATTTAAAAGCACCCAGATACAGTAATGTTAGCTTACATCATTGAAAGCAACTAAAAACAAGAACACAAATGCAATGAACCACACAATTTCCAGCTCACTAACAAAATGTAAAAAATACTGGCATTTGGTGCCATTTTCTTCACAAAACCTCCTGCCATACAATAGGTAACAGGTGCTGAAGGTGCTGATACCCAGATGTGAATGGGTTGCTCTCTCCACCAGCACGCTATTCAGCAACTGAATGATCGACGCTTTGATATGAATTGCCTGGTTGCTATCAAAACTAATGTCGCACATATAATCACACAAAATTAATTCACTGCAATCATTTGACGAAGACGATTTACTTTGATGAATGACTTCAGCATGGGGATCAATAATTGTGCCCATTGTAGTCATAGAAATAATGGGTTTATAACTCATTATAATATTGAATAGACTACAGGATGGAAAGATCATGTAAGCAAATGGGACCAGAGGAAGCACTGGAATTACTGATGAATGACTTCATCATGGACTTGGCATGGATGCCACTGGGCATCAGGCTTGGCGGTTTAAGGTAGTAAAAAAAACACAGCCTTTCTACTGTTAACACAATAACAGTATTTCTTAATCCACTCACACAGCTCAGTACACACACACACACCCTCGGATCTATGATCCACATGCTGACCCAGAGTGTTTAAGAGCCGCTCTGTTTGGTTCATGGCAGCTCAACAGTGTAGCCAGTCCATCAAATGCCTGTTGTTTTGTGCCAATAAATCTGACAACTGCATGGGGAATGTAGATTTGCATTGCAAAATAAAAATGTGAGAGCCCCTGCACTGAGAAGAGTCTCTGCTGTATTGCATAGTCAGTAATAACTTCATAATACACACCTAACTACATTTTGGTAATTTAGAAAATTGACGCTGATGGATACAATCTATAAGCAATGGTTTCAGAATATTTTTGAAAAATGTGGAAAAACCTGCACACTGGTGTGAAATGAAAGAAAAAAGTGAAGAAGAGGCTACAGCAGACATATTATTTATTATACAGTAAAGTCCATAACGCTCAAGATAGCAATAAAACAACAAACGTTTCGGTCTTATACCTTCAAGGTTAAAAAGCATGCGGTGCCCAGCAATAAAGGCGGATGTAATTACTTGATAGATCACAGCCAGTATTGAAGACAGCACCAATAATTGCATAAATCGCACAAGACTAACTATGTGTATACAAAGTATTGCAAATCACACAACAATTGGAGCACGAGGATAGACGGAATCAGTATTTAAATTTCCAAGTATTACAAGGATTAAATATAAAAAGGGGAAAGATAATCATCCCTGAGTGATAGACCCTGTGTAGGCCATCTAAATAGAGAACACACAAGAAGGACAAAAATGAAGATCAGTCAACACCATAAGAGGCAAAACATAAACATATCAATTGTTGGAATGGGCATGTTGGAATGGTTAGATGGACTGACTGGCTTGTGTAAAGTGTCTTGCAATAGGTGAGGGAATGTCATTTCTACGGATAACAGTCTTATATTCAATAATGAACGCATGAATAAGATTGTCTTTATGTCTTACCTACATATTGTAATTTGCATGTACAAGAAATCAAATAAATAATGTTAGTTTCAGACTTAATAATTAATTAAATTTCTGCTGTGGCCACCTACTGGGATTTTTTTCAATAATACAATAGCCACATTGCACCTCAACAGAAACCTTTCTTCCTACCATACCTGGGAGGGAAAAAAAAGAAGAAAGAAAGAAAAAAAAAATTTTTTAAACACGTGCTGTCAAATAATTTACACTTTCTAAACACAATTGTCCACATTTCACAAAGGCTGGTAACCATACAGATTTGCAGATTCCTCTTTGTTGATATCCCCCTCCACACTGACAGACTGTTATATCTAAACTCAGCAAAAAGATGGTTACGTCACGTGCCACGCAGCTGTCACATAGAGGTAATGGGAAAACTTTGCCAAGAAACGGTCAATAGATTCGTATTAGGCAGCTCCATTGGGAATCCAGCCTTTCACTCACATTTAGCCAAGAAGTAAAAGTCGGCACAGAGCTCTGCTTTGCTGCCAAACAGGTTGTTTAGTTCCCATTTTTATTCCCTACAATCTCCTCTTTTGAATCCCTAGGTACCAGAAGTGAATTAATGGGGCTTAATGTATCATGAAATGTCTGGACACAATGGAAATTGCACACCCCACCTACGGTACTTCATTACTTTACCGTGTAGAAATGACAAATCTGTACAATTTTTACTGTGCAATGCCAAATGGAAGGAGTAAATTAGGAGTTATTGTTTCTCAATACAACAATTTTGTGTAATCAGTTGTATTTTTCATCAGAACATGCTATCTGCCGTTTCATTATTATGCTTCTAAAAGGGAAAAAAGAACATTCATTGTCAGATGACTTTTTGACATTGAAAATTGGGCACATTAGTAGTAGTAGTAGTAGTAGTAGTAGTAGTAGTAGAATAAGTAGAAGTAGCAGTAGAAATAAAAATGGTACTTATGCTACATTATGTTAAAAATTGCTGTATTAACTTGACCAGGCATCTTGAAATAAAACTAATAAATTAATGAATGTGGTGGCTTCACCTTTGAATCTGTACAATTATTTATACCCAGAATGTCTGAAATGGTGTTAAAAAAGATGCTCTTTGAAAGTTGCTAGCTAACTATATGAATGATTTTAGAAAATCAGAAAAAAACATGGCTAAAATGTATTTCATGCAGTCTCTTCACAAAGCTTTCCCACCACAGCAACCGTAACCATGGTTAGGGCAATTAGCATAAAACATTTAGACATTTACAGCATCATATGTAAATTTGTTAAGTGCTGTTTGCTAAAGATTGAAGTAGTACAATTGCTTTCTTAAAAGCATTCTTTGGTTAAAATATTAATTGAAAGAAAGGTCCAAAAGATGGTAGAGGAACTTTATTTGAATTTCCCCATAAAATCTGCATTCATAAAAATGCAAATGATGTACAAACCATTGACATATTTACAAGCAGTCATGCCATTATCAATTTCTCAAGCACTATCATATTAGTGGTTTTCCAAACACTGAAAAGTTTTACAATAAAGCAGTATTTCTTCTTGCATAGTAACTTTCATTGGTTGAGTCTCAAACTTAAGCAGCTCACATTGCATTATTTTGAATTTCTTCTTCATGAAGGCATTAATTAAAACATCACAAACAAAACACAACAGCAATTTAAAATACAATCAACATTTGAAGTAGAAATTTTAAAAAAAAATAGCCAAAATGTGTCAAACAACATATTAAAACATATTTTGCATTGTACCCAAGTAAATTCAGTTTAGATGCATTATTCATGAAATATTGAATTATTGTTTCAGTGTTGACCACATGTAAGATTTACTGGGTGTCAATTCTGTTAATGAATCAATGCTCAATTAATGTATCCCTCTGTATTTCTATTACCTAACACCTGTGTTAAAAAAATACATTGAACTTAATTGATGAGTGTACGTTGGACATTCACAGTTCTTCTCTGGAATATGTGGTGTCATCAGCTATTTCGTTTTACACCACAGCCCACAGGCCACGCTGGAACAGACCTGAATCAGAGGAAGATTCTTGTGAAGCTTTGGTGAGCAGACCCCTGGCAGATTGACCAGCAAGGGATGGTAGAGTGTAATAAAACACTGACTGAACACCCCCCCCCCCCCCGCCCCCCCACCACCCCCACCATACCTGAGTGACATGATAACCAACTGTGCATCACCCAGCGGAGCCTCTAGCCATAGTCAGCACTGGCACGGTCCAGATTCAATTTGAGATCATGGGGGCTTATCCATGAACTAGAACAATGTCTTGACAGGATGATCTATATGCATGTAGCTGCCTCCATGTTTAAGCCATTAGATTTGGTGTATCACAATGCCCTTCACTTCATTTCTGCCGATACATTTTACACCCATCATTGTCTTCTATATCAGTGGACTGGCCATCCCTGGCCCCTAGAAGGACTCTAAACTGCCTTTTGTTTATTTATAACAGTTCAAAATCTCCCTAGTTACCTTACATCCCTTCTTGCCTGGAGCTGTAGCAATTATCAGACACACTGCCAATGTAGATTACTTCTTGTAGATTCCCATGCCTAAATGCCTAATACAGACAAGTCGTTAGTAACAATTCAGCATGGGACCATGTGTCCCTGCATTATTTTCACTTGTTCATTAATGTGATCTTGGCTTTCGTCTCAAGGGAACATTCAGGGAAAGCAACAACTCCATCAGTGTCATGTGATTTACTGCACTGGGTCAAACTCTGTGGTTGTCTTGGGTGTAAATCACCATCCACAAGTTTGCCAGCACAATGCTACCTTGGCAGGAATAGATGTTTTCTGCTAGATTGGGACAGCAGTTGTCTGAAACTGAAGCCACCATTTTTTTCCAATAAATTCCAGAAGACAGCTATGTATTGAACTTTGCTTTGAAATAAAAATACTTGATGCTTAATTTAGCAATTGGATGTTCGGAAAGAGGATTTTGAAGAACATTTCAGCTTCTATACTTCGAGGCTGCTATTTTAAGTATGCAAAAAGCCCTTCACTACTGCAGGTGCAGCTGCTACAAGGGCAGATTGATATTTTAGAGAGGATTTTTTTTTGCCACACTTGGCCTATTGATCCATATCTTTTTTATCAATTGCATAGGGTGGGTAGATATGTGTGTGGAAATTGGGGTTAAATTCTTAAAAATAACCAGTTAGGTTTTGATCATCCCAGATCGTAAATAAACAACAAATGAGCCTAGTTCTAATCTATGTTCATAATGGCTGTTCATAACGCTTTTTATTTTAAGATAATGAAGCCCATATGATTGCTACCCATGAACAACTGTTTTCTGAGACATGTCATTGCAAAATTTGCTTTGCAGTTGATATATTTCTCTCAACCATTGCTGAGTGATATAAATCACATGACATAAAAACATAGCAATTATGTGAGCCCTAAAGGGGCCACAATGAAAAATGTCACACCATTAAAGGATAACAAAAACAGGGACAGCAACACCACCTTTATTTCAAACGTCCCTGTACACCTCTGCTCCAATCCAAAATGCCAACATTTCCTTGCTGTACAAAGTTAAATGAAAGGAGAGAGAAAAATGTAATCAAATGATTTAATCTGCACCTTTGTGTTCATTATTTTTAGCAATCTTCCATTGGCAGTGTGGTTAATTGATAATTATTTCAGTTCAATGGATATCATCATATCATTGACAGGACGTATGGCATCAGAACAAAAAGATATCCCTCCTACTTGTTTCACAGTTTTATCTGATACCAGAGTTTCTGGAGGTGGTTTCAGGTTCTAACTTGATAAGCATGTTTTTTTTTTGTTTTTTTTTTCCCCCCCCACGTTTTAAGTGTAATCCATTCCTGAGTATGGAAAATCAAATTGTAGTAAACTGGTATTTAGGCTCAATAAAATGTTCTTTCTATAACAAATGTGGATTTTCTGTTGAGTGTTGTTACATCCCTGTGTATTATTTAGAACATTATTATTATTAAGGGATGTTACTTTTCTGTGTTTTTGGCTGGGTATTGCTGGTTGTTTGTGTTCCCCTATACAGGTGGTGATAAACATGTATCATGTTGCCGGGTGACCTGACTAGGAGGATGCGCGGTGACGAGGATGCCGGTGTCGTCGCTCGGAGACCAGACCAGATGCGGCCGTAGCTAAGGACGCTGGCGACCGTTGCGGAGCAACGGTTAGAAGAAGATGCGGGTCTATATAACAGCTGGACGCCGTCATCACAAGAGATCCATCTTTTCGTCTGCTACTGGAAGCCACGCTTGACTTCGCTCTGCTCCGAGAGTTCTATTCCAACCTTAACAGTTTTTAATAGTAGCCCAGGATTAGATTAGTCGCGCTGTATCCGGCAGTACAGTACTTGACCAGCAGAGGATGCTAACATCACGTAATCCCTGCGATTGGACCTGGATTGTACTGGCTGCCCGGTGAGGCTCAATTAAATAGCCTTTGTGTCACGGACATTTTAGCTAGGTTGACACTTTTAGTTTATAGGAAATCATTAAGTTGTATATAATAAATAATCATTTTCTCTCTTTAAACATATGCGCGTTGGTTGCGTTATTGTGTAGATTGGTTGTGGTGGTTTAATGTTACGAACCGTTCCACCCTCTTTGTTATTGCAACACTGAAGGGTATTTCCATTCGTAACAAGTGTTATCACATCCGTGGAACAGTGCATGCTTTTGGGATCAACATTTAATCACTAGTGATAATTCACTTTCCACCATCATCTTCATAATTAAGCATCAACCATCCCTGTTTTTAACAGAAGCTCTTTCTACTCCATCTGGCAATTTTAAAATGGCCTTTATCATTAAGAACCATGCAGAGGTGTCTGGGAACCAATTTTCAAAAAGCTGAAAAGGTCAGATTTGAAAAGAATGAAGAAAGCATGAATTATTTTCTTCATCATCTTTTTGTTATTGAAGCACATTAATGAATGGCTTCATCAGACACATGCCAGTGTTATATTTGTAGCATTGTTCAATTATCTTAGTCTGCTAGAATGGGAAAGGCATTTCAATATAAATTTTGCCACTGTGGTTGAAGCTTCTAAATCAGTGTTCATAAATGTGTATATTAAACTGTAAATGTTATAACATTTTTATATACTTCCACTGGTGCAGTATAAAGTAAAATTAACATCTAGTCATTCACAAACATAGATTTCCTTTAGCTAGTCCTGACTGAAGAAATGGAGCAGTCAAAACAATCATGCAATGTATAATTTGGTGTGAAACCTGTATTCTTGCCATTTCAAAGCTGGTTGCTCATACTTGCCTTGAACAATTTGCTGAAGGTGACTATGCTCCTGTACAGCCTGGGATCATGTTAACCATTCAGAACCGTTTTACCTCACTGAAAAAAAAAACATTTGTTAATAGTTATTTGGCAGATGCCATGATCCATAGTAACATACACAGCATCAAAGACTACAAGTACCTGGCCTAAATAAACCAGGCATTTTATGGTAATATTTTTAAGCGTTTACATGGGGAATAATCATCTCTACCACCATTTCACAGCACGCACTGCTACCACCACCACACACCATTGCACTATTCTCCACCTACAGTATTTAAACAAATATGTGTCAAATGTCTTCCCGGAACATCTATCCCAACTGATGTTCTACTACTACCACAATATATTGTATATACAGTCAGGGATTTTATCCACATATTAGGAGGGATTAAATTGACTTTCGATGCGCCTTTCATTCATAACTGAGCAAATCGCAATACTTTATTTTTCTGCCAGTTAATGTGTCTAATGAACAACAATCACAAGACACTTGATTGGGAAGCAAACAGAACCATGCATCCATTCAAAGTTATTATTTGAATAAATGACTCTGTAAAAAAATGTATTGCAGTTTGACTAAAGGAACTTGAAATTCAGTGGAAAAAGTTACTAAGGAACTTGTAATGACAACCAAACTGATTTCTTTCATCTATGTTCTCTTTTAACTGTTATTTTAAGGGCCATTTCTCGGGGGCATGATTTTGAAATGCTGGGGCCCATATCAATAACTGATGTTTGACTTACCAATACCTTCCAGCTTTCCATTACAGGACAAATGTAAACTGCAACCAATGTTCCACATCCATGGATGAAGGTGATGTATGCTACTTCTTCAGATCATTTTCGCTTATTTTAGCATTAGCAGTGCATAATATTCATTGCCTCTTTGGTGCATGCATGTTGCATCATATTGTCCTATCACATCTGCCATTGTTTTACCATCCGTAAGCCATTACAGTTAACTGGGGGAGGGGATCAAAAACATACTCCCTCTGGTGCTATAAAATTCATTTATTTTTCAGTAATTAATTTGCCCTGTAGATGTTGTTGCCTCTCTGAGATATTTTCAATATTATGCTTGCAGAAATACTAAATCAATGTATTTGACTGAATTTGAGTTATTCATCCTTAATGGTAAATTTGATGGGGTGTTTATATATATATATATATATATATATATGGGTGTGGCTATGGTCACTAAATCTTGGGAATTGTGTACTGGGGGATGTGTGTGGCCCCTTGAGCAGAGACCTCAGTTGACCCTGGAGTTGACAAACTGTGAGGAAGCGGTAATCGCCTGCTTCAGATGCTCATTTGCACATTTCTTACTGCTTCATTTGCTGTTCACGTTGCGCTGACATCTACCCTTTCCTTCAAACGCTCCACTGACAGCCATTTTGTTTCAAACAAAATGTAAGAAAGAATCATTGCTGCATTCTGCAATCCCAGCAGCCTCTCTCATCTCATCCACAAAGAAAATACATTCCATGAGGGTGCCCTTTTGTGTGGAGAGGACAGCATAATTTGTCTTTCTGAATATGCGCTTCACGCCAGCTTTCTCTCTCTCAATTTTTAATATGCTTATAAACAGAAATTAACAGTCTGGGACTGCAATTGAACACCAGTTGGCCGTTCCCCCATAAAAATTGGGAATGTGTTGCATATTCCGCTGGCCATCTCCCTGCAATGAATCTCAATTATGGCAAGGTCACCCTTCACCCAGATGATTTCTCCGTTTCTTTATTGGAACTGGCAGTACTTCCACACCATCATTGTACACTTATTGACAGCCTGAATCATTTCCAAATAAGACTGACTAAAAGGCAGAGAGTTACCCCCTCTCCTCTAATTTTGGGTGGCAGATTTTGCACATGCATTTCTTTCTGTGGCTAATAGCCTCATTGTAAGCAGTGTGTGCTCTGTGCTGATTCTGGCCCAGTCTATTTATGTCCTTTTCACATGCTGTACACATTCCCACATTTGCAATTCTATGATCTAGGTACTCAGGTGTCTTTGATTCTCCTCTAAGTTTCTGTGGAAATAGCCCTTGAAAAGTTTATCTAGACCATATTGTTCATTTCTGTGCATTTAATAAACAATGGCATGCAATCCATGTGCATTGTATTTTCCCATTGTAACAAACCATTTATGTTCCTCAATATGGATTTATTAACCAAAAATGAATGCATTTTTATTTTCATTTATTTTTGCATCAACACAATCAATCTATATGCGCTTTAGCAGAGCACTGCCTTCAGAGTATAAATCAGATGACTATTTCACGCACCATCATGAACAGTTGTTACACCATGTAAGATCTGATAAAGTTCAGTGTGTAAAGTGCTTTATTGCATTGACAGAAATATTACTGCTTGGGGCAGTATGCTGCACAGCAAAAATACCACTCAGCCATAGGTGCAATAACCATAGTCTAATAGGCAGAAAACAATGTGCCATTAAGATTGTGGACTTAATTGTATCGGTAGATACAGCACCTATTAACCCTAGATGTTTTATATAGCACTATGGAGAAGGCCATCTGCCAAATGAAATAAATGGCACCAACATCATTTGACCTCTTACTATAAATTGGCAGGGAAATGATTTGAGTTGCAAGTTCCCTTTTTCTGCCTTAAACAACAGCTTTTGGGAACAGCACCATTACAGATGTCTTTGAATGAAGCCCAATAAAAAAGTCACTCATGTTTGCCCTTAAACATCCTGCCAGTTGCATGTAGGAGTAGGAGCCATGCAGAGGTATAAGGGACTGGGCTGCAGGTTAAAACGCAAGTGGGTTACTTAGAAGAGTCCTTAAGAATAATTATTTAAAAACAAAACAAATTTAAAAAAATCAAAATGTCAAATGGTTTATCAAAACATAGTGCTTTTTGGAGTAAGTCTGTTACTGAATATCAAAAAGAAGGACACTTTCACTAAAGCCAAGCCACTCCTTTTATGAGTTTAAAAGCCGTTATTAAATCATGTTGACTGCCATGCTTTCTAGGCACGAATGGCCTTCATCGCATTTGCTCAGATCTTCCTTTTTTCCTGAAGAAGAAGAAATGCACTTAAATGTATTTGTTTTGTGTAAGTCAACCTGGCTATGGATATCTGCTGTTCAAGTAATGGAGCAGAGCATGAGCCTCCTGTGTGAACATCAATGAAGGCAGAGCTCTTCAGAAAGCATGGCAAACTTTCATTGTCTTTCTTCATAGCAGGAAATGTTAAATATTCTGAGGATTACCTAGCAGCGAGGATAAT
Source organism: Anguilla anguilla (assembly GCF_013347855.1). Lineage (NCBI taxonomy): Eukaryota > Metazoa > Chordata > Actinopteri > Anguilliformes > Anguillidae > Anguilla > Anguilla anguilla. The sequence continues at coordinate 20,813,535 of NC_049216.1, read as the reverse complement.
TTACTCCTTGTCAGAATTCCTGCAATTTTATCAAACCATGTTTGAAAGTCTGCATGAATATTTTTCATCATTTGAAGGATTTTGTGATTTTCCATTGATTTGTAGATTCTGTTATAAAACACAATTTTTTCTTAGTCCCACATACAAGATATCACACATTTAATGCTGCATTTCCCTCCAAATTGATTTTTTAGAAGGTATTGACTTTATTGCATTGACATATTAAAATTAAACAGTATAAAGGTAATTGTTGTTAGAAAAATGAATGACAGATGTGGGGGAACAGCACCATTACAGATGTTTTTAATGCATCATTCAAATTACAGTGCAGTCCATAATTTGGACAGTGACACATTTTTTTTTTTCTTATTTTGGCAGTGCTCCAGCACATTTGATTTAAAATTAAATATGGTCAAAGTTCTGACTATCTTCTTTAATTTGCAGGTATTTACATCCATATTGGGTGAACTATGTAGGAATCGCAGAGCTTTTTATGCATAGTACTCTCATTCTGGGGGACCAAAAGTAATTGGACAATTAGCGGCTCAGCTCTTTCTTGGCCAGGTGTGTGTTGTTGCATCATTAGTGTATGCACAAGCAAGCTAACAAAAGGCATGGTTTGGGCATGTATGGCTGCTACTGGAACTGACACACGTGTCTTCACTTATGATGTGACTGATGACAGGGTAAGCATGATGAATTCAGGAGTGTACAGAATTCAACATTGACTAGCCAAGTCAATCACCTGACCTGAATCCAACTAAACATGAGTTTCACTTATGGAAGACAAAACTAAAGGCAAAAATCCCCTGACACAAATGGGAACTGAAGATGGCTGCAGTACAGTTGCATATTGGCCCCCAATGGCAGTATAAACAGGCATGCAGTCTGTGCTCAGGTCAGTCTGATTCTCTTTACCTTGCAATAAAGAGCAATGAGTAGCGTTTAAGACTAGTTTGTCTTTGGACGCAGTTGTTACAATATGCTGTAAAAATATGAAGTGTAACCCAAATATAGCCGGTACAATTTACATTGAAAACCTATTGAAGAAGCTATTTCACCTCCATTTCAGTGTCTCTGCATTGTAAACAGCTGTTCATGAATATGAAGGCTTTGGGGAAATGCATCTTTCCTAAAAGAGTACTCTCAATCACCTTATGGTTAGGCTATTTCCCTGCAGGAAAGAACCTGCATTCTTAAGCAGTATAACTTTGATAATACAATGATCAGCCAGGCAGCCTTCTGTGCTACTATATGAACACAGTTATCGAACAGAGAGAGAACAGAAATTACTGGTGAGCTGATACTTCCAGTGAAACTAATACCTCATTTTAGTAGAGTGACAATCGCCATCACAGGAGAGAAGCAGACACATTAACACTCCCCCCCCACCCTCACCCCACCCCACCCAAGTCTCCAGGAAAGAATTTTACTAGCAGCTTAGATAGATTTCCTTGTGTGACCCCCCAGAGCTGTATCAATTTTTAATGTTTCAGGCTCAAAGACACTTTAGTAGGCATTGTTGAATGTTTTATTTAAAGGGGGCAGAAGATTAAAGTTTCAGAAGATTAAAGGCAGTCACCCCATAAGCCTGGGGTAGAAATATCACATAGGCAAGTATGTGTGCCACAATACAGACCAGCAAAAGTAATAAAAAAAATAAAAAAGTAAAAAAGGACACATCCTGTCTGTGCTTAGACGGGACTTATGACACTCAAGGCCTCAGATTCACTCCAGACACATTTGTTTGTATCTATCATCAATTCAATTTTAGAAATAGTAGAATAAAGCTGCCATTTTGCCTTTGACATTCAATTAGACTGGCACACAATGTCCCTTTTAGCTGATTTAGAGGAAATACACAAATTTAGTGTGCAGTGATATATTTCTCTTACTTACACAATGTGACAGTTGTCTCTGCAGCCATTTCATGTTTGCCGGCTGCATAGTTATGAATTAATAAAATGTAGAAGCATTTCCCCACTGGTGCCATGAATAATGGAGTCAGTAAATAAATGTCTGGACTTATGTGTTATGTATGACCAGTCTGTAAGGGCCCACGGGCCAGGCGTCCTGTTATGATGCACTCAGACAAGTGAATAAATCAATCTGCAATTAGCACTTGTGATTTCATTTACGGTACCTGGGAGCATTCCAGTGGCCAGTTCTGGCAGATGTCATTTCTAGGCAATTGATTTTGTTGCTGTCCTGAGGCCCCCCTCTCAGGCCAGTTTTATTTGAAATTAAAAATGCAATGGCCAGCTGACTGAGTAATTTTAGTTTGGGTAGAGCGGGAGTGAAAAAAACAAACAAAAAAACAACATGTATACATACATGTACTTACTCTTGTGTGTACACACAAAACTTTTCCAATAAGGAAGTCTTAATATGCATTTTTCAGTGCAAGTAGCTAATGCTTGTAGTCCAGCTACCATGCTGCATCTGGTATACTACAACCTAATTTGAATCAGAGACAGAAGCTGGAAATACAGGCATTCTGTAATTACAATCAGTAGGAAAGGTTTGTAATTTGGTATTTTTAAAATGTCTATGGTCCTTCCGTCAGCAGATTTAATTGTATAAACACAGACATAGAAAAAAGGACATGACTCTACAAAGGAGTGCCTTTCTGTATCATTTCACCATTCAAATTTCATCCTTGCATCTGTGCTTCTGACTAAGGTGATGCATTACTTAGCTTTTACCAATTCTATTCATTGATTCAATATCACAAGGCCTTTTAAAATATTTCTACTCAATAAACAAGTGCATTAGCAAGTCATGTCCACATCTGCTAGAAAAGTGAATTTCTCCTTCAGGCAATTCATTATTATAGATGCCCACAAAAGATGTTTCTGCTTTATATGACCTTTCAGGATAGATTCATTTTATTTTATATCTAAATGGGGTTCTGTCCAGGAAACAAAGAATTGTCCCACAAAATATGTGGTACTGGTGCATTTATAATGCATTGTGCTAGGCATTCTGGACAGGATGTCACAACTACATCACCCAGATAACTGATGGCTACTGGCTGTCCCAGAGTTGTATGATAACACTATCTATGTAGATAAGTCATTTCATTTCAGTAACATTGCTAATAGCTGTGAATGGAGGGTTTCATTTGGTTTTGGACTGGATGGAATTGAGTCCAAGCATTGTTTGGTATTTGGATTTGGTCACTCATAATGGCCATCAAAGAGTTGCGAAATGTGCCAAATAGTAATTTGTATGGTGCTCAAAATGAACATCTGCTAATTAAAATATGTATTTTAATATGTGCATCGTAGGAGTTTGGTAACCAGTCTTGTAGATTTATTGAACCTTGCAAACGTGTTACCCAACTAGTTACATTATTTATCACAGAGCTGATGTTTGTGACTATTGGATATAGCTTATGATGTGATACGATACAACTTTATTGTCAGTTTGCACTGAAATAAATTTTGCATCCTTAGGCAGTTCTGTTCAAGAGATTACACACAGATTAAACATACAGTTACACATATGACACGTTTCATAGACGTACATAACACATCAAACAGTCATGACAAACATACATATCACATTATATCCTCTGGATTCAGATCTCAGTTAGCAGCACACTGATTTTGGTTTAGCAACAGGATAGACTAATGTATAAAAGACGTGACGTACAATATTAATAAACAGGATAAAAGTAACCTATGTTATCTGTTGTAAAATGATTCCTGCAGGTTGTTTCCAGGTAACAATTGCCACTTCACCGGTCAGTGTGAATGGACAGAAATTGATGCCATGCAAACCAACTATCAGCCAATCCTGTTAAGAGTGTCAGAACTGTTTTCTTCTGTTCGGTACCTCCTGTAGGTGGAACAATCATAACGTGACGCCAATACATTATGTCACTGAAAATGTTCACCAGTGAAACCAATGGCAAGTGGCTATGTTTCGTAATAAAATGAAGATCATTCTAAATTAAGTCTAGAATATTGTCAGGAATATTGCTTATAATCTATATAGAGACAGATCCATCATCTATTTTCATGAAATATTTCCTTTTCATAATTAAGCACACGCACACCTTCTTGCAATAATATTTGTTGTAAAACTCAGCTTGCAGTATATCAAAAAGTAATGTTTTTCACTGACACCAGCATTTAGTTAAATTCCATAAATCCAATGTGCACACCTGAGTTTGGCTTTTAGCCAAGTGCAGGCCATCAGGGGACAGGGCTTTTCTCAGTGAGAGACAACTCTTTTATTTTTTTTTACATTTCATTTGATTTATTTTCTCCTGCCCCCAATCTATTCTTACTGTATATCCAGGTTTTAAGCTTTCATGCACATCTTTTAATTTTATATGATCTCTAATCTCCACAACAAATCATGGCTTGAGTTATTTTCAGTGGCAAACTGAAATAAAAATGTCCATATATTCTATGACCTCCATCTCAATCCACCCACTCCCAGTCCCAATAATATTTGTAGTTCAATTTGTCTCTGTACTGTGTTCTTGTAAATAAAACTAACTATAATAGCACACATTATAAAGTGTTTCACAGTTTATTCCAAAATCTGAGAAAATCTATTTAAAATATTGGAAGAAAAAACTAAATGTGCTGAGCCATGAAGCTTGAGACACTGACAACCACATAAATCAAATGTTTGTACATTTGGTGGCATGGGCAGATTTAGAATTATACTTTGTGGTCCTAAATACTGTTAGAACTCTAGTATGTGTGGTCTACATTTAAAAAAAAATGTAAATAGGTCAGAAAATAAGAATTTGAGACTGAAAGTTGAAGGGGAAAATGCAAATTAAGTCAGGGAAGAAAGAAGGTCAACATGACGGTGTCAGAGTTTTACAACTGGTTAAAATATATATGAAAATACATGAACAACAGTAATAAGCTTTGCAAGTGATGCAAGACTCTTTTGTGTATCTGCTTTATCTAATTTAACTGGTTCAACTGGAGTTTCTAACACCAGGTGCAATAAATAAATAAGCATGCATAAAACAGACATCCTCAAAGTTTCATACTTCCTGTACCTACATTCAATTAATTGTGAGGTCATATAAAACCCACTTCTTTAAAACAAAGAAACAAAGAAAAGTAAATGACAGAAATGTATCCATTTTACCCTTAATTTAGCTGTCACTGACACACAGCTCTGCACATTTGCAGAACAATATGCAAGGCAGGGAATAGATCAGTATTAAAATACAAAATGCAGCAGTTAAGCAGAGAAGGCAGTTGTAAACATTCATACACATAATACCCAATCCCCTATGGTCTGGGCCTGACTAGCAGCCGATATGAAAGAATTAATGTGGTCCCTAGCTGGTCTGGCAGGGGGAAAAAAATAGGTTAACACTGAACAACCAACAAGGAGACATGCATAACAATAAATAACTATCCCACAGTAAGGATAATGTAATTGGGAAAGTCATCAGCTTTCAGTTATCTTTCTGTGTGATTTCCTTGTATGTCTTTTTTTCTCTCTAGCACAAGAGGGGAATAAAATTGCTGTTGGCCAGTTCAGTCGCTATTTTCTTCTAGGCAGGATCTCATTTTGAAAATGCACAAATCTGGTCTTACGACAAGCTGTATGGGGTTTTATTTATTTTTTAAATAAACTGCAGCAATTCCAGTTGGTCTACAATGCCATATTTCCAGAAATGTCTCACTCCCTATTCATGGTCATACAATTAATTTCCTCAGATACAGTGACCTCTCCTCTTCCTGTACAGGTTATCAAGTTGAATTTAACAAACAGATTCAAGAATCTAGAAAATGTATATGTTTAGAATAAGAATGCCAGCCGGGCTTAAGTCAAAGTATTTATTTAGTTTTAAAAAATGCATTAGACAATATATGTTGCTTCAATTACTTACACATAGTGACGCCTTGCAGTAAAGTTTTCCTTGTGACCTTGTAGCATTGAAATATTTTGAAACGGTTGAGAGGATCTTTAGCATTGCTTTATTTCAAATATGAAATAAACCCTGTATAATATCAACACCTTGTAGGGTGATACATTTCCAATAAACTGGTCTGTGTAAACTGACTTAGAATACCAAAAAACTTTTAAAGCTCTTCTGCTGTCAGTAACACATCAAGAGTTCACATACAGGTAAGATGGGTCACTGAAAACCAGTTATGATTTATTAAAAATTCAAAAATGAAATAAAATGGGAAGTCTCATTCCCCATTCATTTCATATTTCCCACATGTCATTTCTCATTGCCAGACTTGCTGACAGGGGTGCCACTATTATTCAAAATATTCAGTAGACGGCAAAAGCTTTAATCGCAAATGCACCCCAGACCCTGCTCCGTCCTTTCCTTTGTTCAAGACTAACTCAAACACATTCTATACAGGTAGAAGCTGAAAAAAACCTTTTCATTCCAGTCTAAAACCTACAGTTTCAAACACTGCTACTGTTTGTTGCTGAGGCTCCTTTCCACATAAGAATCTGCAACTGAGATACCTCTGTCAAACAATATTCTCTTAATCTTAAGTCTAGGTTCAGACAGGAGATACAATGACAAATGGATCAAAGATGCTTTTGACAGATGCTTTTGACATTTGACAGATGCAAAATTAGGCCAGGGGAAAGAAGAGGAAGAGGGGGAAAACAGGAAAATATTTCAGTGTTCCCCCTCTAGGTTATGGATCAAATCAAATCGAGACCTAGTACATTGTTTAAAATTACCTTCTCCTGGACTGTATTTGAAGAACCAGAAAGCTTAGCTTCCAAGAGACCACTGAGCCTCAGAGACCATATGGTTGGATCTGATTTACATTTTTAAAAAATAATAATAATAAAATAAAAATAATTCTGATTGCACTCAGTTACTATCTGAAACCCATGCATGCATACCTTCTCAGTTCAAATGCATTTACTTAAATTACCCTCAGACATGTAATGTTGCAGAATATGGTTCACTGTTTCTTGTGTTATAACTGGTGAAGTGGCTGTGACTTAGCATTCATGGGAATGGTATGCACAAATGCATATTAGTCAACAGCATGGTAGCAAGCATGACTTATGACTTGAGTCCAAGTGATCTTCACTTGAAATAGATACATGAATAATAAAAGTGACTGTGTGCTTTTATCAGACATTTTCAAATTTGCACTGGATTTTCTGAGTTTAATGGGATCTCTGACCTCCGTGACAGACCCTTAATTGTGAATGTACTTTGTCTTTACAACATGAGGGAGATGCATTCAGAAATTTGAATTTAAATAAATTCAGTGCCACACATATTGCAGCTGTACCTCAGAGGCTTATTGTACTTGAGGCCTTGAACATGAAAGCAATTTACTCTCCAGATTATTATTCATGCTTTTTTTTTTTTCTCTAGAGTCCTAGAAGCACAAGATAAATATTATATTTATTCAATTTTCATGACAATAAAATGGCTAAAATAACTGGCCCTTTGTACATGGATTAATTGTTGAATAAATATCAATATTTGAATATATTCAACATATGATGAGCTTGCTTTCATTGTAGGTGAGCAGAGCCAGCCTTGGTCACATTTTATTCTTTGAATAATCTTCACTCTAATTTGATCTAAAGCCTAAAGAAATTGAATTATTTTGGTCATTTCAAAAACTCTCTTACCAAGACCTATTTAATATGTGCTGCAGCAGGGGTCTGTTTTTGAAAAGGTTGTTTCTTCACTGCCTAGAAAATGTATCCGTGTATCAACCAATTCTTTGAAAGTAAAGGGGGGAAAAAACCTGTTATGTACCTCTACCATTAGGCTAGTTATTATCCTGAATCTGAATTGGTGCATTATGGCAAAAAGAAGTAAGCACTGAGAATAAGAGAGGTAATAGAGGTGATAATGGAGGTATCAGCTGTAGCCTGCTGGGAGAGGACACCCATTGCAGTGTAACCTCAGACTGGGCTGACACAGGGCTTTGTTCCCTATTATTAATATATAGGTGGCAGCAATAGGGTGCGGTGTAGAGGGATCTGAACTTCTGAACTCTCAACCAAAAGGTCATGAGGCTGAATCTCAAAGCAGTTGGGGATGGGCGGTGCTGCTGCTTTATTAACCGTGCCAGTAGCCTATATGAATTCTCAAACACTTTCAGAATGTCCTAGATTGAAAAGAAATCTTTGCAACACTCACAAAGCATTGTCTGACTGACATACAGTATAAATGCTCATTTTAATGACAGCATACAGGCTTTGTGCTGTAGTGTTCATGGTTATTAAATATATTATAATTTGGACAGAAACTTAAATGTCTAGCATTAGGCAACTGAATTGTAACTGATCATACATAAATCTGCAAATGATAGTGGGCCACTACCACACCAACAGTAAAAGCAACTAGACTCCCGCATTTAGTCTGAGATTTACAATAATCTTATCCACAGTAATTGCAACAGCTCTGAACACTGCATCATATTTTGATATTTCACCAGTTGTCTCCATTGGTTGTCTTTATAGAGAAATTGACAATAAACAGGCAGCAGTTATGACTGCAACATAAAATAGAAAAATGAAACAGAAATAAGGGCAAAACCCAGACTATCTCACCCAAACAGCTAAAAGACAAACTAAAAACAGAGTTCACTAAAGCAATTAGAACAGTGTTTAACAAAACAGACCAAACCGACTACCAGCAATAGGGTATCAGCAAAGCAAGATGAATATATATTTAGGCTCCAGAAGAACAAATGAGGGTGGTACCTATTAGCACAGGTATAGGCATTTTCAGCTCGTCACCAGTCTCAGCTGGCCAATTTCTCTCTCCATCTTTAGGTGCTCTAACAAACAAAACTCAAAAAAGAACACACCTTTAAGCACCTGGGCAGATAATGCAATGCAGGTGCATGTGCTCTCTCCACCAGTAAGTGTTGCCGAGACCAATCTATTCCACTAAAGCCAATCTCTCATATCCCAATATATTATGATATAAACTAGATTTTAGTCTTCAATATTCAATTATATAACATGAACAAAATCTTAAAATTCCATGAACTCTGGGTATAATTCTAATATAGAGGCCCTGTCATGTGAAACATCATGGTATACCATACTATGCCTATAAGGCCCATTGTCTACTCTTGTGTAGTGTTGGAGGCTTTATTGGTGGCTCTGCCAAATGTTATGCATGCAATAGTATGACGTATGAACTAAATTATTTCTAAAAATGTAGAACCAGCTGCCAGGAGGCTCAATCTTAGCCACAATTGGATACTTCAGCAAGACAGTTACCCCAAACATGCCTCAGAATCAACAAAGAAACAAATATATATAAAAAAAAAAAAATAAATAAATAAATAAATAAAGTTCTGGCCATAATTTAAACTCAGTCTAAAATGTGTGGTTTGAATTGACGAGGACAGTCCTCAAGCACAGTAATAATGGTCTGGGAAAACAGTGAAGTTATATTAAATGCAAATTAATTGCCTAATTAATTAAAATGATTAATGCTGAGCGAGGATACTGTTCGATTGTCCCAATTTGTCCCAATTATGATACACATTAGGTGCATTAAAGAACTCCGGTTACTTCAGCATAATATGCTTGCAACAAGAAATCTGTAGCAAATGCATTGCTTTACTCTAAAACGCTGAGACTTTTTTTCTCAGTATAGTCCATGGTTCATTACATAGGTCAGTAACACTGTTTGTCACTTTTGTTGTCTCCTTTGTCTGATTTAGTTTGTATTAAGCCTGCATTTTATATAATATCCTGGTGTTTTTAGATTCCAATTCCTCACTTATCCTTCCCACACTATGACTCATGAACACTGCAAATTAAGATGAAGTGTTTTTGAACTTGTGACACTGGATCCATGTGCAGAAGAGAGGGCCCTTCAATAAAATACAGAAAGCTCTTATCCATATTGGTCAGACAAAAACACAATGTTTAATTTTCCCATTGGTGCAAAACAGGAGGATGCATCAGTTTTATTGCTGGCACCACTCAGGAGAGCTGTTCCCAAGGTACCACCTCTCTTCCATGTTTTGTTCCTCAAACAAATAGCACTCACTCTTGCTCACTGTCTCAGTTAAAAAGGAGCATAATATGTCCTCAAACCCAGTTTTTTGTAGATATGTTAACGTTTCTCTGTCTTTGATCATAAGGATAGAGTGTCCTAAGGGAATGTGAATAAAAATGACATTTGAATGCCCAAGGACCCAGGCAGTGGAGGATTTTCCACACAGAGTGAAAGCGTATGCTTTTATGAGATATATTCCCTTGACTCAAATGTAGAGGCCAATCCATAGCATATAAGGCAACATCACAGAACACTCACCAGTGGTTGTGTGCGTTTTTCTACTGGAAAAATTTCAAAGCTACTTGTCCCACTTTCTACTGAGGCTTCTAACTTAAGTTAATTAAATAAGGAAAATACATAATGTGATGCTATAATAAACACTGGATATATTCAGGAAGGTGAGGGAGACACACATGTACATTTTATTTATTTTCATGAACTCAGATGTGGAAAAACTACATCTAGAGATTATAGTTGTTTAGGTGCTCATTGCATGGGCAAGTAAATTCCCCTTGACCTGGAGTGTGTAATATCAAACTTTCATAATAAGTTTCACTCTGTTCTCTTTTGGCTAAAAAAATACCTGTAAACCTACATCCACTGCTAAATGTATAAATACCTTTTACACAGCTACTTCTGGCACACATTTATATTAATCTGGAAATAAATTGGCAGTAAATGTCCTGTTATGGTGAATTTCTTTGCAAATGTAATACTTAGCTGAACATCCTTAATTTACTGTAGATCTGAACATAGCTCATCTAGCTCCACAAAATAATGAAAGGTATGCCATCCATACATGTATGCCAGGATTTATTTATTAATTTATTATGAGTGCATGGTTTGTGTGTGTATGTGGATAATGCTTTGTTATAGATGGTTCATCCTTCACACTGAACACAGTTTGAAATGATTAATACAAGTAATTACATTCTTTGACATTCAGCTGTACTTCATCAGCCTTAGCTCAACATCCATCAGCTTAAGCTATACTGACATCAGTCTCAGCTTTGTTAGCATGTTAAAAGTACCGGTAGTATGCTAACTATCACTGCCCATTTTTGCATGGCCCGCCAGATTTGCATGGGGTCAAATTCTGGTTCCGGTGCACAGCAACAACGTCACAGCTAATGTAGCCACCGTGAAGCGAAAACTATTTACATGTATTTTATATTTAAGATGCCAGTAATTATGACAGTAGCCGTGTTGGCAAGCAAGCTAGCTAACATTAGCCACATCTCATTAAGAACATATTGTTAGCTACTAAGCTAGCTAGCTAGCAGGGCTAGCCCCCCCCCCCCCCCCACCCCCCCCCGCCGCCCTTTCCTTCACAGTGAACGTAACCAGCGTAACGTAACAATCATGCCACACTGCACAAACGATACCAATTAAATTTAATATATGAACAATAATAAAATAAACAACAACATTAAAAACCAAATAATCCTCATAAACACTGACACAGGTCCTTTGGTTTTCTGATTTACATCCTGAGCTTATCAAGCAAACTATAAATATTTTTCAAGGAAGGTAACATACACAGAAGTAATTTTCCACATCGTGCTAGTTAATGAGAACAGTGGCATCTCGTGTTAACAATGCACGCTCTAGCAATTAAAATAATATGAGAACATATTTGAATAGCAGCTTTTTATATGGAATTTCTTTCATCAAAAATACCATTATTTTGTTTGATTTTTTTTCAATTTCACAATGGCATTTTACAGGATTCATTTTTTAATGCACCATGTGGAGCCATATTAAATATTATGTTCAGGTGGGGATATTTGTATATTTGTTATTTCAGTACAGAAATACCCCATTGTGCTTTTTAAATGTCTGGCACTCTATGAAAGAAGGAGAGGAGGAGAGCGTGGGCAGCACAATGTGCTTGAGTATAGCTGATTCACACCAAGCTGTGTTTCCTCTTTTAACTGCTTACAGAAATGCTGTCATCTCATGCAGAATTTTGTTTTTCAAGTTAAGCTTTATAGAAATTGTGATTCCATCTCTGAAATCTACTAAACAGCACCCATACATGTGCAAGTACATACATAGGTGCTAAAGGTTTCCAAACATTATTATTATTATAATTATTATTATTATTATTATTATTATTATTGTTGTTGTTGTTGTTCAAAACAGTCGTTTATTTTTCCACGTGGACCAAATCTCAGAACAACATTAGAAATATGTAATTGTCCCACTTTATTTTTCCAGTCAGTATTATCAACTACAGACATAGTGGTGATTACATATATTTTCATTGTCAGCATACATACACACCATCTATAATCATGAATATTCAATTTCTACATTGATAATACCGTAAATTATGATGTAAATGAATTACTTTTGCCTCCAGGAGGCGAGCGATGCCAACAGAAAGATGTTTGGGAGGGTAACCTGGCCCGGTCCGTGTGCTGAAGCACTGTTAGCCCTGTGCCTCCCTCCCCTATGCTCCCGTTCATCGTGTTACGTCCACAGCTTGCCACTGAACCATTGTTCTGTCTATAGTCTGGCATGGTAGCTGTGTTCACAATGCCCCCTGACTTCAGCAGATGTTACAGGCCGCTATGAAGTGGCCCCAACGAAGGGGTGACACGGAAGACAATATTCAGCGTGCCAAGTTTAAAACAGCAATACTAAAGGCAAAGTTTTATTTATTTATTTTGTTTGTTTTTTGCAGCACTGCTTACTCCTGTTCACAAACTTAGAGGTGCAATTTCAGTTTCAGGTGCATATACATGGATTCAAAGCAATGACTTTATAGCTCCACAAAGTGTTGAGATTAGGTATAAGTACAAGGTTGTTGACCATGGGGCCACACCAGAAAACTAGTTGAAAATGAAGCTCATAGTTCTGTGGCAGTTCCACAACATTCTACATGTTTCTCCCTGCTTAAAGTGACCGGCTGTTTATATTAGGTTTCCTCCGATCCTTATTGTGTCATCCCTCCATACTTTGGAATAGTATGGTAGAATAAAATAGAATAGAATAGAATAGAATAAAATAGAATAGCATAGAATAGAATAGTAAGGGATAAAACTAAAATTAGATTACTCAGAGATAGCAACAACAGCAAAACAGCAAAAACAGCAAAGAAGGTTGGATGACAACTTAGTAAATAATACTAATGAGTGTACTTAAAATAAAATAAAATCAAGGGAGTATTTCAAAGACACTGTAGCTATGCAACACACAAATAAATAATATCATCCATGGTTTGAATGTGTTGTGTGTTATCTGGGTTGTGGATATAACCAGTAGCTTCTCTAGCCCCACGTGTAAGCATAAATCATTAGACTAACCCGCAATGAAACACTCAGTCAGGTTATTACATACAGATGTATTTGTGTAGCTTTGAAAATAATGAAGGCTTACAATTATGCAGTAAGTTGCTTATGTTAATCACCCATTCATAGAGCTACACAAACACACAAACCACAATAAATAAGTATTTTGTTTACATTTCAGATATAAAATGTAGAAAGGCAAAAAAAGATTTCAAAATTTGCCCTAAGATAAGACAGCAGGTTTATGTATTGTGAGTTTGTCTTTAATTTGTGTCTCATCCTAACTTTAATGTACCAAAGATGCCATCAAGTTCCATCATGGTATTATGGACATTTCTAAAAAGAAGGATCAATGATGGAATTGATTTAAATGACAATTCAGGAAAAGCTGGGGCCATAATAACAGGTTACTAGATGACCATACTGGCCAGCCAGTCAGGCTTTTTAGATAAAACGGCGAGATCAACCTAAAAAATTCAATGGAGGGCATTGCTATGGATTTTACCGTCTTCTGTCTGCATAGTATAATTACAGATATATCCGGTTGGGTCTTAGTTTAATTGGAGATTTTAGCATTAAAATATACTGTCTTCTGATGTTCACTTTAGAGTCAATTGCACATTAAACACCAACTGGGCAGCTTGAAATGGCAGCAGTGAATTTAAACGTACAGCAGTTAAGTGATTGACTTAATGTTACAGCACATTTCATTTTCTAGTTCCCTGAAATGGTAATCTGTTGATTTCCTCTGACTTAATTCTTACATGTTGCAGTAATGCTGACTTAATTCTTATGTGTTGCAGTAATGCTGACTTAATTATTAGATGTTACAGAGAGATGCAATAGCTTGTGGCATCTCACATCCCATGACTTGACTTGAGAATGAAATCTAAAATACTACACATGAGATGCTCTTAAAGAAAGGTTAGGTTCGGGAAATACCCAAAATACTCCATCCCTCCCTCACCAAAAAAAGAAAAAAAGTTTGAATTATTTATCTTTATATTTATTTTGAGATTAAGTTGTGATTAACACCACCAACATGTGCACCCCACACAGGAGCAGTTACTTGAAAGAATTCTCTCCACGATTAGCCTGCTCCTCTACTGAACACCCGTTCAGGGACTAAACTTTAATAATTTATTAAAACCCTCAAAATCTCACCCAGGGGAGGCCTGAAATGCCTGTGAAGGATTGTGAGCTTATTTAGGTTGGCAAAGAGGCTCCATGGAAGTAGATTCTTTACTTCTTTAATCTATTTGCTATCATGTGCTACTAGTAATTTCATTTTGATGTCTTAATTTGATTTCCACTTTTTTCAGCAGATGAACAGGAGAGACAATAGAAATCAGGCAGCAGCACCAGTGCTGTAATCAGTGGACCTGCTCAAAATGTGATTCCTCCCACACACACCCCTCCCCCACACACTTTTTCACAATGCTTTAACATTTGGATGTAGCTCCATTAGGATGGGGGGGATCCATGATAATATTAACCAATTATAGATGTAAGGCTCACCATAAGCTGCAGACAATACAAAGACAAAGAGCTAATGCCAATTATAATAAGAGATAATGCAATGCATTATCAGAGACATATTAACTATTCTCATCCCATAACAGTGACCATCATTACTCAAATTGCACCCTCCTCTCAACGCTGAAGCATGCAAGGTGAAAATATGTTATTTTTACCCAATCTGAACTGTTTTATTGCATTTTAGTGCCTCGTTGGTGAGTCATTTTTATCTGCATGCATCATCAGTCAGCTTGCTCTAATGAGGAAATGTAAGAGGTGAAAATAAATAGGTTGGTAATTTGTTTAGTTTAGGAGTCGTTTTTTTAAATATATAAATAAATAAATAAATAAATAAATATTCAGTTCCCTGATTGTACTGGTCGTCATATTATTATCGCACATTGCACATATTATATTTGCCAGGCCTTTTCTTCCCTATATTCTATTTCCATTTTATAAACTAGCCTGTCTACAGTATTGAGAGTGAAAATCCATTACAGACAGCAGACTGTGATGATTGCCAGCAAGTTAAAATATCTGTCGCTAATTTGTATGCTGTTCTAAGTACTATGGGCAACACACAGACTATCCACAGGTTGATGAGGGCCACCATTTGTAAGGTTTGGGAACAAAGGTGCAGACACCAAGACAAAGGCCCCAATCTGTTGATCTGTAATTATGTCAGAAGCCTGGCACAGTGGCGACTTGAATTTGACGTTTGTTCTTTTAATCACACTGCAGAAGCATTCAGACAATGAATGGATGCCCTACTTTTCAGCTGACTTTAATAATGGCATCTAATGAATTTAAAAGGCAGGGTCCTGAAATTGAAATAAGAAGACAGAGAAGGAATGAAATACCTAGCGGTTCACCGGGAGTTGCTGCTGCTTCGATTGCACAGAAGTAAGAGCCAGAGTATAGACTTCATAAGCACGCATTCTCAGTTGTTAGTGGGGGGCTCCAGGTAGACTTTAAGCATTCTTTGTACTGGCTGCAATACATGCCCCCTTTTCCCATTCTGTTAAAAACATGATCGTGATCAAAAGCAAAAAAGGAATCACAGACATGGGCTAAGACGTAAGATGTGTTTTATAAAGCAGTTGCTTCAGAATAGCAACATCTGTTTTTCAGTTCCATTGGTTAACCACAACCCATGTATTTAGCCATGTAGATACTTCAATAAAAATAGATTAAACCATGGAGAAAATTACCATATGGATTATAAACCACATTACTGTAGAAATGTATTGATGCAATATTAATCCAAAAGGAATCTTACTGCTAGTTTAAAAATGAATTGCCAATCCGAATATGTATGTTACATTTAAATAAATAAATAAACTGAAAAAGCAATTTTTTTTAAAATAAAAGGGTCAATGCTTTATGATGCCTACATGTTTATCCCACAGATCAATAGTTACCGTAGATACTGTTTTGAAATCATATCTAATAACAGCCATTAATATTCCAGAAGTATCCCTTATTGCTCCCATTTAAATCAATACTTCTCAGGAAAACAATTAATACTTGAGATTACTATTATCATCTGTATTATATATCAAATCAGCACTGTAAGATCTCTATAGAAATGACAATAAGCACCGGAAACCGATCCCAGTGGAAGCAGTCCGTTGGACGTGCTGAGGACACCACAATGTCAGCTGGCTTGATTAATGTTGGTACATACAAAATAACCACTGTCTCCAAGCTGTTCAGTGAACAACTCACTGAACTATGCTGAATGCTTTCTATGGTAGTGTACCTGATTATGGATAGGTAACTGAAACCCAGAGATCCTACTATGGAGCTATGCTACTAGTGCAGTGCCTTTGGGATTTGGCTCACTTGGCCTTTATTTCTAGGTATAAATGGACAAGGGATTCACAGTCTAAACTTCATAAGACCTTGGTGATAATTAGAAGACCAAAGGGAAAAATAAACATGAGAGAAAACCTTCAAACCACAAAATGAAACCCTGTAACCCACTTTCCCAGTCAGCAAAATCCATACTGTGTAATAGGTAGTGAACATTTTAGCAGCTTGAGAGTTATTGGCATCAACCTTAATAACATTCTGCCCCTGTATATCATTCTTGAATTAGATCAAATTTTTTATTTTTTTTTTATTTGTTGAGCACAAAGGCTCACTGTCATGATTTTTCATGTAAATAATTCAATAAAAGTGTCAGCCTTCTCAGTCTACATTAATATGAGGTGTAATATACTGTAGGGTGTGGATCAAGTCACAACAGGACCAGTCACGACACTCATAGGCTGAATATTTGTAGCCTGACAAACTTCTCTTATTTTACTTTGCTGAGGACCACAGCCCCACCTGTTTTATTTAATTTTTGTTGCTGGAACAGAGGATCACCTGCCTCACTGTTCTTTCCAGAGTCTTCTTTTTAATGCCAGGGTGACCAGGAGTCACTGGTAATCTCCTGTAGCTGTGGGGGTGGCATACATGCCTGTGTTTATCATCTGGTTCCCCAGATGACTCTGGGGAACCAGATAATAATGGAGGGACAATTATTGCAGTCCGGTTGGTAGAAGAGGGGGGAAATGATAATCTAGGACATAAAATTGATTTTTTTGCTTCTGCATAAGGTTTGACTCACATGGATAAGGAGGGGGAGGGGTGGGGGCAGGAGGAAAAATGCTGATTAGTGATTTTAATAAATAAATTGCATGGTTGGTTTTAAAGCATGATTTTCATCCATTTCCATTTGAAAAAATGCAAAAAAAACAAAATAAAATGGTGCATTGAGAAAAAGTAGAATTTCTGTTCATCCATCCATCCGTCCGTCCATTCATCCAGTACCTAACTCACTTATTCCTGGCCCGTGGGTAGGTGGGTGCTGCAGCCTACCCCAGCATGCATTGGGCAAGAGCCAGGAATACACCATGGACAGGTCAGTAATCCATCGCAAGGCACACACCACTCACTCGCAGTCATACCTAGACTCACCAATTAGCCTAACCTGCATGTCTTTGGACTGTGGGGAGAATGAGTACTCAGTGGAAATCAACGTGGACATGGGGAGAACAATCCCCGGCCCTGGATTCTAGTTTATACCTGTGAGGCAAAAGTGCTATCAAAGGTACAATTTAGGCATCCAATACATTGGTCTAGACGTGCATATGTCCAAATCATTGGTTTAATATCCACTGTTATATAAATATATAAATATCATGCAATTAAATAATATTTATAAACATTTCTGAGTGATTATTTTCAACTTTTATATTAGCATGGATACATATTCATTGGTTGATTGATGGATGTTAATGCTTCCCCAATCATATGGCTGAAATATGTTAAAAAACAAACAAACAAAAAAAAAAAACAAATGGGTTACCATCCAAAGGTAACAAAAAGATGGAGGTCAGCACCTCACCCCAACTTTCCATTTCTATTTAATTTACCAGTAAATTTAGACTTCACAGTTCATCTCTCATATTTGAATGTGGGTAGATATATTTATATAGATGTGTTTCATTCAAAATATAAGGCTAGCTAGACAGACACAATTGCGAGCGTGTTTAAATAAATCTTTTAATAGCCATCTACTTTAGCTTTGAGTCTAATTTTAGCTATTTTTTTGTGTCAAATCAGGCCTCTGATGCTAAAAAAAATAAAAAATAAAAATAAACTTAAAAGTAGGAATCATATTTGCCCTTCTTTGCTTGCCAGAGTCAACTCAATTTAACTATTGATATAAGGTTTATTATTAATAAGTTTGTGGAGTTTGGCTCTTACAGTATTTTATAAGATCGCTTTGTTGCTTGGTAGCTGCTAGCTACTTAAAATGGTCAATGTGATGTAAAATATCCTAGAAGCTACAACATTACATAAAATTACAATCAACAAAAGCAGGATAAGCCACATGATCCTGCATGATCACAGCTTGGAGTGGTTTCTCTCTTACACACATATTTCAAATAAGTTCATGTTTGCTTCTATAAATGCAACCATTATTTCAGATGTGTAAATAAACAATAAATAAATATACGTTAAATTACATTAAATTTTATAGGATTCCGTTTTAATATGGGTCACAAATGTATGAATGGCTAGGTTTAGTGCCGTTAGTTGTATTTTAAAGGTGAATCCCCATTTTTGTTCCCAAGCTAAAATTATTACTTAAAGTTACAATCTCGAAGATCTCAGTTTCATTCTCTTTGGCAGTACCAATGGCGAGAAGCGGTAATTGCAGGTGTGTTTTTGGACCTCACTTCCCAACTTCCAAACAGTGTCTCCTGTGTGACGTCAGTCATTTGGCACCTTGGCCACGGTAACTGTAGAACTTACTATCGACTGAATAAAAAATGGTTGTTATAAAAGTAACGTTATGTACATACTCATTCATTGTCTAACATTAGGCTAACTTAAGCTGTATTTACACTGCCGAGCCGGGTTAAAACGCTGTAGCAGACCTGGGGTAGAATTAGTGATGATCAATTTCCACTGACATTCTTTATCCACCTTTTGCTTGGTATGAACATCTTTACACTGCAGAGAAGAATCCGCGGGATCTGCTGTGGCTCGTGCAATTACGTAGCTTGTGCACAATAAACATTGTCTTTCTCGTGAATGATTGTTGTGTAAAACAACTGCCTTGCAAAATGTTACCCCTGGTGTTTCTGGTTTTGCTAGCTAAACTGTTTGAGAATAAAGCGGAGCAGGGTGTTAAATTAGCAATCAGAACAAGAAGAATAAAACAAAAACAAAACAGATTTCATCAACAAAAAAAAGGGCATCAAGGTGGAAGGAACATATAAGGAAGCGTAATAAAATAATAGCAACGCTAATCCATACTGCCATATTTTTTTATTTAGTTTTCTCCGGCTTGACATCTTTACACAGAAATCAGACCCGGCTCTGCTCCACCTATACCCTGAGGTTAATGCTCCGTGTGAAGACTGCTTTATTCCGATCATTATAAATTATATAAATATATTGATGGCAATGTAAATAACGATAACGTTAAGGCCAGTTCAGATCAATGATTCGCAACGAGCCGAAACGGTTTTAAGATGTTGCAGAGAAAATTGCAACGGTGTGGACTGGTTAGTTGCAAAGCGTCTGAAGCTTTTATACGGTCTATGGTCTGAAGCCATTGCCTGCCCTGGGGTCTCAAAATATCTTTTTTAGTCGTTTTAGAACGTTTACAATCAGACGTCTTGGAATTTTGCAAGTTGCGTCCAGTCTCGTTGCGAATCATTGATCAGAACTGGCCTTTATTTAGCTACATTGCAAAGTTGCAACAAAGTAGCATTCGAGAGACTGTTTGCAAGGTCGGTAGTGGTCGGTAGCGTTAGCTAGCGTTTTTTCTAATTGTTAGCTGACCTTAGATTATGTTAATTACATTAGCTAGCTAGCTAACGCAACGTTACCTGATATGAGAGATGGCTACTGTGCACAATGTTGTCTAAACTAATGTTGCCTTTCTTGACACGATCCGGTAGCTAGCGTTAGCTGTGAAAATAGCTATGTAATTTAGTAACGTTGCATTGTCATCAAATGTAATATGAAATCTACATCAACAAATAATATGACCTCTCATGTTACACAAAAACTTTTTAGGGTTCCATAACTTTCTCTGTCATTGTAAGGCTAGCAGACACCGGAAAAAAAAAACAGTACGCCGTTCACACACAAGTTAGTTGAAGAGCGAGCCTGTTGCGTTAGCTCCGCCTACCCTCTCTAGCGGACCAACCACTGATGGGTGATGGAAAGCGCGTCACTAACTGTGCGCCGCTTGTGTTTTTTTTCCCGGGAATGTCGCCACAGACACCCAGTTCTTTAATCATAAATTATTATTATTATAATAATATAAATTAATATAATAATTAATTATATTATGGCTCAATCACCATTGTGTTACCTAATTCAGCGATAGATAATGACTTGACTTAGACATTTATTTTAACGAAAATCTTCGAGATCATTACTTTAAGCAACAATAATTAGAAACTTTCACACTTTGATACTTCTTTGGCTGAAATGATTCCAGTGCTTTGATTGATAGTCCATTTTGATGACACCGCAACAGTGGAATATGATATATAGAATAGCTTCTCTTTATTTTATTATTTTTTTATTTTTTTTGCTTTATTACAAACATTTTCAATAGTGTACTAAATGTAGGGGATGATGAGCATTCATCTTTCAGGTGCATGTTTCTTTATTTATTTATTTGTTTTGTATAACACTACTTATATGAACTGTTCTCCTCAGAGGAGTTAACAAAATGTCGTATCAACAAGTGAAATAATAAACAATATGTCTTAATTTTAATGCTGATTTCCAATTGTGTTCAACTGTGTTTTCAGCAATAATAATTGTAATTAGAAAGATGATGTTCAAATTGCTGGGGGCGTTAACAGCATTTTTCTCTGCCAAATCTAGCTGCCTTTTCACTGCACAGCCTTGCAACAGGTTACATCAGGCATAAAGGAAATTTCTGAAAATTAAGAACTGATTCTACAAATACACATGGGTTTAAAAAATGCTTTTTCTCAATTGAGTGTTTATGGTGTGTTACTGTATTGTGTATTTGGCCTGGGTTGTCAGATTTCATAATACAGCATATGAAAGAGAGGGACAGTATGTTTTGATTCAGGTTAATTGTTCATGGTCTATACACAGTCACATTGTTACAGTGGCATGCTCTGTTTGACCAGATCATAAGCAAGTTTTTCTCTCTGTCCTCCTCAAAAATCTAACGGAAATCTTAAGTAATTTCAAAGACTCACCAATGCCTTTATCTATGCATATACATTAAGGGGGGTGGGGCTGGTGTGGGGGGGGGGTATCTAGGGTCCTGTCTTGGAAGGTTGTACTACCTCTCTGTAGAAACACCAAAACTAAAACTATTAAAAATGTCAGCACCCACCACCGCCAGATAATACTAGTCATTATTGGATTTTTGGTTTTAAAGTTTGAAAGCCCCATCTGTGATATTCACAGGGTAACAGGTGGTCTTACCCATTATTAGTGACAATCATCACATTTTTGCTGAGAGCAGAAGAGAATTTGCCATAGGTATTCAATAGTTTGTCTTCTCAGCACTACGTTTAGTGAATAACCATTTTACATAGTTGAAAATCACATGTCAGTTTACTTTTTAATAGGAAGAAGTTGGAAACTATAGCATGTATCAATTAATTCCAGCCCTTTGGCTCTGGGCTACCTCCTTATGTATGAAAAGCTCATTTTTGTGAGGAAGAGCATTTCCTTGAGTCTAGAGTATGGCCTCATATGTGGAGCCTCTTATGATAACAATACCCACTATTGCTCATGGCTATGGCCAAATGCAATGGATTTTTTTTTTTTTTTTTTTTTTTAATATCTGTGTCTCAAAATCTGTTCCCAATCCCATTAAGGCCTGGAGGGCTATTTCTCCCCATAGTTTTTATTGGTTGAATTTCTGAGGAGCATTATCTTTTGATAGCCCATATGGGCCAGGTGTATTTAGCATTAATGGATGTCAAGTGAAGCCAACTCAGAACATCTTACAGAGGGAGCTGAATTAAGAAGTCATACATTTGTTCATGACCTGGTTACTGACCTTATGATAAGAAATATATTCTTGTGGGTTTCATCTCCTGGAATTCAAGATGCAATTTAAAAATGAGCTTAGGACAACCTTCCCATTGCAGATTGTATTACAGTTTATTTAGTTTCAATCTTCTTTCCATTTCATTTTTTTTTTGTTTTGTTTTTGTGAAGAGATGGGCAATGTGTCCTGTACAATAGCCCCCCAGAATTAGGTAACTGACAGCTCAACTTGGTATGAAACTAGAAGTAGCATACGCATGTATGCCTATTCAAGCTCCTTATTATTCCTTATACAAAAAGTCAAGCATGAAACAGAAACTGTGTCCTGTGATAGAAAACTCAATGTGCTATTCAAATGAGAGAAAGGGCACATCTGGACAGTATTTCAAAAGAACAAAACGTGAGAGAGAAAGTTAATAATTTTTTGGTATGAAGAAGGGCCAGCACAAAATCAAAAAAGGTCACTCCTTGTAAGTACTCTGATAAGGAGATGCAGCATTCTGAAATCTGATACAGAGAAATGTGTATGATCAGAATATAATGATCTGTTGAGATCTCAACCACTGGCTTAATTATTGGTTCTTAATGGCATATTACAATGGAAAGAGCAGTTTGAATGTTTCTCTGTATCATTTGCCCTTAACTCGGACTTGCAAAGGCAAGTACTTCTTTCTGAAGTCAGCTGAAGCTAAGGACAAATATTGCTTGAATCAAGGCCTTAACCATAGTTACTAACATTTAGCATTAGCCACATATTGTATGCAGCTGTATATTAACAGAGTCATCTTTTGTTGAGTAATTTGCTGAAGGCTACAGCAGCCACTTCAAGGAAGAGAAAGTGAAATGTTCAGATTACAAACTGTTGTTATTAACCCTCACACTGCCACCCCATTGAAATTAAACAATCAAAACATTATTCAGACATACATTTATTTACATCTTAATATATTACCTCATATATATTATTATGATTATTATTATTATGATGATAATAATAATAATAATAATAATAATAATAATAATAATAATATATGTTTTGCTTTAAGCTTGAAAGCAGCAGTCTCACAAAGAAACAATTCACTCCCATGACAAATGCTGTACAAAACCAAGGCTTTTACAATTAAATGGGAGCAAGGAAGTTTTACTGCATCATAAAGTTGTGACATAAATTTTCTGGTTTTTTCTGGTTCATATCACTGTATGATAATAGTTTGATGTGTAGCCCCAGGCAGCAATAATCATAAAAAAGGCAAGAAAGTCTGTGAGCTAAGTCAATGTTTTATTCACACACACACACACACACACACACACACACACTGGGAGGTGCAGGAGATAGCAGGCATATAACAAATAATGACTCCCAAGAACATTATGTATTTATATGTGTAAGAGGGAAAAAAAAAGAAAGACATCTTAAATTAGACTCGTCATTAGTGTTGGGCTGCTGTAGATTATGCAGATTGGTAGCATTTACTGCCATTTTTTCAGTGATCTTGCAAATTAAGTTAAATCTATTGCCTTAGGCAGGGGGTATGCATTGCATCACTTTTAGCCAGTTGATCCTCCTTGGCTGCAGCTTGCCCACTCTCTCCAGGGTTCAGTCCGCTACTACCACTCAATAAGCAAACTTAAGCCTGTTGCTACAACAGTGGGTGCTTCTCCCATGCTGCCACATGTTGTTGCCATAGACACTGTATGGGGAGCCTTTAATAACCTTGTCACCCTGAACAGAATGCCAGTGATCAGTTCACCAGTGACAGAATTCTTCAGATTACTGGAACTACACCATTTAGGGTACACATCTGAAAATAACACTGAGAACAAGCTTTACACTTAATCCTGAAGCAATTTAATGTTTTGCTGCCACATTAATTATTC
The DNA here is from genome assembly GCF_013347855.1 of Anguilla anguilla. Lineage (NCBI taxonomy): Eukaryota > Metazoa > Chordata > Actinopteri > Anguilliformes > Anguillidae > Anguilla > Anguilla anguilla. The sequence goes on along the minus strand of NC_049216.1, from coordinate 20,789,262 downwards.
ATAGGACTTAGTGTATAATTGCACATAAATCTCATTGGAGCTACCTCAGAGCAGTCAATATAAGGTTCTTGAAGGTTCAGGAGGCACACAATGACTACTGTTATTGCAAAGGACTATAATCGCTGTCATCAGAAATTTTAGCCATTACAAAGTGAGGCTTTATGAGCCCCACAATGCTATGGTCATTTGATTGGTTCGGATGAATTATCTATTAATATGGTAGCTCCTTCCATTGTGGGGTTCATGGAGCATGGGTCATTCATTCTCTCTACTCTACACTTAATAATAAAATAAAATATTAAGTAAATTTGGAAAAAATAACCCTAGTAAAGACCAATTTTCTTACGCCCACAAGAGCTTCCTAAGCTCCACAATGGGAGCTTTCACTATAGCCCTCAATGTCTCTCTGACAGACTTTATATTTGGTGCATATACCTAGCTAGCTAAACACATTAACTGTTTATTTTATGCATGGCTATGCTTATTAAATGATAATGATATTTATGTTAATATTGATGGCAGTAAACAGATTTATCAGCAGTTCCAGCATGGCCTCACATGTCCTTACACAGTCTATGAATTTATACATAATTTGATTATATCACAGAAAACATTATTCGTTATACCAGAGCATGTTGTCACTTTGATGTACAGGGGTGATGCATAGTTTCCGGCCTGTTGGAAACTCTTCAGAGGTGTTGAAAACATTTACATTGCAAAATACATTGCAAAGCATATGGGCATTTAGAGGTTTTTAGAGCAGTGGAATTTTATCAACTCACTGGCTCATCAAGTTTTCCTATGGCCTAGAACAATTTAAAAGGTTAAACTTTTAGTGTAAAAGGATCATTGTTTTGATATGGGATAAGCAGAATACTACTGTTTTGCAATGTCAGTCCTTGAATTGAAACATGATTGCTCATATACAGTAAATGCGAAAACTCAATTGTGGTCATTGAATTACATTTTCATGTTTTTGTCAGTTTTATATTTTTGCTCAAATTTACTATGAACATATTTAATTAATTACTTTCTCATTTATTTGTTCATTCATTCATTCATTCATGGCCATAATGCTTCAATGACGTATTTTATTTTCCTGGTACAGTTTTCATGCCATGGCTTATTATTACAATTATATCTGTCGACTCTGCAGGCTAGCCTGATTGTAATCTTTTCCCCTCTTTAAACAGCGTGATTTTATAATTAAGAAGGAACCCTGTAGCTGGTGTTGACCTATTCTGACACATTATGAACCAGCTTTCTTGGAATCAAAGACAAGAGTTCCCACCTCAGATTTTAATCACAGCTTTTTCCGACATGGTGAGAGTTCTACTGCTGTTCATGCAAAGATGGGGTGTGTGTGGGGGGGTTTGGGGGGGGGGGGGGGGGGGGCAGGAGGGGGTTCTTCAGAAAATGTATCTTTGTAGATTCTCATTCTTTTGATGAGCAAAAATAGGAGGAGGTTGGGAGTGGAACTGAATTTAGATGAGAAGAATTTAAGCATTCAGCCACAGCCAGGAATAAAGTACGGAGTTGGTGACATTCAAGTATTCTGCCCTCACTGTATAAAAGCACCAAGGAAATTGGAAGGCTTGTTAAACATTCTGTTGGTCAACACTGGATCGGAGCAAGTAATATCAGTTGATTGTTTTGTGTGGGAAGAACGCCAATAAAACAAAAAAGAAAGGACATATTCACCTATAGGCACCATGCAGTGCAGCTCACAAAAGCCCTGGGCTGGCATAAATAAACTTCCTGATAATGACAAACATGCACAATTTGTACCACATAATAAGCAAGTAAATGTGGATTTGTGACAAGATGCATGAAAGGAGATTGCTTTGCCTGTACTGTAATTAGGCCTTCAACAATCAGGAGGAACAGAGGAATAAATAAGGTTTGATGGGGTCAGAGGCAGTCAATTGGGCGGCAGCCTGAGGAACCAGTAGCAAATCTCTAAGGTGCTTTGTATTCCGCTGTGTCTGCTCAAGGCTTGCCCTCTGATGAACTGACAAAGCAGCTGCTTAAAAGCGCCAAATAGCAAAGCAGCAAATATGAAAAATAGAATACTTTGCTAAAGACTGGACAAAAACACAGTATATACTGTATATAACAAAATGGGAAGGAAATTATCTGCTTGGAGATTTTGTCTGTGTAAAAACATTGAAATATTTCTGTGATATGCTTTCCACCGAGTTATTTGCCATCTCTTGTATGTAATGACGCACGTAAAGCAAATACCCTGAGCAGCAGAAGGAACATCCTGTTGCTGAAATCAGTTCAACCAAGCACATATGTGTGTCCTTCTTCCAACCTCTGAGCTGTGCATTTCAGTAGAGGCCCATACGTCATGCACAGCAAGTGCCGGCATACAGCTGTTGGCCAGGGTGCCATGAGTCACTGATACACAAGTCAGGGGAACTGTTAGTGGGTGAGACCACAACCAATTTTGCCCTGCATCATTCCACAGGAGTGCTGCCCACCCTCAGAACTACAGTAGCGTGGTCACCAAGGATTAGTGTTTCAGCTGTATACATTGGCCAGCTTTCTAATATTAAAAGGTTTTAGTCGCAATACAGTACACAGTGTAGGTGAACGTGAAAGCCATGGTTCAGTAATCACATTTGATTTTATGAACATGCTTCATCAAATATGATTCATATTATAATACTTATATTATTTCATCTAATAGAATCTCAATTGTAGTGCAGTTGCTGAAATTGATATATTCACAGTTAGATGAAATTCACAGCTGGTGTTTTCTCTTTTCAGTTTCATCATACTGAAATACAGCAACAATTTAGTCACCTCTAATCTGTCAATCCAGCAAGCTGAGGCTCTTAGCACTTCAGGAGTCATTAGTCCCTGCACACCATGGCAACTGAAAAGTGCATTTTTTCCCCCAATGAAGATGGTTATCTTGCAGTAGAACAGCTTTTTTCCTTCAACATTCTTTTACATTCAACACACATTCGCCATCTACTGTAGATAGTGATAACCATTGCTATCTTCCGTAATTGAAGCTTGACTGGAAATCTAAGTTCAAGTACATCAACTTGACGTTAGATTTATGAACATAGAAGTATACATTCTCATGAAATGACAGTATTACTCCTGGTAATCAACCTCTTCTTTTCCCATTCCCATCATTAATCTATTTTATTTATGTAAAATATAACATATTTCCTCTTGCAATTCAGTTGAGTGCAGTAAAAATACTAAGCAATGATTTTATGAAAATCATAGGGACTAAATGGTTCATGACACATCTACAATCATCTTTAACCACCCATTCACTCAACAGATGCAATATATGAAAATATGTAAGTCAGTAAAAGACAAGTTGAAGAAAAAATCTCTGACCACTAACTTTTTGCATGTACTAATTTATGTTTTAAAATTTATGTGGGGGCACCTTGGATCATATAATATATATATATATATATATTTTTCCCCCACTGAATTTATTTTGGAGAGTAGGAAGGGAGAAAAAAAGGCAGAAATTAAGAGTTAATATTAGTCAGATTCCCAATGTGAATATTATACTTACCAAACAATGATTCAGTAACATATACACATTGTCTTGTATTAGGACTTTCCCTTACTGTATCATAATAATAATAGTAATAATAATAATAATAATAATTAAAGCTGCAAGTGGCGTTGGGAGGGGTCCAAGCATTGGGTATACACATTTTTTTAGCACTAGTGCGCCCCCATGGAGCAATTTTAAAATGGTTTTGTCCATATACCTTCACCCAACATAGAAAAACCTGTTTTTCAAACTAGACCCGACGGTGTTGGATTACTTAGTTGTGTCGCCATGATGTCTCCCAGCCACTTGCTGTAAAGGCCTTTACTGTGTCGTAACACTTAGCTTCCGTGCCGCAACTAAAAAAGGCATCAGACACATATTCCAATCCATTGCTCAGCTTAGCAGAGAATGCACATTTCAGAGTGCCTCAGAGACAGATAGAATAATAATACATATGTCAAATAATAAATACGACATTGAAAAAAAACTAAATAAAAACAAAATATCAACTCGCCATCCCTGCTACCTGCGTGCTGCGCGCAGAGTACCATATTATTTATTTAGACACTGGCAGACTACAGAATAAATTCCGTCTTTTGTTTATATTTAATGTTAGTAATTGCAGCGAGAAAGTGCAGCTGTAGACACAAGAAAGTTTGTTATATTATGGTAGCAACAGAACGAAGCAGACTATTTACCATCATTGTTTTATTATACCAGCGTGTTTTCGCACGTCTGTAGAGAAACTCAAATACTATCAAAAAAATGGTTTTGCAATTTCTCAGCGTAATGACGGATTCAAAGACTAAACAAACTCACCCGATATTGTCTTCAAATGGATCCACGCCAAAGAAAAGTAATTATTCATCCTCTCAAAAAGCTTCTACTAACAAACTTTTAGTAGCATGCACTCTGGTACTGTCTTCCATTGCTTCCCCGACCCTCCCCTCACTGATAAAAACTAGACACGATGATGTTGGATTACTTAGTTGCGTCGCCATGGATGTCTCCTAGCCGCTTGCCATAAAGGCCTTTACTATGTCGTAACACTTAGATGGCATGTCGTAACACTTAGAAAAAGTCAAAATGGCGGGCAAACAATATGGCGGACATAGGTGGTCCCAATAGCAAAGTTGTAGAGCACATTCAGATGCATAGGTCGATGACGTTTTGTGTTGATCTGACTTATGGTATAGGAGTTATGGCCATTTAAGCATGACCCTTTATTATAGCATCATCATCTGGCTGGCATAGATGATTTGTAGGGCCTGAGTAGTGGGGGGGCCAAAGGAACCAACCTACCAAATTTGGTTGGTCTAGGACTTATGATTGCCGAGCCTCAGACACTTTTAGGTGAGAAAAATAAGAATAATAATCCTAACAGATACAATAGGGTTCCAGCAGCTTCACTGCTTGGACCTCTAATAATTATAACAATAATACTTTCTTACATGAAATCGTATTCAAAAAATGAACAATTTATCTTCTTGAAGTTCATACTCCAACAATCTCACCCCACTCCATTTAGTGATTTATTTTCTGAGGGCTGTGTTGACCATAGAGAGCAAGACAGAACGGGGGAGCCAAAGAGAACATCTGTCCCTCATCAGGCGAGATCAGCAGGGAGCTGGGAATGAGCTACAGATGGCAGAGTGGTTGAGGCACAATGGAAACAACTATGTCACATAATGCAGGTCTAAGATCATTTATCAACAATGAATGTATCACTGGATAATCAAACTCAAAAAGCAGAGTGCATTGCCCACATTTGTAAAAGTGACTTAATCCATTTAGGAGATGAAGTCACCGTAATTATCACATATCTGTCGGGGAAATTGTATGTGTCAAGCCGGCATTCCTGTTGGGAGGAAACAATATGGGGTTTTCAAAAAGTATCAAGTCTGTTAGTGTGTAACACTGAGAGATTGCATGAGCAGGTGTGCTAGAAATAACCTGCTATCTGTAAGCATGAAAATAAGGATAGTTTACAGTAGAAAAAAAAAAAAATACAAGAAGTACATATTAAAACATTATGTTCTTTTGAGGTAAAATTTTCCTCATTTTTAAGAATTTAGGCACTGTGAATTGCACGAAGGAGGAACAATTGATTCTTGGTGGAGCGATTTTACATTCAAGTGGGTATTAGATGTGATACTGTGGTAAAGTTAAACTGTCAACTCTGCTGTCACAAACACAACAAAGAGCACATGCTAATGAAACACTGTGGTCTGTCAGGCCACTATAAAAATAAAAAAAATTTAAAAAACCCAGACAGCTGTTTAACGAGTTTAACTTAATGCAGCAGATGCATACAGCACTTCCTTCAGATGTTATGTAGCAGAATTCCAGTTCCTCTTATTGCACATAACTGTCATTTGCTGCCAACTTGTTTTGTCTCTCTACCAAAACCCCAAAGATGATTATACAGATTTATAAATAGAAGTTGATTATTTTGCATAATTTCCCATCTATAAAGATAATGCCTTTTTGTCATCAGTATGTTTGAGGTTGTGCTGTCACAGTGAAGACATTGAACTGTCACTGTCTGCTGTCACAAAGCCAGCTAATTCTAACCTGGCCAGATATGACAACTGAATACACATCATCAATGATAAGCTACAATCTGGGAGACCAGAAAATACCAAGATTTAGATATCATCATCCATCTTTGTGAACGTTAGCATAAATGGCATTTCTATCTCAGTGGCACATAATGGTTCCTCCTTGCTTTTCTTTGATTTTCAAAATACCGTTTAGACTCCTGACTCACTCAGTCATATCAGATAACCATGAATGCCCAATAAGATAAAATAATGGTAAAACCATAAAAGTAATAACAAAATATGTTGCCTTATTGTTACACAAATACTCATGCTCAAATGTACTATGTGTTAAAGCTAGGTGTATATAACATCTCTTTAGCATTCATTTTTTGTAGTTGCTCTTCCTTCAATTAATGTGTTAAGTCTGAATAAATTACTATTTCTACAAAATCAGGGCCATTCAGAATGGGTCTATAATAAATAAATAAATAAATCCTGCAATACCCATTTTCCTGAAACCTTCAGAGTTTGTTCAGTATTCCAGAGCAAGGGGAAATAAGTCCTTTTGGCTTTCCCAGCTCATGACTGTGTTTGCTGTGCCATTAGAGGCCAGGTAACACCTGTCATTGGGTGAGAGACTTTAAAGCAATACCAGCTCGGAAGAACCTAACTGTGATTGATTACAGATCAGCTGGAAATGGTCTTTTCCCATTTTCAATTGTTCCATGAGGAAATTGCTCATTTTCGTTTAAGTCCATTTCAATTTTTTTGGAACAAGACAGCGCGCTAAATTTATATATTACACTGTGCCTAAGCATCGGATTGTGATGCATTGCGCCACACATTGGATAATAAAAAAAAAATGTTCATTTTATTTTCTTTTTTCCTTGTGAAGTGGCTCGGTTATATTAGTGTGTACATATTCCTATTTGTCAAACACAATCCTTGCCAGCCCCAAATGCATATTGCAGTTTATGTTGTTTGACATCAAAACCTCTTTCACTCTTTCACTCTTACTGTAAAAGGGCAGCTTTCTTATCTTTGGTGAATATGCATGAACAAATCATGAAGAGATGAAGCCTTATGAAAATTTTGGTAAAGTCTGAGTTAGATTGTGGTCTATTTTCAAATAGCTAGTTTTCCCCAGAAAACTGAATATATTTGAGCCACGAGTAGATTAGATTTTCTTATCAATTTTTTTAAAAATGTAAATAATTTTTTTTTTTTAAACGAAAATAATATATGCTGTGAAGAAAACACTATATATATATATGTGTGTGTGTGTGTGTAAAGTATATATTCCATGTTAGTATTGTCATTATCTTATAAGGTCAACATCCCCATGAACAAATAAAGCCTCCTTTTAATGGCCAAATAGCATCTGGCGTGTGAAGTGGTGCGACCATGAAATTCATAGGCTTTTATCACCCTGGGTGCTACCTAAGGGACCAGAGTCTGCAATAGGGTGCAAAGAAAAGAAATTAATATCATTCAGAAATAGTGATTATGAAAAACATCTGGAAGAAACGCATGCCGCATATCTGGTAACGGAGATTAGAAATGCGAATGATAAATTTTACATCACGGGGAAACAAAATGCATAATGACAGTTAAGGATTTGAGTCCTGTTGTCAGATTACTATTTAGTAAGAAAAGCAAAGAAAGACAGTCGACAAACATTTAATTAAGACTGGCAATTTAGACAATGCTAGACCATGAATGTGCTGTATGTCTTCCTAAACAGACATGTCTAAGGTCCCAGCCATGCAGGCTGCCATTATTAATGATGGAGTCCTCCTCCACCAGCCTTGGTAATACACAGTAAGAATGTGCCATTGCATGTTCCATCACACAGAGAACAGATGGGATACTTTTGATACTATAATAGTTTGTTTGACTTTTTTTTTTTTTTTCATATAATTTCAAAAGACAAAGCAAAAGATGTGCTTGTTTTTGTTTTTTTCTTTGTGGCTTTTAGGTTGTACACAAATAAGCTGTGTTGAAAGAAAAAATCTTCGTTCTATTTTTAAAGGCAACTTCAGCAGCCTTCCTGCAATTACTTCATTCTAAGTTAGACATGACTGACATGCAGGGACTTGTCTTCTTCCATGAAGCAAATACATTTCTGACACATCTGCCAGATGAGGTTATATTATTTGAAGAATACTTGAGTGGTGTTAATTAGTATGTATTATGAAGCAATTCTAAAACAAATCATTTGAAAGGAAAAAAAGGCCCTCTCAATTTACCAGTTTTTTGTTCATCCATCTTTATTTCTGCAAACTGCCATTTCCTCTGAAATAATTTTACTTCTCAAGGTAGACTGGAGGCTGTGTTGAAATATAATTTAGAGTTAAATTAAGCAAACAGACTTATGTAGGGATACTCATGGCTGTCAGGTATCTCAATAACATAAGGTAACATGTAAATAGAGAAGATATGGAGGCACCACAATCATCATCCATATTTACTGATAATATATCACTGAATACCTTGCCCCCAACTGGTATGGCTGGTACGGCCAACAGAATTTGGATTTGGATCGTTTGCACAGGCAGAGAAAAAATTACTTGCAATTACTAAAAACAGGGCAGTGAACAACACCTTGCGCTCTCCATCTTAAGGAGAATGTCCAGTCAAAGTGCTCAAAGTGCCCAAAATTTACATTAAAAAAACTCCAGCAACTTTTTCCAAATATAATGACAAGATTACTCACGAACATCCACAGTCCTTGTTGTGCACGGTTTCATCGAAAACTACTTCCTATCAAAGTATGCCAAATGTGTATATCTGCACATCACAACCAAAGCATGCCAGTATTCTGGGGCACAGTGTCACCATTAGTTTCAAAACAAAGTCTGCACAAAGCCTTTTCCATAATAAGCTGTTAGAAATCCGGGCTTCCTTCACTGCTGGGTAAATGATAGTATAGTGGGCAGTAGTTAACACAAAAATAAAGTGCTGTTGAAGTTTTTTTCTGTATTATGCTTCTGTATTATTTAGTTATACCTGTACAAAATGCTATATTAACTAAAATACTATAAATGGATGAAGAGATTGTAAACAAGAGAACAAGGGAATGATAGCACTTAAACTACTATGTGTCTAGTCATGGGTCTGTGTGAACTCCCTCACTCCATTTATATTCAGCCCCATACTCCCCCCTATATAAGTTCCGGCTTTATGTCTTGGAAATAATTGTATATTATTGATCCAAATTGCACTTGCTAACTGGATAGCTTTGCAAATAACGTGTACTATACAGTGTGGATTTACTTCTGTAAATATGTGTCTGACTGAGCACAGCGTTGATCCCCTATTGCAATTGCCATTGATGTTTCCAGTGACTGAGCGAATGTGGTGTCCCATACTAATGGCTTTCACACAAAGCGCAGGATATTTTTCAAAGATGGGACAACAGGTTGAAGTAAGCAGGGTACCTCTCATGTATATATACATTTCAACATGCTATTTTTAATATATCATATATATATATATATTTTTTTTTTTTTCTCCCAAGTCTGCCATGATGTAACTGCTGTTCATTGACTGAGAGGTTAGTCCATGATTTCACTGTTCATATGGTTATGAAAAGTCCAGCTGCAGGGTGTGTGTGTGTTTGTGTGTGTGCGTTAGGCTTCCATCAAGTGTAGCCACAGTTCTATTGAATGTAGATCTACTTTTTCTCTGAGCACTGTAACAAGGCTGCCTTTAAAGATACACATGCACCCATGCAGATGCAGATGGAGATGCCAGTCTTCACTGTAGTCAAGCATCTTGGTGAATTCACTGCAATGGCATCCATTCAAATAGTAATGAATGCCTTTTTCGCTTATTAATGGTGCTGACTGCCACACAGCTGTCAACACAAGGAACCATTTTCCCTGTAACACCCAGAGCCACAAGTGCATTGCTTTTATCAACATACAGTGTTATTTAGCCAACCTGGATTCACCATGTAGGTCATGCTATATTTTTCTTCATTATATGATTTGTCTCATACAGTTACACTGCATATACAGTACTATGATACTCATACCACTAAATTTTCCCATGAAACCATGAAAGAAGCCTTTTTTATGAAGGTATCACTGTTTGTAACAAAGCAATAAATCACTTCTGTGCTTCATCTGCCCTTTCCCCCTTTCTCTGATAACCTCATTTCCCAACATTGTTTCTCCACGCTGGGTTTGCATACAAATGTAGCGATAATCAGACATGTAGCATATGATAAGTCATTCTTTTTTTCATTCTCAGCAATAAATGAGATTGGCCCACACAGGGGCCTGGACAGACGAATCTGCGGTCCTCCGTCATTAAGTTCAGGGGACAAGTGATGCGGGGCTGGGAATGAGCACCTGAGCCCACAGAAGTGTTCAAACTGGACTGAGATGATTCTGAAGGCGTTTTTCTGTCCGCCCGGCTTTCTTTCATTATCAAGCTGTGTCTCTACAATGTGCAGGGCAGCGTTAACTGTTTTTTCTAACAACCAATCCATTAGCAGGCACTTGTACCTGCATGAAAATGATTGATATCTTATGCATGAAGGGCCAGAGAGCTGTAATTGCACATTCTATGGGTGATTTATTTGGTAAGAGAGCAGGAATTTGAATCATGAACTGCTTCGGTACACATCTGCTTATCTCTGTGCTTTGTTTATTCATTAATGCCATATGTCTAGCTCAAAGGTCTTGTGTTTTTATAACTGAGTTCAGTCATCTCATATTTGAGAAAATCATCATTCACAGGTTTTCAGGGGACTGGATTTTAGTTTGGTTATATCACGTGGAATTACACTACATAACAATTACACCACATGTGTATGAATATTCCCTGTGATGAGCTGAAATCCTAGTGCCACAGAAAGTTCCTTTTTTTTTATTTCCCATTGTTCTGCTAATCCGGAAATGCACAATTGCATTTGTAAGCCAGTCTCATCACTGCAACCTCCGACAGTCTGCGTGAACAGGCACTGTTCTGAAACAGACTCCCCCTGTCTATTCTCACTACACAGAGCTTGCCAGACAAGCTCGCAGTCATTGCATCAGAGCAGTACACTTCATATGAAGTTTGTGTGGGCAGACTGCAGGTGTCTGATAGGAATGATAAACAAATGTAAATCTTTCTTAAGTGGAAGCTGTGTGTTCGTTCATGTGTGTGTGTGAGAAGTTCTGAGGAGTCATGACCGGATGTCATTCCCCATAGGTGGATCTCTCCACTCGATGTTTCAGAGAACCAGGGTTACGATAACCTAAAGTTTCCAGAGGTAGTTTGAAACTCTGTAGTGAGTGTTGCAACCAAGGACAGATGATTTATATGAGCTACATGTGGTGTTCCTGTTCTGTGAGCTTGGGTCGCCCACCGCTTCGTGACTGAGCTGCTATATGCTTCCACTTCACAATAACAGCACTTACAGTTGATTGGGCCGGCTCTAGCAGTGCATAAATTTGGCAAACTGACTTGTTGGAAAGGTGGCATCCTATGACAGTGCCATGTTGAAAGTCACTGTGCTCTTCAGTACGACTCATTCTACTAGCAGTGTTTGTCAATGGAGATTGCTCGCCTGTAAGATTCATTGTATGCACCTGTTAGTAATGGGTGTGGCTGAAATAGCCTAAACCACTAATTAGAAGGGGTGTCCACATACTTTTATGAAAATGTAGTGTAGCTTTTCACCATGTCGTATATTCACTCAAAACAAGAAATAAAACAGACAGTGGTTGCATGCAAGGTTATTAAGTAGGCTGTGACAAACTGATTAAGGTGAACACATCACATAGCGTATATTGCATGCAAGCACTATCCATAATTGTGTTCTGGTTGTGTGTGTGTGTGGGTATATATATATGTATATGTACACACACACACACACACACACCGACACACACATTTTTACTGGGCTCTTGAATTGAGTTTGCTCCCCATACAGTCAGGGCAGTAATATATAGTCTACCCAAGAAGTGTTTGGATGATATGCTTTATAAATGTGTCTCACAACATGTCTGGGGGCCTGTAAGACATTGTTTTATTTCACATTATTACACCAAATGGTTCACTAGGGTCCCCCTCTACAGGGATGTCGATATTGGAAAGAACATTTTGAGTAATAGAATGTTGGAGTGCTGTGTTAATAGAGAACTGTTTTGGTATGTGTGTGTGTGTGTGTGTGTGGGGGGGGGGGGGTAGTATTGAGTGTTTAATATTGGATAGATAGCTAAGTGTTGATTGGGCTAATGAAGTTGCAGTTGCAATTTCTCCCTTGGGCATAGCAGCAATAATCAGACATTAAAGCAAGCACAGCAGAAGTTCTGCTTCTGGGGTGCAGGCAAGAGGGATTTGAGAGTAATTAGATCCTGAACTGTTTAAGAAAGAATTCTCAGGAACATAGTCCCTCTAACTTTGCAGGGTCATAATCAACTCCTGTTTGAGGTATTTAAAACACAACTAAATTAAATTAAACAAATAAGCAATGAAACAAAATGTGAGAAATAAAAAATATATCTTTTTTTCTTGAAGTCATCAGCCTATCGGTGTCGTATTGTCTTTTTAGAGAGACAGCATTGGTCATGGGAGAGTTTATTTGACATTTTAAAACTAATTGGGTTCCGATTTTCAGTACATCAGCTGTACTGTGTGTGTTTATGAGTATAAGTATGCACTGATGTTGTGAAGCCACTGTACTTCATACAAGAACAACAAAAACATGTTCAGGCAGTAAATTATTCAGAGATGATAAACACCCCAGCAGGATCCAAATAAATCATGTAATACAATAATTCAATAATAATGAAATGCAGTCATTCCTCCTGTTCCATGAATTGATTTAATAAAGTCCTTTGAGGAGAATGCCAATCAATTGGAAACTGTGTGACCTCTGAATAACATGTAAAAGTAGTTGAAAAAAGTTGGAATGATACCATGTGAGGTGATGCTAAAATAAAAACTGTTAAATGTTATCTGGATGAGGTCTACAACAAAGCAGGCAGCATCCGGACAACAGTCCAAAGACCTCAATGTTGACCTTAACACAAAACTAAAACATGAAGAAATTAATATATTTTGAATATATTAAGATATTGTTTGAAACAGATGTTGATATTGACATTAGTATAGTATTATGGTAAAATGTGTTTGGGACATTTGGGCGTGGTGCTCTTTTATGTGTAGGGAGGGGTGGGTGTGTCTAACAATACAGAGCCTGTGGTTTGGGCACAGATTTCAGCAGAGTGTTTGTTGCTAGATAGTTAGATATAGCCAAGAAACAGCAAAGCAAAAAGGCAAAGCGGACAGGGCTCATTGAAGAACCAGAGTTTAGCTGAAGTTCACCAAGGGGATGAAAAGTGATGTGGAGTTGGCTTGTTTTCTGTTGGACCTGTAAGTAACTTTACCTCTAGCTATCCAGCTAGCTACGTTAGCTACGGTACTCAGGGTGAGGGGGCGGGGTTGAAGACGGAGGAGGAACAAAGCTAAGAAATCCTGCATAGTATGCCTTTAAAGGTGCCCATATGCCCATATCTTAGAAATATGAGTTCACCTAGTTTTGGCATTCAATCTGCAGTCTAGCATACACTAACATACTTATGTGCTCATAAAATATGAACTCTGTTATACATTTTTTGTAGTTATATAGGAAAAGAAAAACACCAAGCTAAACAGTCTGTGAAAACAGCCAATAATTTTTAACTAAGTCATTTGCATAACCCCACCCTTGGTTAGCCCCTTCTAAGAATGAGGTAACACCTGCCTTTTTGTGATTTAGCATCTACAGCCACAGAGTATGATTATGAATGAACAAGTAAGCAAGATTTCAAAAATGACTAGCAAAACTAGCCGTATGTTGTGTCAAGACATTTTTAATCTATCCAGCTACAAGTATAATCAGTTACAATACTAAGAGCTTGGACATAATCTGTCAATTTTTATATGTTTTAATGTATTGCAATTCATTTTTTTTCCCTTAAAAAAACTATAAACTTGTTTAGTAGACCTTGTGAAATAATATGAGATTGCCGAAAAATAGAACATTAGAGGACCTATAAGCACTATACTCTTATTCACTATGGGAGTAAGGCGTGTCCTTGAAAGTACACTGTGCGTGACAAATTTGGACTGCATTGCGCATCTCAGCCATCTTTACCCAGCCACACTAGGAAGCTTGCAGGACAGCGCAATGCTCTTGTGGTGTCTTGTGTTATGGATTAAAATGGAACTTTTTCTTCTTTCACAGTCTCATCTAAAATGAGAAAGGGAGCTGTTCTGTAATAGGGGAGTTTAGGGAAGGGAATTTTCTGGTCTGCCTTCCCTCTCCTCAATGCGCTACCTCTCAACGTGATGCGTTCCGCATGCACTGCTGACGGTGGGGAGAGACAGACAACATTTGGAGTCTTCATACTTCAGCCCCCAGACCGATTGTGATGTATTACAGGTTATTCCTTCCCTCCCATGGGGCCATGAATTACTCAGTCAGCTAAGAGCACATGATTTATTCATTCCACAATCATTTAACTAAGTGTACTAATTATTAGAATTTTTAATGTTGCAAAAATCAATATGGACATACATTCTTGGTACACAGTTTTGTCACCTTAATACTTTAAAATGCTTTGCTTGCTGTCATTTTCTGAAGATATAATAATTCGTTTGAATATTTAGTAATATTGTTGTGTTTAACTGGCTCATTCATGGAGGTCGCAAAGTCTTAAGTGAATACATAGTATATCAAATCTGAAAGCTCTTACATAGACAAAGAAAGATTGTGCATGAGATCTGAAATCAGTACACATAGTGGTCTAAAAAGTCAATACATTAACGGTTTTCTATACTAATTTCACTTTACCACATGTCCTGGGAATGTTGTTTTGCATTGTGTGCTCTTGAACCCTCAAACAGAACACCCAGTGAGCAATATTATTTTTTATCATTTTTCATAGTACAATCTAAGGTGCTGGTTGCATTGCAAAACATCTATTTATCATAGGAAATGCCTACAGACATTGCATCTAAAATATGTAAGAATTGCTGACTTACTGTAATATTCACAAATATAAGCTATTTTTGCCGGATCATAGCATAATATTTTGCACAATGACAAAATGTTTGATAAGTATGCATTTATTACGTCTGACAGTCTAAGGAAATCTGCATTGAGACTAATGGTTTATTAATCATGGTGTTCAATTATTAAATAGATCCATGTATTATATCTCAACATTCAGCTGAAACATTCAAGCCTTCCAGTCAACACTAAATTCATAAGAATGTCACTTAGGCATGCAGGGCTATGGGTGCATTACCTACATATTCATCCATAGACTTGTTTGGTGATGACACAAACCTGAAAATAAAACAAACAATTATTGCACAGTTCTGGAAAAGCAAATTAAAATGAAAGTGAAATGACTCCATGTAACATATTTTATTGGAGAGCATCTCTTTTTTTATCTAATTTAAGGTTTTAATTCCCTATCCATATTTGAAAATGCAATTACTTCTAACCTACTAAGTGTAGCCTCAATAAAGGCTGTAACAAGACTGATAATGCATTTTCTGGACACTTCCATGTGGAAAAATAAAGATCTGCTCATCTGCCATCAGCAGTAAGCATTGCCTCCATTTTACTCTGAATTTTGGCTTGTTTCCCTTTTCAGATTGAACTAAATGCCTGGCCCAGGCCTCATATGAACAATAATTTTGTCTAGCCTCTGTGGACTCCAGTAGCAGTGGTATACTCATAGCTCCAAATAAAATGAAAAGTCTGCTGGGCCTTCCTCTGAGATTCTTAAACAGTGGTCTCAGGAGTACTCTTCAATTAGAACCTGTCGATATCAGGAACCTAACAGGCACTGGCTTTCCGTCAACAATGGCAGTAGAAAGCGCAGGGGTCAGTTCCAGACCCACCCCCAGTACTCAGAGGGGTGCTTGTGAATATTACATGTCAAAGGCTTTTTTTATAATCTAACAAGGCACAGCTGAGTCAATAGAAAAACACTGAAAAATACTTGATCACCTATATAATCACGCGAGAAATGCCATTAAATTTAAACTAATGGTATTGTGTCTTGTACAAATGAAACATACAAAATAATCTGTCTATAGCAGATGAGGTTTCTCTAAGACAACAGGTGAGGCAGTGCTTCACAACAAAAAAAGAACATGTATAACACACCCCACATATCTTCCTTTAATGCTGGCGAGCCAATTGCTAACGTTAGTGATTTAACTAACTATAATGGTGAGCCAGTTGCTATCGTTAGTGATTTAACTAGCTAGCTAAAGTTAGCTTAAACTAGCTCACTTTTTGTTACGTTAGCTTTTGGCAGTTGATTTGGCTGCATTTGGAAGAAAATGGAATATGTGGATGTGAAAGATTCCGTGGGATCCTGGTTCATTTATGAAGAAAGACCACGAGTGAAGGCAGAGGGGAGACTGGTGCCTTCTATTAGTTTTGTCCAACATGGGCTTGGAAAATCAGAGATTAAAAAAAAAGTCATTGGACCAACAAGGTGGACTGGCTTGCTAATAGAGAGCTTGTTGACAAATCACATGTATTGCTGCTAATGGAAATTCTAGCAGGACATGTTTTGCTCAACAGACGTTGATCAGAGGCACGTTGTAGTGCACACATGACAAATAACAGACAGGTAACAGAGCCATTCTGAGACACTAGGCATAAAAAAAATCCCTGTAGTGTCAGTGGTCACAGCTGTGGTCAGTGCCGCTCTTGCTCTTGTTCTGACCCCCATGTGTTGCAGACAGTTCTTTGAGGTGGCTGGCTTTGCATTGATATTCAAGGATATTGAATGGTGTGAACAGTGATAATGAGCAGATCCTTTGCACGTCCCCATGCGAAAATTGTGGGAACATGAACTCCTGGCTACGGTGATTCCCATTTGGATCAATTAGGTCTGAAAACAAAAACATCGATGGCAATATCCTTCCATTCTTGGGCATGGTGGGACACTGACAACAAAACAAGTCTAATCAAAGTCAATAAGTAGCTGGCCTAAAGAGTGGGGTGATGGCATATTTTGTCAGCCTCACTAAAGCAATAAAACCTTGAAATGATGTATATACCTTCTAGGTAAAATCCTGTCATTACCTAGCTTTGGCACTTGGGAATTCCTTCCAGTCCACATCATATAACCAATAATTTAGCATGCATGAAGCTGCACATGTTCTTTAGCATGGAGGGAGGATGGTTGAAAGTATTACGTACATTGTGGCCTTGAATGAGCCTTCTATATGGTGTGTGTGTGTGTGTGTGTGTGTGTGTGTATGTGGGGGGTGGGGGGGGGAGGGAAGGGGGGGGGTTGATATGGATGGGGAGTGGGAACTTGGCTTAATGTCAAGTATCTCTCGTCCTTAGACAGATGTAGAGGAGTGTCTGGCAGGCTGTGGGCTGGGTGGGAGCTGGTTCCTGTCTAGGGGTTGGTATTAGGCCATTTCACTCCTGGTACATTCTTAGTGGGGGACAGAACTAATGATGAAGTTGATTAAATATATTTTTCTTCTAGGCAGTGGGGAGACAGGGGGTAACCCTTTATAACAAAGTAGGCCTAGCAGCCTTCAAAATGGACTTGAATAGTTCTCATGACTGTGCCTATACATTTTACCTCTAAGCATAGTGAAATTGACTTTTAATGAACTGAAAATTATTATTAATATCAATGATGACCAAAACATTGAAGATATGCTGGATTTTAGCTTGTTATGATTTGTGAGAGAACCTGGGTCAAATAGAAGAAAATGAAAAAAGACAAAAAAGATGATGAAGAAGAATATTAATTTAATATATGTTCTGTTTTTAAACACACCCCTCCCTAACCAGTTACATTATTTAACTGATTTATGAGAAAATGCTTTATTTAAAGTTCAAAGTAGGAAAGTAGGGAAACTAATACAACTACTGTTGAAATCATTTTCATTTTATTTTTTTATTTTTGTTGTTTTGTCAGATGCATTTTGATGCGTTTCCCAAACATGGCTTTTACCCCATGTGTCCATTTTGATACTATTTAATTATCCATTGCAGAATTATTGGCCTTATTTTTACCAGTCAAGTTTTACCTATCCTCTATGCTTGTCAGACTGTGTTATGAATGTATTTTAGCTTTTATATTATCCACACTTAAATGGCCATCCACTCAGGGATGCTCACAAATCCCTTTTATTGACCAAAGAAAGGGTGGAATTTAATTATGAAATAATGTATTTATTTACACATCATTTTCAGATATTTGTATTATTCTATTAACATGATATAAGCAGTGGACTGAAGTGAATCACTTTCAACAAACAATGCAATAGAACTTCCCAGAGATGGACACTCTCCATAATAAAAAAGTAATTAAATTGCCTCACTTTGCCCCATATCTGCTGTCTTGTTATGTGGTCTCTTACAATGTGGGAAATGGTGTCTTTAAAAAAAAGAAAATCAGTATGGGGGGGGATTTTAATGGGTTGCAGTTCTTGTTCGCACCCTTGTAAGTTATTGTCTTGGGACCATGTGGCTGTCATGTTATCCGTTTGTTCCACAGCAGCAGTGCTTCTGCAGACAGCAAAGTGCCCTGTAAACACGACGCAGCACACCAGTGGGCCGTCTGCTTCGCCGCGTTAGAAGCACAAAGCACAATTTCATTTGACAGACTCCTCTATTCCAAACAAGTGGAACCTACAGCCAGAAATATTACAGCACAGTAATGGGTAAGATGTTTATTCACACAGAGTTTTCTGTTTTCTTGTTTTCCTCAAGGGGAAAGAAGATCATGCAATGGCAGCCAGCGGTGGTTACCAAGAGAAATGGAAAAGCACCAAATGAGCAGGCTTCTCTAATCAGGTCAACCACAGCTAGAAATTCAAGCGTCAAACATAATGTTTAATTTTGCAACATTCAACAGAGTTCAACAGAGCCGAGGTCATAGATCTACTTTTTCAGGAGGAAAACAATGTACGTCAAAGCTGTAGAGCACTTTGGACCCGAGCTGTGTGCGTTCTCATGCACAGAGACGTGACAATGCTGTCTGTTCCGGCCCAATCAGCATGCAGTCTCTGACCTTAGCGGTCTCTCGTCTGTGCCCGTGTAGCAATGAGGACCGGCAAATGCACACTTGAGTGAAATAAATTCTCATTAGGAACTTTAATTATCCTGGCAACTGCACAGAGACATGTGCAAATATAGGCCCATGAGGGAGGATGGTCTTCGGAGGCATAGGGTCTATGGAGGTGACTCTCCCACACTAATTTCCCACAATGCTTTGCAATTTGCCATTAAAATTAGAAGCTCTTCTCAGGTGTACACTACTAACTATAAATTGTAAGATAAACACTTAGAAAACAGGCAATAGCTCATAATACAGAGTCAGCGAAAGATCCAAACTAATTAATTTCTCCTTTGTACTGCATGGTTTCTCTAATCAACAGGTACAATTTTCTTCTCTCAATTCTGTGTCAGCAGTGTGACAGGTGGCTGTTGGCAGTTTACTCTGTGCGTCCGGAGAGAGACAGTGTGTTTAACCCAGGTCTAAATTACTTGGGTTGTTATCAGCTTAGTCTGCAGCACAATCAATATGGTCCACACATAGAGAGGCCACCTCCACTGTGGCGTGTAGGAGGCTCGGGGGCCAAAGGGAATGTGTTGAAGAGAGCACAGGGTTAGGGCTGGAGGACGACTACGACAGGAGAGCTGAGCGCCAGTACCAAGAAACCAGAGGAAGTTTCCCAGGTTTTTAGGTCAAGCATTGCAATTTTTTTCCCCTTCTTGAGGAAGAGGGAGGGATGGATCTTGGTTGTTGAATGTTTAATCAATACCGTGGAGAGCCAGACTATCTGTCTCGCTATTTAGGGGGCCAACCAGAGAATGTCAACATCTGTCTAAAAATGTGACACTGAAAAGTCAATAGTTTCTGCCTCTTAGTAGCCCAGTCACAGATTGATTGCACCTTACCCTCTGCATCCGGTGAAAGTCTGCTGTTTGGGGAGCAGTAGGGACCCAGTGCTCAGCTACTCATTAAAACAGATTGAAAGCCAAACATCTGGGGCTGGGAAGTTTGAAAATAGATCATTGTACATGATGAAACAGCTCTTCTATAATGGTTTATATATTTTTATACTGTTTCACCCGTCTTTATCTCTCTCTCTCTCTTTGAAACATTTAAGGCATCACTAGTTTCACACATGTATAGCTGTGTCTCTCAACTGCAATTGTTAATTGCATTGTATTAGCTTTGTAAGATGAGGAGTTAGAGGAGTATTTGGTTTGTTGTTGTTCGATAAAGTATAACGTGGATTTCTAAACTAAACAGCCAATGGCAATCAGGTTTTTTTCCATTTGATCTTTGGCTGAAGTGCATCCTGTTCTCATTCTTATTATGTATCCATGCATAAATCAAAACAAATAGTAAATAGATTTCACATACTAGCCAAATATAATTGTGCCTTTATTAATGTTTTCAAAGGTCAGGTATATCTATAGGGTCCAAATAATTTAATCATATGGCTAATGGGTTTTCATACTCATCTGAGATTCATCTACGGAAAACAGGGAATAGGTTGAAAAGGATTTTTTGAGACGCGTTAAGCCTTTGAAAGCATTTTCAGAATGTTATATCATGAAACTTAGGAGAGCTTTATGATGTTCAGAGAGGGAATATCAGACTTTTTTTTTTATTGATTCAAGGTGACATTTATACTCTGATGAAGGCGTGTGGGAATTATTAATAAATTGCAAGTGAAGAAGAGAAAAAGAGTTTACAACATCTGAGTAATTCTGAGTAATACCCTGATAATTGGCACCTTGCCAGTTGTAGCTAAGCATCTTCTATGCATTGTCTGAACAAAATGACGGATGAGCAACTGTAACAAAATGGATACAATAATCGCATATCATAAAAACATGAATTAGTCAAGGACACACACAAATTTGATGAAAGCATCCTTTTCTGATGAAGCGTTTATAAAGACTAATTCACTATTCCTTTCTGTTCATCAAATCATGTTGCACAAGCTCAGTACTTCTGCACGTCTAACGCCATCAGTAATGAGTAGGAAAGCATATGACACAATAATTTATATTAGATATTGATTGATTTTGTTGTATTCATTAACGCGCATTGAAGCTTCTTTTTTTCACGGTTTGAAGTCTCAAAACAGCCATGACTGGAACAAAGCCCTTTTTTGTTTGGTTATAGAGGAGGTATACTGCCATCTTGTGAGGACGAGAAAGGCAGGCTGCTGCCAAAGCTGTAATGGGAGGCCCGCGCCATTGATACTGCAAGGTTCTGTTACCTTGACTTAAAATGTGACATCAACCACATTTTGTTAGGGCTCTCACAGAGCTCATTCGGCAGTCTGCTTCAAGAGGAAAAACAATGATGTCCAGTGCAAACCTGAAGTAGGGCTATAATGAAGCATTAGACATCAGCACTGCATTTACAATGTGAGTCTGATTAGGATTCTTATATGGAGAGACTGTTGAAAATCATTAAATGTGCATTAGCATGACAATGACATGATCTTGTGCATGGAAAAATTAAAGCTATGGCCTTGGCCTTATTATTGGGAGAGCTGAATTATAAATGAAGGGAAAAGCAGATCTGCAAATGGATGCTTGGTCATTGTATTGTTACATTGTATTGTCATATTGTTATACGCCCCCCCACCCTTGCACCCCTTGAATAATCTCTACATAGAATCTCTGATCCATTGACAGTGCAGAACATCTGCAAATCTGGTTTTAACTGTTAGACTATTGTCTGCCTGCACAGGCTTTACCTGTGGCAGCCATTTCAGTTACGCTATGTCATCTTATATTTACAAATATTATATCACAGGAGAGGCAGGTGGCTTCCAAGAAAAATAAAATATAAATATTTATCGTATTGTCAAGCACCGACTTATGTGCTGTCAATATATTCCACAATATCAGTACAGACTTGTTTCTATTAACGTTTTATGTTTCATCGCTGTGCAATTTCCCTCTGGCCTGTGTCTTTGATATTATCAATGCATCAGCCAGCCATCAAAGAGGCAAGCTATAAATAAAGACGATGCACCCATAAAAAAAATAATCACTAACCAGCAAACAGAATATGTAAAAGTCTGATAGCAGATAAAGGATGGTGATGGTCCATATCTCTGGCATTCAATGAGACCCTGATGACTTTGATGATATTACAGTGCTGATGTCATTATTTTTAATTGCACAGTGACAAATGTTATTGCCTAATAATTATATGTGTCACAGCTACAGAAACAGCTGTTCATGATATCGCAGACTGGAGACTGGCTGCATTCAATAAAGGAGAAAAAAAGAAATAAATATTTATTGAAATTCTCATTCCATAAGATTTTTCATTAAGAAATACTCATACCCCTGTAGAGCAAAGCAGTTGCCATGGTGCACTCAGTTCTTTTCATTAAATGATTGGATGTCTGGGTGAATAGTTCATGGGGGTGGAATCGATGAGCGTCTGCTTCCCACAATGCTGTGTGTTCCCTGACAGTCAAGCACCAGACATTGGAGGCAGAGGGAGGGGGGAGGTCAGAGAATCTGACAGAGCAGATCTACCTGGATTGAGATCCTGCATATATACACATATATATATATATATATATATATATATACGCACACACACACACACACACACACACTGTGTAGTCCATGTATTCGGATCGTGACATATTTTTTGTTCATTTGGCCCTGAACTCCAGCACTTTGGATTTATAATGAAGAAATATGAAATTAAAGTGCATAGTGTCTACTTTAATTTGAGAGTATTTACATTTGAGGACTTATATAAACACATTCTGGGTTTCAGTTCCATTGTCAGTGAGATTTGGAGGTTATATTTGTAAAGACTTCTGACAGTTGAGTTCTAAGGTCTTCTGTCAGTGAGGCATTAATCATGTTTTACCAGTGGGTTTATCATGCTGCTGCTATCATAATGGGGGGGGGGGGGGTGATTCTGTGTAAAAAAAACAACTCATTATTACAGCCTAGAATTGTAGTTGCTCACACCATCCTCACAGGTGGGAATGGAATTTGATACCCATGATTCAGTAATGAGATCAAATAAAACAATTTCACATTTCCAGTGAAGAAGCAAAAAACACCACACACAGTAAAATCTTAATTGCTGAAATGAGTCGCTGAAACGCAGAAGGAGGGAGCCAATGTCCAGCCTCACTATGGATTGGGAAGGCTTCATTCACATCATAGCATGCGTTTTTCTGGGTTTTTATGGTCAAAGTGCACGACAGTATATCCTCCACATACATACTGGGAGCCAGTCCTTCTCCAGGAGGAAGCAGGGAGAATCCTTCCGAACATTGTTCTTCGCATCACCAAGCCTAAACTTGCCACTCCCTCGGGACAACAATGTCTCATGGTCTGCCGCCTCCTACAGGAATATTTTGACACGGCCTTTTCTCAACTCAGCCCTGCTGACCCCCCGCTGCTTACCAGAACACTGTCTGTCTGCCTGTACCCCTGTACCCTCCTCTGAGTTTCTTCTCAGCTGGAGGAGGGGAGAGAGTCGTGTCTGGCAGAAACTGCGCAGTGGGGGTCTGGCTGATTGGAGTTCGACAAAGGGGCCTTTCCTCTCCTGGAGTTGCCCAATGATGAGCATTAAAACATGCTGCCTCATGGCAGTTTTATTAACATTTCGCCAATTGTCCCAACTGCATGTTGAATATAAAACATGGTTATAAAGATAGACTTACAGCAATGCTACACTTTTCCAGAATTATTATAATATAGTGGGGAGGGGGTGGGTAGTTCAGTCATGTGAGTCAGAGAAGGTAATATCCTTCTTTGAAGGCAACTGCTACTCCAAAGCAGCAGACCTAGCATTACCACCCAGTGATCCCTGCCTTCTTGCTGTCAACCCACTCAAACTGCCTTTTAATGTTTACCAGTGTACAAAATGAGTGAGGAGAAGGTAGAACATTACACTACTGACAGCACACATCTCCCACTGTTAGGTAATACTAAAGGAGGAGAGATTTTTTATGATTGCTTTCTTGCTATAGTGTCTACCACAAGATGCCTTTTGTCTGGGGACAGCTACTTGTTGCAAGGAATAGCTGACCAATCAGAGGCTCCTGCTGATGGATGGGCCCCAGCCTGTTTGGCTCGGACTATTCCAGCTGTAACCGTTTCTCTATTGCCAGTCCGTTTAATGTAAATTTAACTGCTGTTGTTCACAGCTGTAAAATATTGTTGAGGAGATATATACTTTTTTTATCTCTCTGCCAGCTGTGCACATTGATACGTCTGAAATGTCCAGAAAACATTCATTGCATTTATGTTTTTTTTTTCTTTTCAGTGGGTTTAAGTAACTTTATTTCCTTATGCAATATTTATATTCAAATTACATCTGGTTTATAAGGTTCTGTACATATATTTAGGAAAGGTTATCAGCCATATGAATTTTATAACAGCGGGTTTAACAAGTGACAACGGTCAAATTGACCGCTGTGGCATTTTTAGCTTTAACTATTTTTTTAACTAGGCTGCTGTAGCAACCTTACAAATACCACATTTCTTAATTAATGTTAGCTTGGCCCATAGATCATCTACAACATACAAACAATTAGTCGATCTATCGTATACAATAATCCATTAGAAACACTTATTATAATCAATTTTAGAATATGACATTTCCATTTATTTGAGCTAGAATGTGTGTTTGCGTGTATGTATGTGTATTCATGTCTTTCTCCAGATTCAAGTATATTTTCGTTCATAAATGTCTATGCATTATTATTATCAGTTATTCATTACACAGTATAAAAATAAATATCTCAACAGAAAATGTTTTCAGTGTACAGAAATGTAGGTTTATCACACATACAAAGCACTGTCTATAAGTCCTTAATTAAAACTTGCTAAATCTAGACCTGCCATTAAAAATATTGATATCAAAAGGAGGCAAAGTTACAACAAACAATAATGGCTGTCTTAGCTCACACTAATTAAAGAAGCTCCCCAATGTTTTCTAAATTATCTCATGCAACTATCAATAATAATATCAGCAATGTTGTGCTATCTTTCAGTTGATTTTACTTACTTAATCTCAGTATCAAGGCTTGTGTTTATCAAGACAAAATAAAAAGCTGTGGAATAGTAGCTTTGCTGATAGGGAACAGGGATATCAAAGTGCAAATGTTAGAGCTGCAGTTACAATTCCTCCTCAGGCTCCCCCACTGAGCCTGTGCATAAGCAGATGTTTATCATTTTAAGATACACCGGAACAATGTTGAAAATGGCCTCCTCCTGCCAATGTCAGTGCAGAACTGTGCCGAAAGCTTTGTGGCAGTTGTAACAGCTTACAGCAAGGGGTCAACCCACACCACACCTGTATGCGCATGTCTACACACACGCGTGCACAGACACACATACACACACACACACACACACACATACACTACCAGCTATCAGCCACCAATCCATAACATCTGAAAACAATGCCTTTTATTGCTGGTTTATGGCCACAAAAGGTCATCAGATCAATGACAGCCAGCTGACAGTCCCTTAATAGCTTTCTTCTCCTTCAGTGGCACTGAACAGGAGGGTTAAACACATGCACACTGAGAAATCACTGATCCTACTGTATGTTGATTAAATGTGTAACTCAATATCAGAGATATACACTGTATATATAGTATATATAGTATACCAAGCGAAAATAATTTGACTGCAACACCAGATTTTAAAAGGGACCAGCTCTGATCACCATAAATTTAGCCAATGGAGTGGTATGTAAAGTTCAGTGATTAAAAGCAGGCTATCTGGTACCAAAAATAAATAATGCAACCCAGACCTATGTCACTGATCTGCATGACTAGCCGAGTGTGCTCAGTTCTGACCGTGCTTAATCATGAGAACATTGTTATAATGCTGGTGGTTTAGTTGGCTTAGACATAACCCACTTGTATGTGTCTTCATTTCCCCCTTATTTCCCTGCAAATTATCTCTCTGCAGCGTACAAGGCCATCTTTGAGTCTGCAGCTGCCATTATTCCTCTAAGAGTGGCCCTTATATTATTACCCATGGTGCTTCGCTCAGCATGACAGCAAATCCTCTCATTCTCTGAATGCAGCAGAAAATGCTGAACATTCCCCTTCAAGTTTGTGGGGCTGAACTTAGCATCAGACAAGGTGGTTTTCATAGTAGCAACACTCAACGAGAACTTAAAAGCATTCTTGGAATATTACGTGTCGGCAAAGGTTGGCCCTCGTTGTCTATTGGGAGGTCAGGGAGAAAATCACAGAACATAGTGCTCCTAAAAAAGTGCACTGTGGGATAACCTATAGATGGGGTGAGCTATCAGGCTCCTGGAGACCAGAGCTGTATTGAGTCTGCAGCCACATCTCTCTGTTTTTAATCAACAGACCTGGTTAAGCTTTTGACATAGCAGGAAGCAAAGTTCCCCACTCTTAAAATAGAGAGAAGCCAAAAGCTTAACCAGGGAGATAACCTTTCTCCTCCCCATCATCCGACCCGAACTGTGGAGAGGGCTTGTCTGTCCCCACCGCCACCAATGAGGCACCTTCAGCAAGAATCAATGGTGAGCCATAGATTGGGGTCCCACCGCAACAGAGGGATTCGCCATGAATAAAAAAGGATCTCTGACTCCAGGGTTCAGTCTAAAAGCAAATCAACATTCCTTCCAGAACCTCTTCCCTCAGACCTGCACCATGCTAATTCAGTAGCCTTCCCTGGAAGGGTTTGAATAACATCTGTAGATAAGTGCAATGGCCACTGTGACTATTGGGTATTAAGTGGCTGAATTGCAGCAAGAATGTCATGCAGCCCAAGAGAATGAGCTTCAATTTGTGTTCACATTATAAATATTACCTCTATAATAAGGAGTTTACAATCACATTACTGAGACCTGACATTTCAATGCTGTTGCTGTGGTGAATGATTTGACCTTGAGTAAGATATTCTGTTCCCATTTAATCTTTCGTGTTTCAACATGTGTTTCATGCCAGTTGTAGAATTTAAATAAATTTTCCAGCTTCTTTTAATCAGCTTAAATATACATGAACTACATCAGGATCCAGCAGTACTGTCAGTCTACGACAAAAATGTGTTCTTGTGATGCAGCACCATGCCATAAATAACAGTGGTAAACTCTCAGATGATGACACTTATGTGGTCCTGAAGTGGATACAGGTGGGCTGTTTGCAAGCGTACATGAGTGTGAGCACTCCAGCTAGTTTTCCCCAAATGCAGTCCTCTTCTGTCTGCTTTTGGACAAAGCCTCCTGTACCCCTGAGCCCACACTCTGAAGTGATTCTTTTATGCTTTCAGTAGCAAATATGCATAGAGGTAACACAGATAAATGTTTAATGCTGGAGTTCTGAAGTGAAATTGTATTCCGAGAGAGGTTCCACAACTCTTGCTAAATTATTGATCTGCTGAGCTGATGGTGTTATCCCAGCCAACTCATATCATACATTTTATCATTTCATTTTGTTTTACATATCGTGCAATCAGTTATTTGGTGAGGCTGTTTCTGGTTAAGCATCTTGCGCAAAAGGTACCACACCCTGCCTGAGATTCAAAGACAAAAGCTTTGTTTATAAACTCAGTTCCCTGAGCATTGTTTCACAAAGAGCAGTCCTGCTCTCTTTATCTTGAGGCAAACATAATGGAGAAAGGATGAGTTTTGGGCATCCTGGGGGAGCAGATTCTGAACTGAAGGTGAAGGTAAAAGATAACAGTAACCCCTCACGCCCCCCCCCAACCCCCAATGTGTCACCTGAAATGAATGGAAATGAGTTTATAGAAGACATCTTCCAAGAGGAAAGTAAACATTAACACATTAACATGTTAATACTTGTTTCCCCAGTTTGTGAATGTCGGATGGTGACTGTGTAGCTGTTTGACTTGCCGTGATGTCTGTTGCCATTGTTACATCAGTTGACAGCTGTTCATGTTACATTACATTACATTTAGCAGACGCTCTTATCCAGAGCGACGTACAACAAGTGCATCAGTTCAATGTTGCATAATTAAGCTTATAAGAGATCACACTTCTGTTATGGCTGCTAATAAAAGAAGCAATTTTTAAGGAAAATATATTTTTCCTAAGGTTATTAAAGGTCTCGGCTTCATTTGTTTTGCTTTAAGCTCTGCTGCGTGAGGAGCTACATCCTGTCAGGGCTGCCAGCTCAATTTGGTGACAGTTGTTTTTCCTCCAATAATAATAGGTAGGGTTGCCGTGACATCTCTGTCACTGATATTCTGTTCACAGAAGGAAGCGTGTAAAAAACGGAAAGAAAAACACACTGTCAGAAAATACTGGAACTACCCTCCCATCGCTATGTTGTTGCTGACAGTCGTAAGACTTAGAAATTGGTGAAGTCTGATGCAACTTGTCGTGAGAGATGTGGAACAATTTTGAAGTCTGTGCATGCATTATGGGCACCTGTCGTGTGTCAGAAAGATGCATCTTCCATGATTGAAGACAATGGTAAAAAATAATTCCTGAAACAAGTGTTATGAAGTGTGTCTGTCATACTGACAATGTTAGTTTATATCTGGGCTGATACTCAATTCAAACATAACAGAGCACAATGTCCTGTTGAATTCTATGTCCAATACATATTATATTAAGAATTACAAAAAAGTATACTGCTGTCAGACATGTAATTCACCTGTTGGCCACAAACAGTAGCACAAATACAGGATGTTTTTTTGGTATTTTGTAGCAGCAATGAGTAGTGTAAGTGCATGGTATGTTCGCTCTAATGATGGCAATTTCAAAACTTTTTTTCAGCACTCTGTAGATGGACTGGGGGCCAGGTCAGTTATTAGGAGGTGTGGATTGTCACAAACCACATATTTAAAACAAATAAATCTTGCATAAATCTGGTGTTAGTATAAATGCAACCCACCAGATTGTGATACCAAACACTAGGCATGAGAAAATTGGGAACTTGACAAAAACAAAATGCATTGAATATGTCACGGCAGGGGTGTCAAACTCTAGTCCTGGAGGTATCTGCTGGTTTTTGGGTGTGTTTCAACACAAGTGAATAAAATCATCAATTAGTGAGCAATTACACCTTCACCACACCTAGAATTCAATGCAGAAATCACACATAGATCAGCCATGCGCTGCCTGCATTGAAACATGGATACTGATGTGGATTCAGATGCACCTTTTTATCTGTGCCAGTGCTAAAGCTTGCTGACTGCATTTGAATCAAGGGCCCTTAGGCGTATGCTTTAAATGTGAATAGCAAATTTAAGTGAGAATTATCATTTATATTTAGGTCTTTGAAAGTAAAATATTGAGGACAAGGATACACACACTTGTATGCACATGTTTGCTTTGTGATGATACCGTTGCTGCTTTAATGTGACACGATGCTTTGGATGCAAAAACTGTAATAATTGTGACCTTGTTTATCCTCCCGGGTATAAATCTTTTCCCTTGGTTATTTGTAATTCAGTTCTGTCCTCTGCATAAGGAAGTGCATTGCATTAACCTTACAGTGCAGTGCACTGTGACCTAACTACAGCACCCCTTACTTCGCATAACAGAAGGAATGACACTGCACATTAACTGAGTTATTGTGTTTGTAAGCTTAATGAAACATGTGCAGTTTCATATTGCTTTTCCATGTGATTTATTTATTATGTTTTTATTTTTTTATTTTTTTGGCTAATGGTGTCAGTGAAGTGCCATTTATTTGGACTTCTTTCTGAAAAAACACAGCGTAACTAAACACAGCATAATGCGGTCTGAGAATGGAGAAATGGCTTTTTTACTATTATTTCATAAATAGTATTTTATCTGCTTTTCTGTGCTTTGTTTTGTTTTCTGCAGAGTCCTATTCAGGGTTCAAACAATAGTGAGGGCTTTTTCCTCCACATACAATGTACCTGCAGCAGCCATTTTCGGATAAAGATCACCCTCTGGTGGACTTTTGAGAAACTGTCTCGGTCAGTAATTACTGTATGCTCATGACTAAACAATTAATCTAAATTTTGTTTGCTGAGAAATTTATTTTACAGTTCACATCCCACATCCCGCATCAATATGCATTAAGTGTTTAAATTAAACGGTAAACTGATCTGTGCATTACCATGCAAGATGCTGTAGGAAATCAGTGTGGATGTCACTTCCCTCCCCTTTGCTCATATTTGGCTAGTGTAAAATAAACTCTCATCCTCCACAGTAGATGATCACAAGAGAGGGTACACCGACTTACAAACCAAGCACACGTGAACAAGTTGAAATTTGCTGATTGCAATGCACTCACTCCTTGGCAGTAAATTGAAGTAAAGTTTACTTTAAAATGTATCAAAAGGAAGGTCTGTGTTTTGCTGTGGGTCATTAATGCAATGGAATGGAATTCCACCCAGCAGCCTGGGAGGGAGAGAGCTGGCACAGATTTGGAGGCATGCAGGAGGACCAAATCCCCCCAGCAGCTGCACACCAGCCGAAGGTCAGAGCGCCAGGCACAAACGACTGCAGCGGGGACGTGAAATGTAATCAATTCTAACATTTCAAGGGAAAATGATCTGAATGAGCGGCTCAAAGGAAGACAGATGAGTGTGTACCGTTGCAATCATTAGATCAATAATATGCATAGCCTAAAGGACAAAGCAAAGCCACTAAGTTTGAAATCAATGAGCTTAAAGACTGTTGCAATAAATGATTTGTTTTTCGCATTGAAAATTCATAGAAGATAGTGGGAAAACAATCCAAAGCACTGTGCTGATGCTTGTTTTGTATGATAATAAGCATGTGATTAATTATGTTCGAAGCTTCATTTCATCACACAACCACTTCATTGTCTTGGTTGGATCAAACCGTGACCTCCCAATTCTTAATGCTCCAGGCTAACCACTCACTTATTCATATGGCCTACCTCACATACACCACTTACTGAGTCTAATTTTAGTCAGTTTAGTATAGCTTGTACTACCCTAAACCTCACCACCGAAATAAATTTCTTCCTATGCCTCCTGTGAACCTGTATTTAATACATGTTGATTGGGTATGCTAACAGGTGTGACCCAATTAACCAATTAACCAATTAAATCTGTTAACATCCTATTATCTATTTAAGTGGCTCTCTGTTCGGCAATAGCATTATGTATGCTGGTTCTTGCTCCAACAACAATTTCACTCCCAGAGTTTTTTAACAAGCTGTTCATTTTTTTTTTGAACTACACTCTTCATATTTAGAGGAACCATTTGCCTTCTTCAGCCACAATACATCAGAAATAGCTATGCATGCCATGAAGACTAAAGGTCTCACATTCACATTGTGTTATATTGTAAATGATTAAATGAATAGAGGTAAAAATGTTTTAACTAATTAAATTCAAATTAAACATGGATGAATCAATATCCTCCTAATTTGTGAAAGTGTGACACGTGGCCACTAAAACTAACCATTTGACAGATTAGGAAGAATTCAAAGGCAAAGCAAATGACAACAAGCCAATCAAAGTTTAAGTTTACGGGAAATATATATACATATATGAAAGAACATGTGTTCACATGGTTAACAACCTTAATTATGAGGCTCATGATTCACCTCAGTCTTTGATTTTATTGGTTAAAAAATATTGCAACCTTGTTTTCAATAAGCACAATGTGAACATGGGATTTATTCATGGCATGCATACCTATTTCTGACATAATGTCGCTTCAGAGGGAAAATAAATATGAAAACCATTTAACTGAAAAAATGAATTATTAAAATGATGGTATTGCACTTATGGTTAGAATTATTAAAATTATGGTATTGCACTTATGGTTAGAATGATCAGCATAAACAGTGGTACTCCAGAACCGAGCTTGAAAACCACAGTACTAGAAATAAATGTATTTCAACAGAGGAAGAGATGCATGTTCAAATTACTGTGTGCAAAGATTTAGCTTGGATATTGCATTTTATTTTTATTTCACACATACAGGTTAATACATTTATTTGAGCAGGACAAAATCTTCATCTTCAAAAAAGAAAAAAATATATAAGTAATTCCTTGTAATTGCATAAAAAATAGCAACATTTGCAACAGAGATACTGTTTGACCTGACAGCCAAGTTTTTTGGAATCTATGAGGCATTGGAAAAGTAATGCTTTGAGCTGATTTATTGGCTTGACTAGGAATAACATCTCAGACAAGTGCAACGTACATCCTGTTCTTGTGTGACCTGAGTTATTGAACAGAAATCTTTATGTCAGTTCATTCCCAAAGCCATAAAGAGCTGAACATCCAATTCCCAGTCAAATAAGAACACCCATTAGGACTGCAATGTGGTGGGCAGAATTATGGACTTTTTTGTGTTTGAGAAGCAGAAGTCCATTCAAACAGTTCTGCAGTAATGTTATTTGAATTGTCTACTTATTCATTTTGAAATTGAGCTGTGAAAAAGTGTCTTTGAAGGCAGTGCACTTTAGAGATGGCTGTCATGAAGAGGTGCCTGATTCTATTGTAAGCCAGCACTTCATTTATCAAATAAAGCAGTAGACTGTACAGGTAATGCAGCTCACCTGGTTTTGCTGAGTGAAGAGAGTGAAGATGAAAACAAATCCCAACTTATTGTCCTGGCCCAGGGTTGGGGACCCCAGCTGCAGACAATAGCCATCTGAGACCATCATCAGCACTAATATAGTCTTAATATAGAAGATAGGCGGCAGCATGTAAGCTAGAGTTCAACACCAGTGCTAAATCAGTGCACACCACACACACACACACACACAGACACGGACACGGACATAGACAGGAACACATGCACAAATACAATTTTAGAAATCTCTGTCCTATCTGAATTTGGCTCTAAATTTACTTTCACCTGCTCACTCTTAGCTTGTCTTGTCATACATTGAAAGGTATAAAATTCCTCAATGCCTTGTGATCCCCTGAGACAAAGTAGCATAAGTGCGCTGAGCTATAAATTGTGCTGAAGGCAGGGATTTCAGACAGAACATTACCACCAGTGAAGTTGGAGGGGTTTGGGTTTGGAAAGGGGGGGGTGGGGGTGCGGGTACTGGCTGGGGCACGTTGCTCCTGGCTGTTAAATGAGCCTGTGTGATCGGAGCACACAAAGGTGGGCCGGGCGGTATTCTGCTGCTTTGATATGATAATCTGAGCAAACTGCCCGTGACAAAGGGGGCCAACGAACCTGCCATCTTTACGTGAGGAGAAAAAGGCCAACTCCACCTGACAGCTACAAATGAGCTTCGCTTGCGCTGTGCTCTTTCAGCGATCTCCCCGCACCACCTCCCCCTCGCCGTCTCCGATGCCGAAGCGCCTCCGGCCACAAACGTGTGACAGGCGGCGGGATTGGAGAAGTGCGGACGGACACGCTTTTTGCGGTGAACTCGTGGAAACACTGCAGCGATGACGGAGGCGAGGCGTCGGAATATGACAGTTCTCACATCGACCCGAGTGCAGCCAGTATCCGGGCCAAGCGGCTAGAGGGTTGGTAACAGTATAAACCCTCACAGGCGGTAATGTGTGGGACTGTCAGTCCTAATGAGCGCTCAAAAGCAACACTGGCTGCTCGCTCAGGCAAAACAGAGTGGGCGAGGAGCTTGAAAAAACTTTGCGGGCAGTTGGTGGCGATGATTCAGTGGCCCGATGAAGACTGGCACTTCACTGACAGTTCTACTGAGAAAATAAAAACTGTCAGTGACGTTTTTTTATGAAATTAGTTTTTGCTGAGGAAAAAGGTAGAAACAGCAGACTAGTCTCATAAAACTGCTGTTAAATATTCAGGCTGTGTAACCTTCTTGCATTGCCTTTATGATCGATCAGGTTGTTTTGCTCTGAAAGGTCACAGACAGATGTGTTTTAGAAGTGAAGAGGGAGTAAGAGACTTTTCCAAGCAAGGCTTGGTGAAATTCAATATATTACCTAATTTAAATAGTTTAACAGTTTCTCTTACAGACAATGTCAATGCTACAATAACATTGTAATGAGTAACATTAAGACTGACTAACAAGGCCAACCACACCAGGAATGGTCTGATGTAACACATGGTGTAAAGCAATTGTTTACACTGGTGACTATCCAGGACCTCAGGCACAGTAGCCCAATTAAACCAGATCCGCTCCAGAATCTGCTCTCAGTGTAAGACAAAACCCAATTCAGCTGATAAAAAGTTATTTTGCATAGCTCCAGACATGTATGACAAGCCATAAAGGGAATTAAGCAGAAACACTATCATGCACAGTAACCAGGCCAAAAATGACATGCCTTTCCTCTACACCCACCACAAATCGACAGGAAAATGGCTTTACTAATATGGATGCAGTCATGTGCTTCGCTCTGTCAGTAATGTTGGAAATAGCAGTGAAATGTTTCTGTTCATGACAATTACCCCACTGAGGTATTGTACAAGACGACGAGTGCAATTAAGTGGGAAATATAGTTTTATTAAAAATGTTTTTAAATTTTATATTTCCCTTATGTTGTGCTATTTTTACATCATTAGGACACTATTATCCATGTTTCAGATATAGACGCATAGGTATGTCAATGTCAGGCACAACTAGTCTCAGAATGTATACACACAGTAATAAATTACATTTTTCACTTCAAAATGACAGAGGAGTGAAAATGACTAGAATATAACACATTCTTACCAATAATTGTATCAAATATGGAGTGCATCAAAGAAAATCATAAAATTAAAATTTGAGCATTCCCTTTAGTGTCTATTTCAAATTCTCCCCATCCATAAAAGATGAAAACACTTTTCATTAGTCCATAAAAGGAGGTTTCAATTTTTATTCTTATGTAGAGCAGTTTTACATTTGAGCAATTCATGTTCACCAAATGGACAAGGTTTTTCAGAGTACAGCTGTTTATCATAGCTATTAATGTTGCAATGCGATGGCAATACACTGCCAGTGAGGAAAGCTGCCATGTCAAACTGTGATATTGGCCAGAAGCCCCTGAACCAGAGCAAACTCCATAAATTATCACTGGGACTAGCTAGACATGTCCAGTCCTACAATCCTGCTTCTCCATGCCTGTCTGAATCTCTCCCATTTCCAAATTTGAGGGGGTAGAGGGAGAAATGGAATCACCATATTGGGTACGATTTGAGCAGAACATCCAGTTCCCTTACTCACCGTGGGAGCCATAGGCTGTCAGAACTGCCTCCAGTTTGGACCGTGCAGGAGAACATGGGACTGTTACCATCTACAATATTCACACAGGTTCCAGTCTCTTTCCCGTTCTTCCCTCAGGGCTCACCTGACGTGCTCTGGAAAGTCTTGTTCCCTTTTATTTCTTCCTGTGAATTTCATGGTTCTGCTATAGAAGCAGGAATTACAGGAACACAACGAGCTTGTCCACAGAAGCCACTGATACCAAACACACAGTGGGAGAAGGGAGTGGGGGAGGAGGCAAGTCAAAGGATTCTGGCACTGTAGCCAGTTGCTATTTTAAAAGGCACTAAGAGTGGTCCAAAGAGAGTAGGCAAGAACACACAGGAAAAGGTCTGGACACATCAAGCCTTTCTGAATAAGCCTGTGACCACATGTATGCTTGGTCAGTCCAGGTAAACACCCTCAGGTAGTCCCCAGATTCCTGGAGAATAGTCTGAAGTGAGCCAAGCATGCAAGCACCACTCCTATTCCTGTGGTATAAAAATATTCCTTTGGATAATGTGAATCAAAGCAAAAGTCTGTCAGAGACCATCCCACTAACCATCGCCCCCTCCACCAGCTGTCACTCATCACTCATCTCCCTCGAACCCTGACATCCCTCTGTGTTAATAAAGACAAGAAGATTAATCTGCGCCACCTGCACTGTCAAATAGGAATGATATGGACTCTGTCCTTGGTTACGGACAAAGGAAGACAGCTTTACATCCAAGTTCATCCATAGAATTCACCAGCCAAGCAAAGGACCACACATAACTGTAAACATTATTACTGCTGGCTGGGCACAGGAAATGCAATCATTTAAAACAAACAACTGAACACACAAATACTCATGTGATTGTAACCTACACTTGAATGTGTAGGTTTGCTTGCCCCAAAGCAAAAACCAGCAATAATATGCAGGGGCCAGGGAGCATAAGTGCATGTGATAACTGTGATTATAACAAGTAGTAGTTTGAAGTGATGCATGGGTAACAAATAATTTAAATCTATTAAGATGTGTTCACTTACATCTCATAAAGAGCTCACAAGGGCAAGCAAGTATGGCCTAAGTTAATGCTTCAATGCGTATTGATGTCTATATATATATATATATATATATATATACAACAATACAAATATATATTTCAAATAGACATCAACAAGAATGTACGTGGACTTCCTTAAAATTCTCACAATGGCTTAAAAACAGATGGTCACCATCTCAAGATGTATTAAACAAGGACAATGATAACATATTTACATAATAAGTATCTTGCAGTATGTTATAATACTGTATTTCCAGTCAAGGGACAATAACTGATTGTTTACACAAGGAAACCAATAGCCATAATCATTTGCCTTTTTTACCCACTTATCAGTTATCAAGTACTCCAGGACAAAGACTGTTCTCCTGCAAAGTGATCCCAAATCCAGTTAGGGCCATCAGACACACATTGCTCTGCTGTGTTTTCATAGCTCCAGTCAGCACAGTCCCGAACTCGAGCATCAGCCCAATCGCAAGTGGGAGGCCGGTCGGACAAGGCTACTGCTTCTTGAGGGAGCAGGACTTGCAACACTGTTGCCCATAAAACTTATGGTTGCACACGCCATGTTGGGGAACCAAGTGGCACCAGCTGAAGGAGTCAATGCAAGGCTGTTCATCTAGGAGACATAAATACCCAAAAATCACAATTAGATTCAGCTGTTCATTTTTTTTTTTTCCAAACAAAGGCAATGTCTCCAGCTACACTAACATACAAGACTCTGGGGCAGCAGAAAGAAACAAAACCTACAACAGGGCCAGATCATTAACAAAAAAGGAATTAAAAAAATGTCCCAGACCACCCCCTCATGTGATGAGCAGAGCTGTAGTCAGCTTGGGTAAAGGAAATGGGAACCTGTGTGTGTGTGTTAGTGGAGTTTTTTTAGCCTAGGTGCCCAGAAACTGTTTAAACCAGCCCTGTGAACATAAATAATAGTGCCACTTTTTGTCACTCTTAAGATGTACAGATGCTAATTTAGAACAAATTATTTCACAGCTTTCATAATTTGCCTGTACAGCAGACACACTGTTAGAGTAAATGTGTACCGAATTTAAACAGTGTAGCTGTGCAGGACTGCAGCACTGTAACACATGACTGGTAGGGCTCAGAGAGAGAAGTGAACAGGGTTCATAGCTCTGTACTCTACCTGTCAGGGCCGGGGTGGGAGCGGGGCAGAAGTGGGTGTTACAGGCCCGGGAGGCGACAGGTCTGTGGTGGGGCAGGCATCCTGCCATGGGCCGCCCCTGTCTCAGACACTGGACACTGCGCGTCTGTACCCCTCCCCCACAGGAAACTGAGCACTGCCAAACAGAGAGACCGAGACAGGGTGAAGGTGTGTGTGTGTGAGAGAGAGAGAGAGAATGACAAAAATGAGATAGAAAGAGAGAGGGAGGGAGAGAGAGAGAGAGAAAGACAAAAGTGAGATAGAAAGAGAGGGAGGGGGAGAGAGAGAGAGAGAGAGTGAAACAGAGAGAGCATGTACCTGCTGCCATGGTGAAGAGTACCACCCCAGCACCATGGCGCTGGCTGTCCTGCCCGGTGTGGGCTGGGGCTGGGGCTGGGGCTGGGGTTCGGGGCAGGCCCCCCTGCTGCAGGTCTGCAGGAGCTCCAGCGTGGGCTTGGCCAGTGTCCTGCACCTCCTCGGCGGGAACTCGGTGTACTGGCCCTGGGGTCCCCTCTCTCCACAGCGCAGCTCCCTCTTCTGCACGCTGAGCCCGCAGGACGAGGAGCACTGCAGGGAAAGCACCCATCAGCCATTTTGCCAGCTCAGGCAAGCTCACTGTCCTCCCAGGGAGCATTAATATTGCTCCATGTAAAAACACAAAGGAGGGGCGTGACTGATTTTAACGTCTGTGCAAATAAGAATGGCTAAACACCACCATCGTGTTGGCATGCCATTCTCCTGTTTTAGAGCGGTGTCAGCACTTTGGGGTGAGTTGAGTCAGTGGTAAGCCAGCTTGGAGACTGCGGTCTGTGAATGGTCTGTCCAAACCCATGCGGTGGTTAACCTGCAGCGCGAGTATGCACACGTGTCCTCACCTCACCCCAGGGCGTGGCCAGCCACTCTAGCCTGTCGTTCCTGGGGCAGCGGCGCACCACGCAGGTCTCCTGGGACGGGGGCCGAGGGCTGGGCTTGCACACGCTGTCTGGCAGGGTCATGACTTTGGCCCCTGGGTCAGTGCTTCTGCAGAACACACTGCGCTTCCTCAGACCCCGCCCACAGGTCTTAGAACACTGCAAGCACACACACACACAGACACTCTCAATATGAACACTGCAAGTACAGACACACAGAGACACTCTCAATATGAACACTGCAAGTACAGACACACAGAGACACTCAATATGAACACTGCAAGTACAGACACACAGATACACTTTCAATATGAACAATATGAGAGTACACAGGTCGCACTGAGCTCAGTGTCAAGTGTGGCTGTAAATCAACAAGCTGTCTGTACCCAGTTATGATGTCACATTCTGTCAAAAGCACTTACTTAATACAGTATCAAACAGATCTACCGTAACTGTAATGTCTGGCTGGATTTTCTGTTTTTTTTTTTGACAAAGTAGAACAATAGGCCTGTATGATTACATTGTTTTATTACAGTTTCCTCTTCCAGTGCTGCTAAGAACATAGACCTATGTTTTTCAAAGTGGACTGTATGCATCACATGCTACTTTTCAACACTAAATTATGTAAGATTGTTTCTTTACTCACACATCCAAGGGGAATGGGAAAGAAAAACCTTTTAAAAGAGGCCAAAAATGAGGACAATAGAATGAGGACATGATTTATTTTGTACTGTGAGGCAGAAGTGAAGACATCAGCCTCTTAATTGAACAAGGTTAAAATGTAATACAACGCTAGGTGGCACAATTATGAGGGGAAAAAACTTCTGAAAGGCAACATAACAGTCTTTTCTATTCTGCGCCATCTCGTATCATTCTCCATTTCTGTCTTACAGTACAAGATTCTCACATATTCTCTGTGTCAGACTGATATGTTGACTATGCTGACTGGGCAGAAAGAAAATAACCACTGCCATAAATGTATTGGTTAAGACACCCATTTAAAAACAAGCCTCTTTAAATTCTATTTGAGGACAGGCTTTCCAGGAAAACTGAAATAACAGGGAAAAAAATAACAGCATTTATTAAAGCCAGTATTTTCCATAAAATGGGTAACAGTCACTGAACTAAAAATGAAAATTTTCACTCTCACTTGAAAATCTTAACTGACATACTGGCAAATATAGGCTCATGAAATCACAGAAAACCTATACAATCCTACAGAGGTGAGTAACAGACAACTTTGGTTGACACTAAAATATTGTTGAGATGTAGAAATAACCAGTCAAAACCTGTGTACTCAATCTGAACTCAATCTGCAATATTAAATACACACAGCCTACAGTCTTCCCTTTTTATGATAAAGGAGGGAAATGCCACTGTCTAGACATTGAATGCTGGAAGTGATGTCATTTGAAGGTGCATGAGTGTTACTGGTGATGGATGAACTTTCCATGGAATCGCTGTGACAGTTCTTGTCATGCCTGACACAGATTAATGACAGTGCCACACTTGGAAGTGCCACACACAGCTCACACTGTCAGAGCCCGAGCACCAACTGTGCAAATCAAGAGAGTCAAGAGCGCTCGGAAGTGTGAGGTCACAGACTACCCTCAGGACGTCAGCTCTGCAATGGCAGTCCTGTGCAATGCTCGGCCAGCCTTTCTAACATGGAATCTGTTCGCAATTCAAAGTCATTTAAATGCATTAAATTGAAGGTGTTAACATGGAACCATTGAAAGGCATACATCCCATTTGTTTCATTTTTTTCTTGATTCCCAGTATAAGAAAATACTGCTACAGATTGTACAGACTTGTTAGACTGTACAGCCTGAAAGAGAACACAAGGTTTCATATGCAAAACACTAAAATATGTGACTATTTAATTAAGTCTTGAAATTCATCAGTAATCCAGCAGAGGGCAGTGTAGTTGTTATTTCTTTTTGGCAGTGAATCAGTTTTGGAGTGCTTTATTAAATGTAGTACTTCATGCTTAAAACATAGAACATCTTCATTCATCGCTGATAGAGCTGAGTTACAGTTCATTGAGAGCTACAGCACAATGCAGGTCATCACATGCGTCTTGTCTGCCCCATGTTCAATGTTCGTATGTGCACATTGGTAACCCCACCAAAAGTGTCTGTATTTGAGTGCAGAGCTAGTATGAGTGGGTTAAATTACACATAAAATACGGCAGCAAATCTTATTAATGCGCCCAACCCATGTCGATGCAAGGGCCTTTATTGCCTTTATTTCCATTTATCATGGAAAAACAATATTGGGCACTAAAGGAGATGTTCGTCTAAAAAAACAAGCAACTACTCTCGTACCCAACTGTATAGGTGTTCTTGTTGTCACCTGTTGAAATATACCCTGTACCCTAGTATGAGCAACGTGTTAGTCTATAGCCTGATTCAACCTGTTTGTAATGTAGGAAGACCTCAGCTTCAGGACAGGGAAGCACTGAAGCTGAAGAGTGAGGATGGTGCTGCAGCAGAGAGCTTACCTGTGACCAGGCCCCTGAGCTCCACTCCGGTGGGCAGGCCTGAACGGCACAGGCCTGCACCTGGGATGGAGCGGCGACGGGGCACAGGGAGTGCACCACCGCCTCCTCCCGCTGGTACGTCACCCGGCGCAGGCACCGGACCGGGCGTGTCTGCTGGCCGCCCCCGCAGGTGCGACTACACGCCCCCCATTCCCCAGTGACCCAGCTGTGGGGAGAGAGAGGCAGAGAGAGAGAGAGAGAGAGAGAAAGAGAGAGGCAGAGAGACAGAGAGAGAGCGAGAGAGAGAGAGAGAGAGAGAGAGAGAGAGAGAGAGAGAGAGAGAGAGAGAGAGAGAGTGAGAGAGAGAGAGAGAGAGAGAGAGAGAGAGAGAGAGAGAGAGAGAGAGAGAGAGAGAGAGAGAGAGAGAGAGAGGCACGAGTTAGTCACTCCTTCAGCTGCACAGATGGAAGCATGCTCCAAATTTCACTCACCAGATTGAGGCAAAAGCAGCGCAGTCTGCAGCTATGCTATTGACACAGCTATGTCAATCTGCCTTCTCTTGCCAAATGGATAATGCAGAACAGGAAAACTACATTGCTGATGTCAAAGATCCAGTAGGGGGGGCACTCATTTCACCATACGCAATGCCCCAGAGGGGCTAATCAGGATAGTTACTATTTATTTTTTTTACTTAGTATGAAATGTGCTCTGCCTTTAAATGCAGAACAGAGCTACAGAACTCTGCTAACATGTTACCCTTGATGCAATTTATTATTATCTGTTTGGTTAGCAGATCCCCTTACTGTGTGTCATTTTACATGTTACCCATTCATAACATATGGCTAGATATTTTAATTAATATTTTGACGTTTAATTAGTGTGCTCTGGAGTACAGCAGTACTCCTATTTTGAACTAAACTGCCAACCTTTTGGTTATAAGCCCATTCCTTTACGCACTGTACTGTGCAATGGGATTTTTAGCATTATTAGATCCCATTGCACTTACTAACTAGTAGTTGCTAATCCTAGTTTAAAAGGATGGCACCAGTTTGATTGCCTGATGTCCCCATACAGTTGAGTGGCCACACAAGCCCTTCTTGCTGCCCATCATAAAAAAGGATAAACATGATTTTTTTTTCAGTGTGTCTTAAGCATAGGTAATTTGAAAAGCCATTAATCTGTTGGCTCTCAGGAAGTATCCTACCTGCTCTGTGCAAAGCACTTGAGGGAAAGACTTCTTTTTTCCCTTCATACCAGCTTGAATCATCAGATTATCTGAAATTCTTTTTCCCCCTTTTCAGCAGCTTGTCTGCTGCACAGCACAAATCACTAATCAGCATCCTGAATCCGGTTTATTCTAGGGATTTACACACACTCAAATCTCTCTCTCCATTACACATCAGTGCAAATCACACACACACACACACACACACACACAGCAAATTCATCAGAAATTGTATAATGTGCAGTAATTAAAGCTGCGATCAAAGGGTGTGATTTTCGATTTATTGTCGAAACCCTTCCAGCAGTTTCGCTCTTGGATTTGGCCCAAAAGGCTTGCTCTTGTCACAGAAAATAAGCCTTGCCAGGTGTTGCTGAACTGAACCAGAAATAAGCGTAGGTGAGACATGAAGCTCTCTCACTAATTCCCCACATGCTGAGCGGCCCAATCCCACATGCGTGTCCTCCTTCTGACTCAACGGCCCGACCGCGGTATGCCTGAATTGCACTCGCTCCCACTCGGCTATTAAGATAGCTGCATGGAATCTGGGTATTTGGGAGTCACTCTTGGACTGAGATAAAAGCTTCTTCAAAAATAGAGGTTGTTTTGGGCCGGGGAGATTATCGTAAATGAGTGGCCTGACAATGGTGCGGTGAAGACGGCAGCCATCTGACACGGGTGGAGCTAGGGGTTGAGTTTTTGGCCCTGGCAACACCCCACCGCCCCTGCTGCCCACTCCGGGACCTGTGTCGAGACATTGTCTATTTATATCCCAACTCCTTTTCAAATTGTTTGACAAATTGGAGGGAAAATGCTGAACTGTAATTTGAGGGGGGAAACGTGAACCACGCAGCGTTGGCCAGAAGCAGATAAACTCGACAGGCCAAATGCAGCCCAAGGAAAAGGTTTATTTTTTATCATCGTGCAAATAAAAATATGTCCGTTGTAAATCAGTAATCACTCACTGCTTCACTGCAAACCATTGTCAGGCATGCTGTAATTTACCATTTTGAAATCTTTTGACAATTTAAATATTTCAAGCTATACAATTAGGGAACCATATCTACGGAATATTAAAAAGTGGCCCCTTGGTGGTTTAGCCTGGGCTGGGCCCGACAGTCATCTGCTCAGCCTTAGCTTTCTCATTAATCCACAGCAGTGGGACACAACTGGTTATGTCCCATCATGGGAAGCGTGACGTTAAGACCAGACAGGGTTCCTCAGGTTACTGTTGCATCAGTTCCTCCAAACAACATGCCTAGAGCCCACAAGCTACCAGCTGAGCTCAGACTGAAATATACTTTCCTGATTAACCCTACAGCAGCTCTCTCCTCGTCCGCCGCTATGCTCCCTGCACAGGCGCGGGTTGCTTTAAAGGCAGCCTCCACGCATGAGCCTGTGTATTGCATCAGTTCCAAAGCACTCCTCCTGACATGTTATATAACAGTTGGCATGCTGAGGTGGAGTAGTGAGCAGCTGACCTCTGAAGTTGATGGGATGGGTTTGGGTTTGCTATACCTGCAGTTATTCAACAAAGTCACAAACCAATGAAATAGGTCAAAGCCAAAATGGTAGATCCTAGCCACACACAAATTTACCCAGTGAGACTGAGCAACATAAAATCCCTGGCAATGAATGTTTGTTCTTCCTTTCTGATACATCAACAGCCTGGAAATGTAACTACTTGTTTATTATTCTTCTTTTTCATCATAACAAAGCTCCCACCCTCATATTTCTCCGGCACGGTTTGTTCCATGTATTGTAGCCACACTGGAAGGCCTAGGTAAGTGATTCTGCAGCTGCAGCCAGTTTACAGCCCCATTCTGTTTAGGGAAAACCTCTGCGTGGAGGAACCGGGGCACTGCAAAACTCTTTAAATGTGAACATCCATCTTTTTGGTGGCATTCTGGAGGTGGAGATAGAGTTGGCCCGTCCCCGTGCCGTTTGATC
Source organism: Anguilla anguilla (assembly GCF_013347855.1). NCBI lineage: Eukaryota > Metazoa > Chordata > Actinopteri > Anguilliformes > Anguillidae > Anguilla > Anguilla anguilla. The sequence continues at coordinate 20,745,272 of NC_049216.1, read as the reverse complement.
TCCAGCGTTCCACGTTACACGGAAGCCTGTGGCCCTTACAAACGAGCATGCAGCGTCTGGCCAGAGCCGAGCTGTGGATTCCTGGCCGGCTAGACGAACCTGGCCCCATGGGAACTGAAGTTCTTTTGCTATAATAAAACATGGACAGCCCTGTCATCACTACATATATTTGTTGGAAAGATAAGCAAGTTTTTTTTTTTTCGTCTTTCGATCCACTTTCTATTCTTTTTGCATGTTTTTGAATGCATGCCCACTGAGGTTTTGGAGGTGGTTTTAAAGAGTTATTTTTCTTCCTCCGTCCCCCTCACTAAATTTTTTATCATCCATAAATCCAAGCACTTAATCCGAACAAAAGCAGGCTGACAATTTCGGGGATCTAGTGCTGATGTGGAAGGCTCTTCTAGAGTATATGTTAGTGTTATTTGAAAAGACGGCACGTTTCCTCTCAAGCTTGAGCACAATCCTGCGATCCAAGAAATCTCTGAGCAGGAATAAAATATAAATTTAGCAGTAAAGCACAGAGTTCTGTTTGAATGGATAGTACTATGTCAAAATGATATTATATTTGTTTGGTTTTCTCATGAAAAAGGCCTTTTATGACCTTACCAGACTATCTGCAGTAGTTGCAGAGTTGAGGAAAACATATATTATAAAATAATGAGACAGGCATGTTGATTTCAGGAGGGTAATCAAAGTAGTAATCACTCCTATTACTACCAGAGGAAAGCGTAAATGATTGATTGGCTTTTGATCTACCAGAACGATAATAATATAGCTTCAATTACAGAGGATATAATGCCAGTTCAATAACAGTGGCGATGTAACAAGTTCCTTCCAGTATTGGGCTATTTAAAATAATCCAATTTCTTTCAAGATTTGTCAGGCTTTAAATAAAATAAATAAAATGTATTGTTATTTTCTTTTAGAGAATAGTCATATGGACTTCATTTCCTATCTGCAAGTAACCATGGCATTCCATGCAGACACGACAAGCATCAGCTTGCCAGCTCCGTGACAGTTGTAGACTTTAGTAGAACACAAGTGCATTGCTGTTAATGTCAAGCTGTAAGCTGTGCTTCAATAAACTGCCATCACAAAAGAGCTAACAATAAACCACTGACTGCAGAGCATATTGAAACATATTCAGTTGTCTGTAAACATTTGATAACAGCGCTTTGCATGGCTTCTGTACTTTGTTGCCCTAGCTGTGTTCATGCACTCAAACCCTGGCAGTCCCGCTGGACCATTCTCCTGCATGCCTGCTTTTATGACAACCAGTGAATGTCCATTTACTGGTCTGTAATGGCTCTTAAACATACACTTCCCCAGTCTACTGGATGTCACTTTAATGAGATGGCCAGTGTTAATTGAATTGCTTTCTTTGTGTGCGTGCCTCTGTGTGTGTGCACATGCACCTGTGTGTATATGTGTGCATGTGCCTGTGTGTGTACATGTGTATGTGTATGCACACACGTGTGTGTGGGAGTAGGAGGCTCTACATCTCTTTACATGCTTTTCTTCCCTCTCCACAGTGACTACCATCGCAGGCTGCTCTTGTCTGGAGGCCATGCTAATCCTGTTTGGTTTGGGAATAAAGGGAGTGCAGCCGAGACCTGTGGCAAGTATCCGTGGAGGAGGCTCCAGAGAGGTCCATGCCCACAGCAAAGTGCCCACAATGACTGCCAGACAAAGTGCAGGGGGTTCTGGGCCACTGATCTTAAATGAGCTAACCACTACAGCAGTGCACATGGATAAGGGGGCAGCACACGCACGCGCTGAGGTTCACAATACTAACACTTAACCACACACTTAAACACATAATCAGGGTTAAATATACAAACACACACTCAAATGAAAACAAATTCACAAACACACATACACGTACAGTATAGCCTATGTTACAAATATGCACAAGCATGCACACATATTGTAGCTAGCACAGCTAGCAATCGAGCGTGTGTGATCTGTGGTTTTTGTTTTATCATGAATGTCTTCCCACAATGGGCTGGTTACGCACATATACTAATGTCAGACTCACACAACCGCATAAATAAGTATGTTAATGTACGTGAATGCGCACAGACACATGCACTTGCACACAGACACTCAAGTATACAAATACAAATACATACATACATACATACACATGCATATACACTCATGTACACAAATGCACACATAGACACGTGTGCACACTCACAGACACAGAAACACACAAACACACACACGCATACACTCAGGCCTGGCAGAAGTCTTGATGAAAGAAAGGCTATGTACTGTCAATAGAAGACTTACACACAAAGCTGCTTCCCTGTCTGCCACATGGGCTAGCCCGCAGCAGTAAGCTGTATGCGAGCGGCCGGCAAGGAGATGGGAAGTAGGCATGCATGGAGTACTTCACAAGATGCATCAACACACACACATGCACGCATGCGCACACACGCACACAGCCACTCACACACACACACACACAAACACACACACACAAACACGCACATGCACTGCATTATGGAATGAGCCTGAGAAGAGGTTTAATTCTCTGGGATCTCCAGCTGAGCAGTGGAAAAGTGAGGTGCAGTGTAAGGGGACTCTGACTCACTAGGCAGGGCAGGGCTGTGTATTGCAGAGGACAGATCCCACTACAGGCCTTGTCTGAGGATTGCAGAGAGTAGAGTTGACTTGCATTCGTTGGTCTTGTAAACATACAGCTTTAGTTGATATCCGACCTGAGAGGGGGAAAGGAATGGGATATATACATATAAAACATCATATTGTTCCTTTGAAAGCAGTTTTTTGGTCATGTGGATGGATGCGACACAAATGGGAACGGAACCACAAAAGCTCCAGACAAGGATACCCGCTCAACCGTATCTGCATCCCAGTTTTCAGCAGCACTCGTGATGCATAGGCCAGCAGTATATGCTCTATAGGCCTTTCACAAAGGCTCTATACAAGCCAGTATACTGGTGGCCTACTGTGGCCCAGGCGAGGAGTTTCACAAGGGGCACAGCACGGAAATAAGAATCCCGACAATCGCCACAGTGCCATCACAAAATGCCAGGAGAGGGGGGGTGCAGTGATTGGTGGGTCTGCCCCAGTCTTTCACTCCTCACAAAGGCGCTTTATTAAGCGCGGGCCCACACTATGGCCCCCACCCGTGCGCTTATAAAGCTCCCGTCAGCTGACTCTGCTCACCTCCGGCGCATGGTGCCGAGCAGTCGGACCGCACCACCCCCCAGGTGTAGTTTGGCTTCTTTTCACTCCAGGGCAGGGTGTACTCCCAAGCCACGCCCGGATTCTTCCCCTGCAGCAGGATCTGGAGGGCAGGAGGAAGGAGGGAGAGAATGAGGCTGCAGGCCAGGTCTGTTAACTCTGTACTGGGTTCAACAGTGTACTTTCAGTTTTAGAACATACACACACACACACTCACAACAGCTATAAGATGGCTGAAAAATAAAACATAAGCGCCTTTACATCTCTATGATGAGATATACTTTCTGAGAGGTAAATGATCCACTGTCTCTATTGACGCAGTATGAGTCCATTATATTACATTCAAAAAACAAATTACTGGTATTGTATCAACTCAAAAACAAACTTTTGTTTTGCGTTTATAATAATTGCCATAGTGTGATCTACCTGTGTAACCTTTGAATTCAGTGCTATAGAGTGTACTTTTGTTCTCTTTTGAAGAGTGCATCATTAAGTACTACACATTGTATGTATGGGTAAGGACGTTAGAGTAATAAAGAGAACAAAGTGCATTCTAGGGCAAGTCCAGCACATTCTCTTTTGATTCCAGCACAGGTAAGAGTAACCAAACGGCACAGTGGTTGGCTTCTTGAGAAATGGACTGTATTTAAAAACGGGGTCTCCGTGGCAATTTCTGGAAAGAAGAAGTGCAGAACATTTAAACTAACCCCCAGAACGATCTATTGCCATGGCTGTGTTCCATGGGGCCAGGCCAGCCAGCCTGAGACTCCGATCCAAATTTACACCAAAAAAGCATCTAACACTTCCAGACCTCAACAGTGTCTGCGGTCTACCTGGAACACACTGGCCACCTGCCTGCAGGCCCAGCGACAGGGGGTGAGATTTATGGCTCCTGAAGTTACTCTGAGTATGGCTGCTGGAACCTGACAGACTGCACCAACGGTGCTCAAGGGGCTTAAATATTAACACAGCAGTGAGAGTCAAACTCTCAAAAAAATAGCTTAGATACTCCTTAGAATTTCCTGAAGCCCAAGCCCCCCAAAATCACTCCGACCCCCCACCCCCCACCCCTGCTCACCGCTACAGGAAACGTCAATACACCAGGGTAGTATAATCCCTGTACGATTTCCTATTTGACCCGTGAACACAACCACTATGTGGCCACTCAAAAACCTTGTTGAAATGCGTGCTATCACGTTGAATTATTCATATAACTATTTCAGCATTGTGAAGGCCTGAAACTAAAAGGCCTTCACAATGCCAAAAATATCCAACAGGCTTAAAGAAACACCTTGTATGGGACACCGGGATTTGCCTCTGATATACAGGTCAATGGGCGTAAATATTAATCTTTTAACCCTTTTTCACTTGTCTCTCATCATTTCTATGCTATTGTAATTACAGAGCACTAACAGGCTAACTTTGCTATGCATATGTTGGTCTGGAATAGCAAATTCCCTGACCTTGTTGTTTTACACTGATACAACTTCATGTTATGAGACAGATTAAACAAATTAACCATGTGATATTGAGTAACATATCTGTTGTCGTTCTCATTTTCAAATGTCTCACAAAAAAGGAATATTACAAGGCATCATAGCTTGGAACATGTAATTAAGAATGCCTAGAGAACATGTGAACGATGCTGAAAATGACCAATTTCCCAATTTCATAAACAGGTTAAAAATGTCCACAAACCTAACCCTCAGTAACAGACTGCAATGAATCTTCTGAATGTCCACAAAATAAAGGCAGACGACATTCCGTAGATATTGCTCTGAAATTTCCGGAGTATTTATGAGGAGTCTGTTTTAACCTCCACAACAGGTCAGAGAGAGCTCAAGGCATTGCTGGAATGAGTTTTTGAAATTACCGTTTTACACCATGTTGACGGTGAAAAAAAGTGGCATCTTTGCAACTTAATTTCTGTCTCACTTAAGATATTTAACCTGAGCTAACACAAATTATAATATAATACATTACATTATGCATAATATTCCACCTTTGTTATGCATTTATACAGTTACTGAAGCAATCCACATTGGATACCCAACTCAGGGGAACCACAGTAATGTGGAAGTATATTTAATTTTAATCTTTGTCATAGTAGCTCAGTAACAATATTTGCCCGTGCATGTAATTTACAGTCTATGGCATCAACATTGCAATCTGAGTATAGCGCTTTGCTATCTATTGTCTGAAAGCACTTGTAACTGAGTGCAGTTGCATTATGATTTGCATATTTGCCAATATAGTATTATGCATGGTAATCAATAGCATGCCCACCAAATCAGTTGATAGCATCCTGCACATAAATGAATATAGTGTCCTGTGTATTCATTTTCTATTGTTCCAGTGCCTGCTAAGATAAAACAATTATGCAGTCAGTTAGAATATTTTCTCAACAGAGAGTCGGAAATCACCACATGGCTTACAGGGGATTTCAATAGCAGAGTAGTGCAATTTGTCTTTTTCTGACTTATGTGGCCTCTGCTAAACAGAAGGGACTGCAATGTTTGGGCCTCTGAGTGTAAACTCCCTCACACAACACTCCTACTGGTGAAGGCCTCAGCTGGTCCATGCCCTCCACTGAGTTGAAAGCCTCCCCAACGTAGCAGGATCAGACCACAATTAATCCCGAACAGTAGCATTACTACATCGTACAGTTGGCCTCCACCCCTCCCCCCCCGCCCCTCGGTCTTTTTCATCTAACTTAGAGCAAGCATTCAGCCAAAGCCCTGTCACCGCTAATTCCCTAACGGACATCAGGGGACGGCACCCGCAGAAGGAAATCTTACTTCAAAGACCAGCGTCTCATTAGTCGGACCCGCCGCGTACAGGCTCTCCGGCCGGTTGAAGGAGCGCCGATAGTCGAACACTGTCCCAGCGAACTGGAATGTCCCCGGCCAATCAACAGTCCAGTCCCCTGTCAGATAATATTTCTTCTTTAGACTGCGGACAGCCAGATAGCTGGTGGAGATTTCCACTTCCTGCACACGGATGCTCCGGGCTCCGGCAGGGATAGTGACCACCGTGTAGTACTCTGTGGAAAGAGGTCGGAGAGAGAGGGAGAGCTTGGTTACTTTTTTGAGAGCAAGCACTGTCTTTAAGCTCAGAGCCCTGGAGATCAGCTTTCTCTTGGTAAACTTTGGCCAGCAATACTTATCATTGTGATTTATAATTAGTAATTTGATTATTAGCCTATGTATATGACGGTTAAAAAAATTACTCTTACCAGAATAGGAAATAAAATACTTTTTCCTTTTGTTTGTTTGTTCCATTTGTGCAATTTCACGTTTTAAATGTTATATAAATAATATAATTGCTTAACATATGTAATGTTTCTTTAAATGTTCTCTCAGTTTGGAACATGAAAAGGTAAAACTAGCACAAGCAGTGAACCACAGAAGGAACTATTATGCAGTGGAGACTAAAACTTTCCTTCCCTGAGACCAATTGTGTAGGACTTGTTAAGGGCAGGATCTAGACCAGTGGTAACCAACCCTGTCCTTGGAGATCTGCTATCCTGTAGGTTTTCATTTCAACCCTAATTTGGCACACCTGATTCTACTAATTAGCAACGCAACAAGATCGCTAGCTGTTAAATGAGGTGTGCATTGTTAGGGTTGGAATTTAAAAAAAACCTACAGGACGGTAGATCTCCAGAAAATGGGTTGGTTATCACCGATCTAGACCACACAAGGTATCTCTTCCCAATGACACCGCTTTGGCTGGATACACCACTGGTGAGAACCTGAAATAAACTGCATAATTTTAATGTTTTAATCAATTTCAACGATAGGTATGTTTTTTTTTGGGTTGCATTAGGATGCATGTTCAGTCCAGCACACTGTTGGCACGGTTTTCCTTTTTCTACCGAAGATGCAGGCTGAAGGAAATGCCTGTGCTTTTTTTTTTTACCCATGCACACGCAACATTAATGCAGGTATGTACAGTCTGCTGTTGGACTCCACCCACTGGAAGGGTTGGTCTTGGAGGTTACGAGCATGCTCAGAGCAAGCTCTCTGGGGAAACCCTGATCTCTTAGTTGTATCTGCTGTAGTGCTCACCCTATCATGCATGGATGGCTCTGGGAAAACTGCTGCCAAAAAGGGCCTTACCCCGTCATCGCCCATCCGTCAGGCTCACAATAAGCGGCACTGAAGAAAACAAGGCCAGGGTTCTTCTGTACTATTCCACAGTTCAGCGATCAATCTCCAGGCCCTGGTCTTAAGTGAACCCAATAAAATGCCCCAGCTAACAGAGGCAAGAGAGGTGGGTAAATTTTATGACAGCCTTCCATGAGCTGTGTGCCATACCATTGGCCCGGTGCTGCAGGACGTACTGGCCCTTGAAGAACTTGCAGGTGGAGTTGTCCCCTCTGCAGACACCACAGGCATCTACAGTTGACTTTGAACCCAAAATCTGGTCACATCCAACAGGCTAAAATTGGGAAATTATGTTGTTAATGGGACAGCAGTGATTTCTTGTAAATTAAAGGGGAACAACTGTATGGTTCATCATTAATTAAACTTTCAGTCTTAATGCAACATACATGTCATTTGATTATTTTTTTCAATAAGAACTAGAAAATGAACCACATGGAAAGCATTTGGTTGTCTGGAAGCCAATGGATTTTACAAGACTGATTTACAAATGCTTGTGTGTTCAGGTAAACACGCTCATACTACAGTATTTTAATAGACAGTGAAATAAAGATGCCCAGGGTGGATGTACCTCACATATCCCATCAATACACACATCCCCTTTGAGATCTGAGCAGGATGTCCCATCTTTGACTTTGCTGGACATGGCGAAGAAGAAGTCGAAATCCTCTGCGATGCAGTACAGTTTACAGATGTCCTCATCTGTAGGGACATGGGACACGTTTGTCCACTTCTCAGAGAGGAGGCGACCTTGTGTTTTCAGAGATGTTACACAAACAGCTTTGCCTGTACATAGCTGGCAAGTGCTGAATTAACAAGTGCACAAGTGTTGAATTAACAAGTGTTGTTTTTACAAGGTTGAGTAAACTCAACATGTTTAATATCAGCCCAGCTGTATCACAGTATCTATGTGTGTGCAAAAAAACTGCAAATACCGCACTGACTCTATACTGCTGATGTGCTTTCACATCTGTTGGTTTTAAACCTTTTAATGGTGCCTAAAGGCTCTTTAATTAATGTTACACAGATTGAAGATGCATGGATACATGGGATATGTAGATTGAGCAGAATGAATCAATAGACAAACAGAATGATGGAAAGGAAGGGTGGCTGCTGTGCTCAATTATTTCTCTGATAGACAGCTACAGAGACCGCATATCATTTGATCTCCTGCAGATCAAAACAGGCCGCCGAGCACTGCCGCAGTCTTCTGTTCGCTCTGCTGCTGATATGAATGAGTGCTCGAGCCCCAATGACCTGTATACACCGACAAGTGTTCTAGGTCTCTCCCCAGCGACTGGTCACTGTGCTCAGCTGAGGACAATGATGAACCAGCCACTACAGCACAGCAGAAAAGTTCAGAGTCTTAATGTTGAAACGTGTTAAAAAATAAATAAAATAAAAATTTAAAAACTGAATACATGTCTTTGAAATAGACAACTTGTTACAAATGCAACATTATTTGGTCATCTCATAAAAAGGCGGACAGCAGGGTTCCTCGTTAGAAGCTTGCAACAGTGTTGGCAGTGGTGCTCAATTGCAGAAGCCTGTAATATTGTTAACAGTACAATTCAATGTAGAAATGTGTAACACCACTGGTACAAAGAAACCATCAGGAGTTGTCTAAGCTGAAGAAATCTAATGACAGAACAACAGAAGATCTGTGCTTTTAATTGGATCTTGCGCTTAGTGCTCAGTTACTCAGGGGTAAGTATCTTTTCCTCCAAGAACATTCACCCTCTGAATGTACAGCAAAACCCAGAGCAGACGGACACGAATGGACGTGCCACATGTTGACCTGGCAGATCATCTCCAGTTTGACAGCCTGACCCAGTCTACCTTTGAAAATGGCAGTCCTATTTCCATCTCCCCATGGTCTTTTCAGGACTGACTCTCCATCTTCATTAATCAGGCTTCTGCCCTAATAGGCTGACACAGGTAACCTGGCCTAAAGGCTTCTTTGTGTTCCAGCATTCAGAATCGATAGAGTACAAGCAGGCAGCTACATGTCTCCTGTTTGGAATGGAAGCATCGCTCACGCTCCCCACAAAAGCATACAGGATCACAAGGAATACCTTTTAAAAAGGTGCACCAGAGCAATATCTAGCTTTAAGAAATTAAAGATATGTTTTTTGTTATGTAAAAAAAAAATGCTTCCGTTGAATACAGACAACGTGCTTTGTGCCAGCACAAATAATTAAAAAAATCTGAAGAATTCAAGGTTGAATACCACAATCAGACTTTAGAGTAATCACAGCCATAATTATGAGCTAATTTTAATGGGATTGTACTATGCAAGGTTTAATGCAATATTTTGCATCCCTTGATTTACAAAATTACCATTTCCTGTTTCCTAGCATGTACATACTGTAAGAAAAAGAGTTGATGGGGGTTTATGCAAGAATGGTGGTGTACCGCTCACTGGGAATTCCTGATCTCTGCAATTAAGGGTTGAACA